>NC_044069.1:8360973-8493473 GCF_902167405.1 Gadus morhua
GGTTAGCACGGTCAGCCAAGGGTCAAACATTGTTTCTGCATCATTACCCTTAAACTCAGTCCACTGGCTGATCCCCTGATACTATCACTGTGAACCACAATGTTTTATTAGTCAAAAACTCTACAAAGAGTGTTCCCATGAGAGATTCCCGGGACTTTCGGTTTTTCCGGACTAGAGACTAAATTCATGCACCTCGCAAATCCATCTGCAGTGGGGTTATGGGATTTTGACACCTTGTTTATGAATGCCAAATACTGTGTGTTTGTGTGTGTGTGTGTGTTTGCGTGTGTGTGCGTGTGTAAGAGGGGGGGGGGGGGGGGGGGGGAAGGTTCTAGTCTCCAGAATCATGCTAGCATAGCAGGACTCCCGGATAAAAAATAGATTCATAGTGCTGTTCTTTTCTCTTGTTCTGACAGTTGTTTTGATCATTTTCCTGGGCTGGGGCCCCTGAATCAATAAATCCTCTCGCTGCGCCTCAACTTTCTTGCATTTTTAACGACGCGCAAAACAAATCGGTCACGTAGGCCTACCGCCAAAAAGAAGAAACGTTCTCGCCGCCCCGTCCTGGTAACCATGGCCTAGGACGCTGTCAATCATTGCCAGCGTGCTCATACCGCTGCGCCCTCGGTTACCGTGGCGAAGCGCGGCAGTGCAGCCAAAGGTTAATTAGGCATAAGCAGCGCGTTTGTGCATCGCTGCCCGCCTGTCTCCGTGGACCCATATATTCCGACGCGTCCGTTGGAAGGTCATGGGTGCGTGTCCGAGCCCGGTGGACATGTTGAGCAGGGGTTCTCTCTCTCTCTCTCTCTCTCCTCCCCCCCCCCCCACCCCCACGGGTCTAGCTGCACGTTCGCTGCCATTTCATCCATGAATCCTTTTCCCCTTCATTGCTAACCTTTAGCACTACCACCGGCAACCCATATTTATGACCGCCCCCCCCCCCAATGGTACTTCATCACCCCCTCCCCCATCGTTTCCCGGCCTCCCTGTCCACCGTTTGAACCCATCTTTCATCCTCGTTTCAAGGTTTGAAGAAATGGTCACTTTTCCTAGTCTTTGAATCTCCGGCGGAGATCAGGCGAGGTCTGTTCACACAGGACACCACGAGGGGGGGAAAAAAGGTGAAACAAGAAAGAAAAGAGGAAAACGAAATTGGCGGGAAAGAGGTCTTTCCACCGGTGAAGCCCCGGAGGTGTACCTTCTCTCTCGGTTGACACCTTTTCTCCGCGGTTCAAGGTGCTCATTATTCAACCAACTATTTCCAACCAATCCCCCCTCCCTGCCACATCACACCATGCAAGCGGTAGAGAAGGGCGAGTGTGTTATTAGGGCCGGAGAGAAGAGAGAGAGAGAGAACGAGAGGGAGAGGGAGAGAGCGAGAGAGACATGGGGATCTCCACACCCGACTGCGTTAACACATGCTTCCTTCACGTGAACTTCAAGACCCCCCTACACACAACCACCACCCCTCCCTCCCAACACCCCTCAGCCTTTGATAAAAAGCTTGGTGTGAGATCTCTTAAACTGTTAAACTCCTCCACATGTCTGTCTCACGCTCCACCTCCCATCCACTCCCCTCTCCCTTCGTCACCAGCCCCCTCTCCACGGACCTCCCCTACAACACGGGGACCCACACGGCGAGACGGGGTCACCAACCCCCCCCCCCCCCCCCCCCCCCCTTACCTGAGCAGAAGGGCATGGGTGCGCTCCACACCCCGTTGAGCTGACAGGTCCGGGAGGACTCCCCCTTGAGCTGCCGCCCCCCCGCGCAAGAGTAGCGCACTGTGGAGGCGAAGGTGAACTTCTCCCCGCTCAGCAGGCCGTTGGGTGGGGAGCCAGGGTGCCCGCAGTCCACCACTGGGTGGGGAGGAAGGACAGCGATATGTTGTGTTTATAATGATGTACCATGGGATACATGTGGAGGTATAGGTGAAATATAACATGTTGATCACTCTCAACCCACTCAGATACGCTGTATATATTACAGTGAAGGTATGGGTAGAACATAACATGTTGATCACTCTCAACCCACTCAGATATGCTGTATATATTACAGTGAAGGTATGGGTAGAACATAACATGTTGATCACTCTCAACTCACTCAGATACGCTGTATATATTACAGTGAAGGTATGGGTAGAACATAACATGTTGATCACTCTCAACCCACTCAGATACGCTGTATATATTACAGTGAAGGTATGGGTAGAACATAACATGTTGATCACTCTCGACCCACTCAGATACGCTGTATATATTACAGTGAAGGTATGGGTAGAACATAACATGTTGATCACTCTCAACTCACTCAGATACGCTGTATATATTACAGTGAAGGTATGGGTAGAACGTAACATGTTGATCACTCTCAACTCACTCAGATACGCTGTATATATTACAGTGAAGGTATGGGTAGAACATAACATGTTGATCACTCTCAACTCACTCAGATACGCTGTATATATTACAGTGAAGGTATGGGTAGAACGTAACGGGTTGATCAGTCTCAACTCACTCAGATACGCTGTATATCGATACCTGATTGATAATACATGTGATTTCTACATAAAAGGTACAATGGAGAGCATTGATCATCCCAAACTAGATACAACGTCTGCAATATCAGCATATACTAGTCTTAACCTCTACTGGTAGGAGTTCCAGAAAGTACATTCTGCTCATACTACTGCTTGTATAGATGAACGCGTCTTTGTAGTTGCTTCCATAGTCTTGCGTTAGGTTTCTGTAATCTCTTTTTAATGATGTCACTAGCCTGTAATTGAGACGCTGTAACACCCTGTTTTCCCATCTGGGAGAACAGCAGTAGTGATCTAAAGTTTATCTTGTGTTATTATCTCATCTGGCAGACAAAAGAGATGCACTAGGGGCCAGGCAGAGATTTATTCAATCAATGGATTCTTACTTGCTGTTTTCCTTATTTATTACATTTTCGCTTTCCTATTTATTTATTTTTCTCGTCTGTCTTATTTGTTGGTTTTTCCGTGTATTGTTGTATTTATAAAGAATTTTCTGACTTTGTCAAATAAAAAATTGTCGATTGACCTATTGTTCCGAAAACTAAATAAATCGCAAAAACTGATGATAAACGTTTCAGTTGGACCGACCATCTATGGACGTTGACAACGTATTGTACTCACCTATGCACTCAGGTAAGGGCTTGTCCCATTGGCCGGTGGGTTGACAGGTGAGCACAGGTGATCCGAACAGGTAGTATCCCGGGTTGCAGTCGTAGAACACAACGGTGCCAAACGTGAAGTTCCCGTACTCAATTTTGCTCTGGCGAATTGAATTTGGGGGAATGCCTGGATCTGAACAATTCACCACTATACACATAGGGGCAGACGGGAGAGATGCACACACATACACACACACACACACACACACAAATGCACAAACATGTACAAACACAAAGACACAGATTGGAAGATATGTGTTATTAGGTATGAACCAGCTAGGGTCATTTCCATCGTCTCTTAGCGATGCACATCTTAATGTCATTTTAATGCAGTCGTATTAGCATGCTAAAGTACGGTAATAATGACTGCATTTTACAATGGCATATACTGTATAAAATAATTGACTTCTTGGAGATATATCCTCTAGCCTTTGGTGATAAAGGGGAGAAGGGGGTGGGCACATTCACAGAGTGGCACATGGGAAGATAATCCAGGTCAGTGCCTTGCTCAAGGGCACTAGAGAGAGCATTAGAGGTATTAACCCAACACACATGCATTTAGGTGTGAAGGGGAATCCGGAGGGCGTGGACAGTTAGGATGTGAGTAAGGACATGCAGTGTGAAAGGGTTCTGTAAACGGGGGGATGAGTTTTCAGATTCACACATCATCCTTAAAGATATAACTCATATTCCTTGCTCTTAAGTCATTTGTTCTTAACTGATCTTGCTTGCTTTGATTCCTGGAATCCTAATTTTGCGTGAAAGTTTGATTTACTTTTGACAATTTAGGCTGCTATTGTGTCTCTGTGTATCTGTACAAGCACTTCAACAATCCCAGCATAAGGCCGGGGATTTTCTATTCACTCAACCTTTCTCTGCTGTATTTCAGAGTGGAGCCTTTTGTCAGTTGGGAGAGCTAGGTCGTTTCTTGGTGGAGATGTTTGTTTCTAATTAATATGGCTGTGAAGTTATAGGGAGAGAGGGGTCAGGGTTCATGCCGAGACTACTCAGAGTAAGGGGCTGTTAGAAAAGGGGTGAAGGAGGAGGGGCGGGGGGGGGGGGGGGGGGGGGTTGGGGTATCATAGCATGTTGGGGGGGGGGGGGGGGGTACTGTTCAGGACAAGGTTAGGGGTGAACAGACTTAACTTTTCTCCCCACCTTTACACGTTGGGGGCGGGTGGCTCCACTGTCGGTTGGCCTGACACTGAGCCCGTGCGGGCCCCTCCATCTCGTAACCACGGTTACACACGAAGCTGACCACGTCGTTGAGGTTGAAGCCGTTTCCCACCGTGCGACCGTATATGGGACTTCCGGGATGTCCACAGCTGATGGCTGTAAGGAGCAGGAAGTGGAAGGATATCAATATTGATTCACCAAATTGATTTACACAGCATTATTAAGTATGGTTCAGAAAACAAATACTAATCAACATCATCTTTAATGCTTTCATACAGAAGAAATAGAAGGAAAGAAACAGAAGACTATAGGCCGTTGTAACGGCAGGTATGATGCAGCGGTTAGTTCTATTCCCTGCCGAGAAGTCCAGGATTCGATTCCCCGATGTCCGCAACCTAACCTGTGTGATGTGTGGTTTCATGCTCAGGTCTCAACAGCCAAAGCCAGAGTCACAAACTTATTTTGCTCTTTCACTCCATTGCCCTCACTCTACCTTTCTGGTAGAGTGAGTGATAGGAGAGAAGGACTGGGAGGAGGAGTGGAGAGCAGGTTGGGGAGATAGGGGGGAGGACATTGAGGGGCGACGAGGTGAGAGGAGGAGAAGAGCAAGTGGGGAGCAGAGGAAAGGATACCGAGGGGAGGTGTAAGTGGAAATGGAAAAGAAGAAGAGAGGGAGAAAAACAAAGTTGATGAGAGACGACGAAGAGAAGAGGGCGGGAAATAGACCTGGGGAGACGGGGGGGGGGGGGGGGGGGGGGGGGGCGAAGGTTGGGAAGGCAAGGTCTTACTCAGTTGATCGCTGCAAATCAGATGCGTTCGTTTGTTTGCCCAAGATACAAATTTATCTGACACCGTCAGCATATCCAGGGGGCATGGATCTACAAACAAACCCAATCAGTCTTGTCACTCTCTTTCTCTTTTAAGCCCACAGACAGACGCACACACACACACGCACACACACACGCGCACACACACACATACACACACGCACTCATTTGTGAGTGCGTGTGCGTGACAGACGCACACACACACACGCACACACACACGCGCACACACACACATACACACACGCACTCATTTGTGCGTGTGCAGACGCTCTCATCATCATTCAGTGTTTGCGTCTCTCAACAAGAGCCTCTCATCTCCATAATTGCAGTATAATTTTGTTCTGAAATGATTTCCTTCAATAACTTTTGCATGAATAACCTCGGTAGAAAAACAGCCCAGCGCAAACGCTCAACACACACAAGCACCAAACACTCCATTTTGTGCGGAATCAGTAGTCTGTTTGCACACGTATAGATTTATCTATATATATATATATATATATATATTTAGATACTGTGTTAGATCCACCAGGCAGCGTGTTCAATGTTTAATGCTGAAAGTTGTACAGAGCAAACTAACGCAGACGCTGGTTAACTTTAGGTCTGTGACATTTGCATTCTAGTTGAAGATCAGTTAAAGGGCATGTAGGAATAAAATACAATCGGTATATTAATAGTCTCTGCCGTTGCTTGCGTTCGACCTGGGAGGGAGAGTGCATTAGCATTTGCACCACGTTGGGAGAGGATCCTCAACACAAAGTCCTCTAATCTTTCAATTCTGTCGATGGAAAATGATGCGTCCTTTTGGCTAGGAATGGCCCATGTCCTCCGAACACACACACACACACACACACACACACACACACACACACACACACACACACACACACACACACACACACACACACACACACACACACACACACACACACACACACACACACACACACACAGGCTGCCAAAAACCACCCGGCTTCGGCAGAAAGCTAAATTTGTCAGATTTTCACAGTTAGCCTCCAACTGTCAAAGGCTCCTCCATTAGTCCCCCCCCAGCAGGGCTATTCATTTTACCCACACCTCACTGGGCAGACACACGCGCAGTCGTGCAGTCGTGCACACACACACACACACACACACACACACACACACACACACACACACACACACACACACACACACACACACACACACACACACACACACACACGCACACACACACGCACACACACACACACATCATCTCACACACCCACACACATATCCTCACACACACATGCACCCTCATACACTCACAGCCGCACGCATACACCGGCAAACATACACACGTGCATGCATACACACACCCACAGAAATGCAAACGCACAGAAATGCAAACACACACACACACACAAATTAAAATTATACACCTATTCCTATTAACATAATTATTATTCTGCCTTAATCGGCTATCACGCTGATTAAATGTCGACTTTACAATGGCGCCTATATCAAGTTTACCCCAGGGCTAAACTCACAATGATTACCATCTTATGAAGGTGGGGGTTTAGCTGTTGGTTTAATGGGGAGAGACAAATGGTCTTTGGGGGGGTCGGTTGATGGTGTGTGGGTGCCAATGCTTTTCAAATACACTTGCTAACCATCGGGTCTCTTGCTAGAGTGTAATTCAACCGAAAATTCAATTTTCGTTTATGGAATTCCCACCCAAAGTGATATTAGTTTAGAATCCTACATTCTGGTAAAATGACCCTCATTTTGACTCCAATTCTAAACCGTATTGATACAAACTTCCACACAAGTACCCGCTTGGGGGACCACCAGGGGCATGGAATTACGATTCTATTATTTTTCTCTGCGAGCCTCTGTCATAAAGTCATCTAACTGCCATTCACAGTTTTATTGTATTCCAATTCCCACAATAAGAAACACAAAAACTGGACCGAACACTGGCAGAGAAAGAGTGGCAAAATGCTTACCATCAAGGAACATAGAAACGTCTGTACATTTGATTCAGAATCTCTCTACCACTGGTAACCAATGTTCATCAGCTGTTAACTATTACCATACCATTTAGTCATTGGGGAGACGCCTTTACCCAATGTGACCTAGAGAGAACGATGATATGGCATCAGGGTAGGGGCCATCTAGGTCAACGTTGCCCACAACTTGACTGCTGACACTGGGAATCGTACCCGGGGTCTCCCTAACAACGAGACTATCCTGCCGCATCGATACTGTATCTTGTTGTTGTGTGCGCATGCGCGTGCACGCACATGTGTGTGTGTGTGTGTGTGTGTGTGTGTGTAGAGCTGTGTTGAAAAAATCGATTTTTCGATTTTTAATCGATTCGCATATTAATGACCGATTATCGATTCATACGTCCAAAGATCGATTTTTTTTAATAACATTTTTTTTTTTTTTTTTTTTTCAGTTTCAGTACTTCTCAGTTTATTAAGTGTGCACAGTTTTTAAATAAAAATGCTTTTGGTAGCAACCGCTTTTGGGTGGATTCTTAATTATTTTCAAGCATAATAATAATGCACTGGTTAGTGTCCCAGTAGGAATCCACTGTTGCAGATATAGTCACCTCAATGATGTCCTCCATTTATTGTCCTGAATTATCTTTCTTGAAGGTAGATTGACCCTTAACCTTTTCATCAGTCTTCCAGCCATCAGTAACTACCAATACTTGTAAGATTTGCTGTTTAATATTGATATAATACTAGTATTAATATGTTGCTTCTCTACACAGTCATGAAGTGAAGGAAACGGTTCAAATACATTTTTCATTTTTTAATAACATTAACCCCCGGATCGAATCGAAATCGGATCGAATCGGAAATCAGATCAAAATCGGATCGAATCGGATCGAATCTGAGAAAATCGGAAAAAATCGATTCTGAAACTTAAAAATCGGAATCGAATCGATTCTTGAAATTTGAAACGAAACCCAGCTCTATGTGTGTGTGTGTGTGTGTGTGTGTGTGTGTGTGTGTGTGTGTGTGTGTGTGTGTGTGTGTGTGTGTGTGTGTGTGTGTGTGTGTGTGCGCAACCACTTACGTATGCACACAGGAAGTTGTCCGGACCACTGGTTGTCTTGGAGACAGATCCTCACCGAGGAGCCGATCAGTCTGAATCCCGGTAAACACTGGTACACCACCGTGTCCCGGTAACCAAAGTTCTCGCCGATCACCTGACCGTTCACGATGCTCTCTGGGATCCCACAATGGCCGGCTAGAAGACACAAACACACACAGTGAGGGGGGAGAGAGAGACATAGAGACAGAGAGGGGGAAGGCAGAGACATATAGAGGCATAGAGAGTGATGGGAGGAAGAGAGAGAGAGAGAGAGAGAGAGAGAGAGAGAGAGAGAGAGAGAGAGAGAGAGAGAGAGAGAGAGAGGGGTGATGGAGTGATGGGAGGAAGAGAGAGAGAGAGAGAGAGAGAGAGAGAGAGAGAGAGAGAGAGAGAGAGAGAGAGAGAGAGAGAGATAGAAAGAGAGACAGGGAGAGATAGGCAGAGACAGGGAGAGAAATGTGTTATTAAAACAGCCAATGCGTTAACATAAGCAAGCTTTGATGTCTCATTTAAAATTTCATCACGTTGCAAATCGCAAGTCGGGCAACATGAAGCCCGAGTTCATTTGTCCAAGCGCGGTTTTTTCTGGTCTCTTATCTGCGTCTGCTAATGTCTGCATCAGAGCATTGATTACACTGTCCCGGCTAATGGCTACGTCCCTAGCTGTTAGCATGTTTTTTTTATTCCTATTAGGGAGAGTGTGGCTGCGGCACTTCAAACACAACTAATAGAGACAAATCCACCTTGACGTCCACACAAGCGTTCTGCCCGCTAACAATCAAGCGTATCAAATAAGTGTGAGTGTGTGTGTGTGTGTGTGTGTGTGTGTGTGTGTGTGTGTGTGTGTGTGTGTGTGTGTGTGTGTGTGTGTGTGTGTGTGTGTGTGTGTGTGTGTGTGTATTCGGGGTGGGCTCCAGGTTTGTTTAGCATTGGTTTACAAGACTTTTGGAATCTACAGAGTCAGGCATTGGAGAATTAAACTGATGCGATTAGGATCAAACAAGATTCTCATTCGAGATTCCACTCGGCCCGTCGCTCTTTGAAGAACATAAAACTGATACCTATCTTCACACACACGGACAGACACGCAGGTATACACACACACACACACACACACACACACAAACATACACACAGCAGTATTTCTCTTTTAATTGTAGTCGTCAATATCAAACGTCCACAATGAGTCACATGTTGTCCGACTGAAGCAGTATTTCTTAAGACCAGTCAGTGTTTAAGTAGAAATCACTGATAACAATCAAGTATCAACTCCTGCTTAGTGTCTCCTCAGCATTAGTTAGACATGAATAACGGCCTTCATAAAAGTAGTGGAGGGGACAAAATGAAAGCCAAAACACCAAAAAATACTTGAATTGAAAACACATCTAGGTCTTCCCAATAACCGCTGTATGCTTTAGGTGGTTTACACCGCAGTACTTATTCAACTATCAGGGCTTCTTTTAAAAGAAGACAACATTTTATAAAGGGTCTGAGCTTGAGCCTGTGTGGCTCTGGGGTGCATTGGAGAGTTTAAACGCACTCTCTGGCTGCAGCGTTCTGCGCGGATTGAGGTCACGATTTGTGTGTCCGGAATGAACGAGCAGGGGGGTCTTACAGCATGTGTCAAGTGGTCAGCAGCATGACTGAGAGGACATGGGGAGCATGGGGTAAAACTTGGAGCCTGACACGTTAAGACAAGCGTCCAGGGTGTGTTTTACTAAAGCATAGCCCTGGGAAGACAGAGAGCCATTCGTATGCCAGGATCAGCCAACCTCTCTGAGGTGTAAAGGCTGAATCACGTGCATTTACTGACACAACATATCAACAGGATCAGAAGAGCGAAGAGCAAAGTACAAGGACTCTATGGGGGGATTGTAATGTTTAGTGTGTAGGTCATGAAGTAGGAGTAGACCACAGGGTATACTGATTCGAGAACAGCGCTGGATCCAAGCTGAAAGGGTCATTTTTTGGCCAGAAGGAAGGGAATATAAACATCCTGCTTAAAAGGTTACCATTTCCAGAGGAAGGAGGCTCACACGAGACAAGATGAGATACATTCACACTCATCAATCAGAGATCACATCATAATTATATTGTGCTGCTTGCGACATTTGTATCACATTAAGCACGCTATTGGATTTATAATAGTATAATTGTTATTTATTCAGAACGTTTCCGATGGCTTAAGGGGCCGGTTAAAAGTAGATTACACGGCAATAAAACTCAGATTGGAATGAGTAAAGCCTTCATAAAATGATCAAAAGGAAATAACGACCGGAAAAACTGGAGCAATCTGACCCAATCTGAGGATAAAAAGTAAGGTAAAAAATAATTAAAAGAGCCATTCAAAACAAACCAAAAAGCTTTGTTTGGAGGCAGGTTCTCCACCCGTCTACGTACCCAGGCACCGCGTCTCGCTGCCGCTCCACAGGCCCGAGGAGAGGCACTCCCTGACGGCCGAGCCCACCAGCATGAAGCCCGTGTCGCAGGTGAAGATGGCCGTGGCGCTGAAGCTGGTCTGGGTGCCGATCTTCCTCCCGTTGGTGGGCGACGGGAGTTCTCCGCATGAGATGACTGCAGAGGGAACGCAGCGACCCGAACGGTGCAGGGACGGACCGGGGAACAGGGTAAACGTTGAGCACAGGGTCTATATGAGTCTATACGTCGATACGAGTAGAACGTATTGTTGAATGGATGTGGGACTGTTTAATTCAGATTTCTATGTTTAGTTATTCAGTGACCGTTGTAAATATTATCCTTGAAAACAATCTCTGGTATTTCAATGGTACTTCCATTAACTGGATTCCTTCCTTTGGTCCCAATTGTATATTTAGTTATATTTTTGTATCTAATATATATTGTTATATTATTGTGTATTATTTGGTAGTTTTCTTAAAGAAGGCAACAAAGCATTTCATAACATTCTATACTTAAAATAACCTTCAAATAACTTGCACCTTACTATAAATTCCTTATGACTATGCATAACAAATACATTCCGATTTAAAACAACAACAACAAGAAACCGATGGACGAGAACGTACTCTGGCAGTGGGGCCGGTCGTTCCTCCAGCTCCACGCGCCATTGGGCAGGCACTCGATGTGGGCGGGGCCCAGGCGGTAGTAGCCCGGGTCGCAGGTGAACACGATGCGGGTCTTGTACTCGTAGTGGGAGCCGTTCACGATCCTCCAGCGCCCGTGCTCCAGGGAGAAGGAGCCGATGCTGGGACAGACCACCACTAGAACGGAACGAACCGACAGCGTGAGGGAGGGTCCGGGTCCAGGCGGGGCAGCCCAGAGCACACCACCGTGTCGCGACGGACGCTCAATAAGTCCCACTTGTTCAGAGTTCACCTAGACTCCGTATAGCTTCCCCCCCCCCCCCCCCCCCCCCCACAACCCTCTTACACACTTATTGTATGTGGTACGTCCTGGCACTTAATGTACTCACTTATTGTATGTTGTACGTCCTGGCACTTAATGTACTCACTTATTGTATGTTGTACATCCTGGATCTTAATGTACACGCTTATTGTATGTTGTACATCCTGGATCTTAATGTACACGCTTATTGTATGTTGTACGTCCTGGCACTTAATGTACACGCTTATTGTATGTTGTACGTCCTGGCACTTAATGTACTCACTTATTGTATGTTGTACGTCCTGGCACTTAATGTACTCACTTATTGTATGTTGTACATCCTGGATCTTAATGTACACGCTTATTGTATGTTGTACATCCTGGATCTTAATGTACACGCTTATTGTATGTTGTACGTCCTGGCACTTAATGTACACGCTTATTGTATGTTGTACATCCTGGATCTTAATGTACACGCTTATTGTATGTTGTACGTCCTGGCACTTAATGTACACGCTTATTGTATGTTGTACGTCCTGGCACTTAATGTACACACTTATTGTATGTTGTATGTCCTTGCACCCAAAAATAGTACTTAGCATTGAGCATCTTAGCTCCTTGCTATCTTTGTTGTGTACGAAGAAGGGGTTAATCTAGTGGTTGTGAGTGCTTGGCACTTGGTTTTATGAACATCCTTACTTTAACAACAGCGATATATTGTTTCTCTTTCATTTGACAAATGTACTTATTGCAAGTCGTTTGGGATAAAAGCGTCTGCTAAATGCCCTCGATGTTAATGAAATAAAAATGTAAATATGTTAGTACAAGCTTCTACCTCTATTTCTTGGCTGCACTACAGAAATGAGACTCACGCTCTTTGTGATATGGGCTTAAGAGTCAACTCTACCTGTCCTCATAGCGTGCGTTTGTTGCTAGAAAGCCACTTCACCGTTCGATGTATAACGCCAGCAAACCACTTAACGTAGCATCGAGGCTAGTTGCACTGACATCGTCTTTGGCGGTATGACAACAGTGGAAAATGCTTCACTAAAACATGCTACCTTTTGAGCCAGTAGTCACATGGTTAGAAGTACGATACATACTGAGCAGAAACTCCTTTCCACAATGTCTAAATAACACAGTGCTGCTAGAGTTCTAACAAAGACCAAAAGATTTGATCATATTACACCAATTCTGAAATCGTTACATTGGCTTCCTGTAAGTCAGAGAATTGATTTTAAAATCATGTTGCTTACCTATAAATCCTTACATGGTTTAGGCCCAAAATATTTAACTGATATGCTTCCACTACATCAGCCTTTTAGACCACTAAGAAGCTCCGAGACTAATCTGTTAATTATCCCCAGAGTAAACACAAAACATGGGAAAGCAGGATTTAGTTACTACGCAACAAATAGCTGGAATAAACTTCCAGAGGATTTAAGACTTGCCCCAACTCTGAGCACCTTTAAAACAAGACTGAAGACTTTTATGTTTGCTATAGCTTTCTGCTAAATAACTTTGCCTTTATTTTCTATTTTAATACTAAAATGCCTTTTTAACTTTCTATTTTTTGCATATGTTTTTCTTTTACTTACCTATTATTTTATTTAATTGTATGACACTGTTTATATGTGAAGCACTTTGAGTCTGCCTTGTGTATGAAAAGTGCTATATAAATAAAGTTGCCTTGCCTTGCCTTACCATAAAGGAGCGGTAAAAGGGGGAGGGGCATCTGGCTCAAGGATGCCTCCAGGTGAGGCTGCAGACATTGGGGGGGGGGGGGGACCCCAGAACCCTCCAGAAGGCCCCTAGCTCTTACCGGAGCAGCGGGGGATCTTGTTGTGGTTGCTCCAGGTGCCGTCGGGCTGGCACACGGCGGAGGTCAGCTCCTTGCTGGACAGCCGGTAGCCGTCGCTGCAGAAGTAGGACACGCGCGTGCCCACCGAGTAGTCCGAGGTGAGCACGCCGCCGTTAGCCGGCGCCTTGGGGGCCCCGCAGGACACCGCTGTGATTGGGGGGGGGGGGGATGACACACGGTGGCCGGTTAGGAGGATGAGGAGACACAGGAGTGGGCACGGACACTTACGCACACACACAATGAAATTTTGCCTTCAACTCTGTTCTGGACGTTTTGGGCGGTAAACTGTGTTTTTTCATGATTTGAATATTGTAAATGTCAATGGCAGTGGATTTAAGGCGCTTAATTAATCAGATTTCCTGTCCCAAAGGGCTTCACAGGCTGACATTACACAACCCTTCCTCACCCTAAGACCTCTGAGGGACAAGATAGAAAACTCACACACACACACACACACACAGAACACACACACACACAGAACACACACACACACACACACACACACACACACACACACACACACACACACACACACACACACACACACACACACACACACACACCAAACAAACACAATCACATACACACACACAAAGACAGCTCAGAAACACACAGCAGACACACACACACTTAAAAAGACGCAGCAATTCACAAACACACACCGAAATAACCTCAACACACACTCAAACACAGACAGCACACAAACACAAAGACGTAGCGGACACACACACACACAAACACACACGCCAAAATAAGTAACCCAAACACACACAGTCCACACACACAGCACCCACCTTGGCAGGCGGGCACGGGCGAGTCCCAGTTGTGGTACCCGGCCGGCGTGCGGCGGCAGGTGCCGGTGGCGTTGCCCAGGAGACGGTAACCGCGGTCGCAGGCCCAGCGCACCACGCTGTTGACGTGGCCGCCCGTCTGGGACGAGATGGAGCCGTGCAGCGGGGAGTCCGGCGTGGAACAGTACAGCGCTGGAGGAACGCAAAGGGGACGGGACGGGATGGGGGGGCGGACATACGGACGGACAGACATGAATCACACCCCGCCAGGTCGATAACCTCACTGCACAGGAGGCCGCGCCGAGCGAGCTTCCCAACTAGCGCCCGGGCCCGACAATCGCAGCGGTGTGTGTGTGTGTGTGTCACTTAGATCGCCGTGTGTGTTGATTACGCCGCGACATCGCACACGACGGCGGCGGATAAATAAACAACGAACTGCACGAAAAGGCGGCGTCCACTTGATTGCAATCATGTTTTTAACAAGCCATCGTATTTATGACAGGCATGCTACATCTCCGCCGGCGGTGTTTAATGACCAAATGATCCCTGCAGTCATTACGGCTTTCCTGCAGCAAATTGTTTTCTTTCTATCGTTTTTTTACATGAATCATGTCATCACGTCCCCGCAGCCCCCGGCCCCCCCGGCTGGTTTGGCTGTGCTGGAGGAATAAGAGGAATCGGTGAGATTTAATGCACCGCCGCTCCGGTGGAGGGGTTCGATATCCGACGGCAGACTGCCACACGGGCCGGCGGGCTGCGCTCGCAGTGTGAGTGCAAACGCTGTCAGCGTCGACAGTTTCTTTGCTGATGGGGGATATTTGTTCTAAGAATATACACCTCATCTTGGACGGGACGCACGAGATGGAAGGATTCCTGTAGGGTTATAGTCTGGGAGTCGGACGGACAGACAGAAGGACAGCCGAGTGCTACGCTCACTCTGTACAGTACAGCACTTCAGCAATGAAGCTTGATACATATGTATATATATATATATATATATATATATATACAGTATATGTCTATAAATATCTATATATACACAGCAGGATCACTGTCCATTTGTCTGTGCGTCCCTTCTTATCTTCATGCATTAAGAGGCAGAAGAGGGAGTAGTAGTAAAGTAAAGTCGGGATACATACTTTGGTACTCACCAACATAGCGGATTCTGAAGCCCCTCTTGTTGGTGCCGTGGTCGGAGGCCCAGCGCACCAGGAACTGGTGGCTGGAGCTGGTGATGTTGAAGGGCGTGGCCAGGTCCCCGCTCAGCGTGGCCAGGGTGGGGCTGTTGGCAGTGGGGCCTGGGGGGGGGAGACCAAGGAGGACAAGGTTGAGGGGAGGACAGGTGGGTTGAGGGGCGGGTGGGTACGACATTTGACGAATGTTTAGAGACTTCTCTGGAAAGGGCCCGGGGTTGTGTCGCGTCTTATTTATTTGGCATTGTTTAGCATGTTTTTATTCATTTTGTGGTTATTTCAGCTTCATGTTCATGTGCTCATCGACAGAGCATCGGGCAGCAGTCACTCGGGGCTTGGATTAATACAGAGCAAAAAAGTAAATATAAAAAAATATATATATTTGTCTCTGTGTCTCTTTTTTCAGTGTGTGTGTGTGTGTGTGTGTGTGTGTGTGTGTGTGTGTGTGTGTGTGTGTGTGTGTGTGTGTGTGTGTGTGTGTGTGTGTGTGTGTGTGTGTGTGTGTGTGTGTGTGTGTGTGTGTGCACGTGCGTGCGTTGTACCATCGAATATCTCCAGCACGTCAAACTCCCTCTCGGTGTGGAAGCTCTCGAAGGTGATGGTGACGTTGTAGCCCTTCTCCACGGCAACGCTCCACGAACACATCTGGAGGTTGGGGTAGCTCTCTGGCCAACCAGGACTCAGGATGACCCCCGACGAATCGTATCGCACGTCGTGGGCGGGACATTGGACTGGTGAGGGGTGAAAGAGAGGACAAGGCCAAGGCCTCTATAGGATATTTTTCATTCGTCTTCAACAAATGAAATAATTGCAATTAATTATCTTTTCCTGGTTTTCAAAAAGGATTAAATAATTGAGTTGAAAATACGTGCACAGGCAGACACACGGACACACACACACAGACACGTACACATACACACATACCTTGACAGGTCGGGGGCGGCCCGTCCATCTGCAGTCTATCGCCGAGGCGACACGTCAGGATCTCACTGCCGACCAATGAGAAGCCAGGGAGGCAGCGGTACCTGATGATGTCACCTGTGTGTGTGTGTGTGTGTGGGCGAGGATATTTCAATGATTCACTTCCCTTGATATTTCTATACATATCTTCAATGGGCTGTCGACAGTGTAAAAACAAAATTTGTTAATTTATATTCAGTTAGGTCTGTCCTTCACATTCAGTCACCCACACACATGCGTATGCGACGCCACGGTCGGTGGGAGGGCTGGCGCTGGTGGAGGCAGCATCCTGTCTCCACAGGAAGGGCTTTATGGGTTATGGGTAAGGGAAGGAGGTACCTTGCTCAAGGGTATGAACCCCCCTTATTCCAGACACCTCCCTCTTCTACTACTAGTACTAATACTACTACTAGTGGTAGTTCTGCTAGTACCTTCTCAGCTACCCAGTGGAACAGTATATATGTTGTTTTTTTTGTCACATTTGTGATGGTGATTGACTGACAGTTTGTGGAGTGGCACGGCTGACGCACACTCACCTATCTCCAGCTCTCCGTCCTCCATCAACAGGTTGACGTTGGAGACTTCAGGAGGGGGCTGGCACACTCTGAGCTGGTAGGCTGGGGGGTAGAGACACCCACACAAACACACGCACATTGTCACAAAGAGAAAACGATTTAGTATTATTTATTCAATCAGCAGACACTTTTATCCAAGCCGTTTGATTAAGAATAAGGAGTTAGCAGTAGCGTGCAGAAATTTAAGCTCAAACTCGGTACCGCTGCAACCATTATCCAGTCACTATCTCAGCCCCCAGGGTACCAACAGTAGACAATCACATGGCTGACTTGAATGGACGGACCGATTCAGCTGTTCTGGGGGCAAATAGCTTGCGTTGGCAAGCGGGCCGCTGATGCATTCTGCCCCCACCACTGCCTTTAAAGTGCGAGGCCTTGGATTTCGGTTGGTCGACTAGACAAACACACCGACGCCCCAAGGCAGACATCCATGCACACCTCCAATCACTACATCAGCCCGCCTCATGCACCCCCGATCCCCCCTGAGAGAAAACCAAACAGTTAGTCTTACATCACCCAGTCACTTCATGTCTTTAGATCTCTTTTAGTGTATTGTTAAACTTTTAAAGCAGGGTTTTTTTTCTCTCCTCCCTCCACCACCACCACCAAAAAAAAAAAAAAAACCGTCTCAGGTCTGCCATGGTCTGGAATCAAAGCGGAGAGGAGATGGAGGGGCCTGTGAGATTAGAGAGCCCAGCCTTAGATCATAACAAGAGGGAACTGGGTTCACAGCCGCCTAGCTGAGGAGTGGAATCGATACTACTGCATGACCATAGATTACTCACTAACGCTGAGGCCGAGAGAGAGAGAGAGGGGAAATAGGCCGAGGTAGACAGGAGGGACGGAGAGTGCAGACGGAGGAGAGGGAGGGGAGAGGGCTATAAATTAGGATTAAATTGACTATGAGAATGAGACCTTCCAATAACATCTGCCGCTCTCATGCGTATCAAAGACCCCCCCCTCCCCCTGCTAGTTTATATATATGTGTGTGTGTGTGTGTGTGTGTGTGTGTGTGTGTGTGTGTGTGTGTGTGTGTGTGTGTGTGTGTGCGCGTGTGTGTGTGTGTGTGTGTGTGTGTGTGTGTGTGTGCATGTGTGCATGTGTTCTCCAATGACTGATGATGTGTGTACTAGATTAATGTGTGCATGTCTGTGGGAATATGGATGCATTTGGATGGATGCATGGTTCCTCATTCTCCTCAAATTAGAGAAATGCGAATTGGAGAAGCGCTCCCACCACGACACGTGAACGTGTCTCCCTCACAGCAATCAACCACCTGGTTATATGTGTTGGCTCTCGGCAATCTAGAATACCTCAAACTGTTAAAGCAATGCATTCTGGGTCGAAACCACAGGTGGTGACCCTATAGGTGACAAATTGAGGAGCAGGTCGGGGATGGGCATCTTGCTCATGTAACGTCTACACTCTTAAAACAACCGGTTCTGCATGGAGCATGTACAAATACAACCGCTCGCATGCAGAGCGAGCCCCGGAAATATCCCAAAGGTAATATAGAACCATCTCATGGGATTTTGTTTTCTAAGAACCGTAGAGACACTGTACTTGATGTAGAACCTCTCAATGGTCAATAGTGCAGGTGGGTCGTTGACAAAGGTAGTATCTTTCGATTTTGAGCAGACCCCCTAACCATTTTAGGTTCCTCTCCCGGGCAGGGCAGCACTACACGTTTTATTCGTGCTACATTCAGGGAATCGATCGCGGACTATGGATCCTCAAGGGCTGACTGCAGGAGTAGAAATCGTTGTGTTTTTAAGGGAGCGCCGAACAAATGACTCTAACAAAAGAGGAGTACATTTGTAGTTAATATAAACAACACAAATCTGATCCAACCCTCCCCAATACGTATGTTCCTCCAAACCGGGGTTACCGGCCGTTCTAAAAAGCGATACATACCTGCCTTTTACACCTTTTAAACCACTCGTGACAGTGTCACCGTTGGACTCATGAGTTTTTGTTGTGTACTTAATTAACTAAGTCATTAATTGCCGTCAAAAAACTGCCTAAAGATCAACTAGTGGCAGTTCCCCATTAAGGAGCGTGTCTGGTGTCGGTGAAGACCCTGCATTGCAGTTTACTCCTGGGGGAAAGGCTGCTGTTTTCCGCTCGACTGGAAAGGTGGACTGCCTGCGTTGCACTCCGCCGAGGGTTGCTCTGACCGTGGTGACACGATGGAGCAAAAGGTTCCCGTCCATCGTCAACGGAACAGACTGAACAGCTGATGAGGAAACAGGGACGCCCCCCATTTTTCTATTATCATTTGGTAGACGTTTATCCAAAGTCTTGTTTTCGACCTGTCATTTAGGAGCGGGTAGAGGAACCATGACTCAAGGTTTCCGTCCGATATAACGCAAACAGTGAGGATCAAAGAATCATGGAGGTTTTGGCACAGAGTGAACTACTTCCGCCATGGCTAGACCATCCAGCGGTGCTTTCCCCCAGCCCGTACGGTTGCGAGCACAACTGCAGGTTGCTGGTTCCTTCCTCTTCACATTTCTTTCCCATTTTCTCAAAGAGAGGAGAAGGTCTTTCTTCCTCACGCTGTTCCTCGAAGGCTTCGGTGTGAAAAGAAGTACCCTCGAGGGGAATGGCCCGATATGGGTCGGATATTACAGAGTTTGTATTCCGAACCTTGGTTTAGGTTTTTTGAATCAAGTTCCGCTTGAAAGCAAGGACATATATATATATACATGACTGAAGAGAGCAACGGGAAAGAAATTAACTTTTTTTGGAAACTTTTGAAGCTTTCAGCACAAAATCCAGAAGCCTCGAGGAAGCTCTGCTCACTACAGTATCCATCTCACACTTCACCCTGAAAGAAACCCCACGCCTATTCCAAGAAAATAATAAAAAGGCAGCCCACAGAAGTGCATAGATGTGTGCAACGGGGGACTGGGGTCTACTCCATAAAAAATAAAGAACGACCCGTCATGTTCTCGTCTCCTGTTCCGAGATTTATCCCCTTTATCGACACGGAGGCTCTCTGCTGGCCGTGGATGCGGGCGGCTTAAGCAGTCTGCACTGAATAAAAGCTAATCCTGCTAGTTCTGCTGGAGAGAGCCGGCATATTGGTATCACCCGCGTTCGATATCCAAATAGGAGCGCAGATCAGCCGCGGGAATGAAACATGTCTAAACTATCGATGGGACGATCCGTTATCAGCATATTCTAGCATATTCTATTCCCTACCAGACGTGCTCCCGCTTCTAATAAACTGGGAAGTCATAAAAGATGGCCCCAGAGAAGTGGCGGACGAGCCTGAAAATCGGTATGGCCCTCTTTCATGAAGGTCTTTCATTATGATTTTACTCCATGTTGACGGATCAACAGCATGGTGGCACACAAGCAGGGACACACACACACACACACACACACACACACACACACACACACACACACACACACGTGCCTGAGAGCTGTTACCCGCCATGTGACCGAAGAAGAAGATATAGGCTGTACTCAAGTTAACCAGTTGCTTTTACGATTGAATTTTACATCCGATTAGGCTCCCGGTGCACTTTATTCAGATACATGGCATTAATGAGAAGGAAGGGAACAGGTTGGCTGCAAGCCCTTTGGGTTTGAATCCAGAACTTTCGGCCGGGAGTTAAGAACCATAACCAGTCGAAGATAGCCATTCAGAACAATTAACAGCCATTATTAGCCCCCTTTGGCCATTAGCCAAGAAGCTGTCACTATTTGTAATGAGTCTTATCTAATATTTGATTGGCAAATTATCTAATGGATGTGTTTAACAGGTTGAATAGCAAAGTATCTTCTTCATTTAAAAAAGAGCAGGCACTGAGATAATTGTTCCTTTCAGTCTGTCAACTACCAGGGAATTAAAGGGATCTGTAACTGAGGAAAACCACTGACTAAGAGAGGATTAATGCTGTAGAAGTTCCAGGTGAAAGACACGCTAATTAGAGTGAGCTGGATTAGCCGATTGGGTCTGCTGAGCTATTAAAAGTTACCTTTAGGGATGTGATTAAGTAACCATAATTCTTGACGCATCCATTTAACAAGCGTTTGCCGAACATTTGTACATTTGTTCTTTGTTGTTTGCTATGTTGTGTTTCAACAGTGTTAATAAGTCATCCGCCTGATTTGAATCGCTGGACCGCAGTTTTCTTTCAGTTTGTTTGCTATTATGCTTCTTCCACTGTCCTGTTTCCTTCAACATCTCCATTTAGTTTTCAAAAAGCCTTCAGCAGCGGATAAAAACTCTGCGGGATTTAAACGCCATCTGTGATCCGAGCGTCCTTCAGCAAGTTCTGCTGATGCCTTCCACTCATCGTGCCAAGGTACACCCAAAACCAAAGCAAGCTCAAGAGGATGGAAATAGGCCCATCGAAAGACATGTGAAAGACTCTCTCGAACTACGAAGATACGAGCATGTGTACTCTTGGAACGTCCCAAGAGTCCGGGACTCTTGGGACGTGTTGTGGGGGAAAAACAAAGACAACTCAGTCTGAGGCCTTGAAAGTTTCAGAGAGAAAGAGGGGCCGTAAATTAGAGGCATTCACCGCGGGGACATCAGATTACACCTTCAGTCAGTGCCGCGCTGTAGAGTGGCCACACACAATTCAAATAAAGTGTTCCTGCTAAACAGATCGATGCTATCGCCGTACCCCTGTAATTACCAACAACAATACCTTAGCCTCTCACAGAGGGCCCCACTGCAGACTAGAGTAGGCTCTGAGCGGAGCTCCAAGGCCCCGAGGTTAGTGGAACTCGGCAGAGAGATTCCAGCCGAGTGGTCCCTCTCAAAAGAGTTGTCCCGCTTAAATACGGTGTTTCCACTTATTCAGGTAGGAGCCCCGCATTTAAATCGTTGCACAGATTTTCCAAGCTTTATCTCAGCATTACAATCTGGTCTGAGTTGACTTGGGAGTTGTTTCCTCGCTGATCGATTCCGCCTGGTTAAATGGCCGGTGTGTGGTCATGGCAACACAGACATCGGCTTATCATGGTAACTCAGGACAGCAAAGGCAGGTCCTGCTAACAACATCGGCTTATTTGGGTAACTAAGGACGATAAAGGGCAGGTCCTGCTAACAACATCGGCTTATCATGATAACTCGGGACAAATATATCACCTCATGCTAACAGCAACGGCAATACAATAAGCTAGCTCAGGAAAGGGAAGCTGTCCCATGCCCAACACAACACAGTGGCAGCTTATCAGGGCAGCTTATGACAAAGACAGTCCTGGTGTGAACAGCAAACAGAAACGTTAAGAATAGCAGACTTGCTATGGTAACCAAGGACAAGGAGGGCCACCTTGTGTTGCCCTAACAAGAGCAAACCTACATGGGGGCTGAGCACAGAGAGGCCTCTGATGACCACAATGACACTCACCGTGGTAGCTCAGGACAAAGAAGCCGGCCCCGGAGAAGTCTGAGTGGAACTTGATGAGGATGATGTTGGAGGTGGAGTAGACGGACTCCAGAGCCGTGTTCCCGCTGAACTGGCCAATCTGGGGAGAGGACTGGTCCGGACCGTCCCTGTGATAAACCACAAACAAAAGAGACATGTGGAGGAAATCCTTGAATGCTTTTGGAGATGAGGACAGATTTGACGTTTGATTTGGTTTGGTAAAAGCGGAGCAGAATAATGTTATTCACAGTTTTGTTCACAGTGCGGAACACAACCAAGTTTCTAAAGAGCAACAGATACAGGGTGGCTGTACCAACACACTTCCAAGTCTTAAAATAAGACTCAATCAATAAATCCCAAGATTTGAGAGGATTGTCAAGTAAGATTTTCTTTTGTTGACAACGCACCAGCCCTCTAATACCTCGCCTTGGCAATTTATCTCTTCTACAAAAATCGGTTCTTTTTATGCAGTCACCAAGCAGTCTAAGAACAAATGAAAACAGAAGAAACGAAAATCATTCGATTAAGTACGTTTCTAATCTTTTCAATCTTTAAACCATATATATCATGAGATGTTATTGTTGGTTTCATAGCAGCAGTGCTAACGTTTACCATGGAACATATGTTGATTTTGGTACAAATAATTATAATCGGTATAACAATGAACAACCTATAGATCGAAGGCACGTGGCAGTTTGATTGTAAAAACACGCAATAAACACGTACACCAAATACCTGTGACGATGTGATTAAAGCTTTAAGCGCTTCATAATACACTGCGTTTAACATTCAAACACAAAGGACTCATTTCATATCACCAGTCTATATTTCATATCACCAGCCTTTCACAAGTTATTATCAGTTACCATAATAATTTAGTCATCATCACCCGATTCATGTATCCTTGATATAAGGCTAAAAGAGGATGTTCTTGCTGTTTCCTCCTAATGCCACTTCGCTACTGTAGCATCATTCATTACATTAATAAAGCAAGGTCTCTGTAAACACACTAAGCATAGTTAGCATAGGAATACCATTAGCCTTATTAGAAAGAAAAGTTTAATTGTTTATAAAACAGTACTTACAATGAAATTATATTAGTCACTTTACTCTATAAAGTTGCTGTCTATTTATCAAATTAATCAGCTGTAATTTACTTAGAGTATATCGTTTTTGCGTTGTCGAGCAAACGTCTGGGCGATAGCTGCATTGGACCGATATAATTGTTAGATTTCTGCGCTGGAACGTTGTGGACCAATTCCGGGTCAAGTGTTTCTCAACACTGCGCTATAAGCACAGCTAAACATAGGATATTTTTGAATCCCTGTAGCGCAGCCACACAGTGAGACAGAGTAGCGTAAATGGACATATGCTATTATCACATTTACACTGAAACCCCCTCGGCCTTATTGTCGGGGTCATCATGGCTGCCAGCGGGAGACCAATTAGCAGACTAGCTGTCAAGTGGGCAGCAGAGGACAGGCCGCAGAGAAATTCACAGCTCTACCTCCCACAACCAGCGCTCACACAGAGCGCGCCTTTGTCCACCACTGACAACTGATGTGTGTGTGTGTGTGTGTGTGTGTGTGTGTGTGTGTGTGTGTGTGTGTGTGTGTGTGTGTGTGTGTGTGTGTTTGTCTGTGTGTGTATTTCTGTGTGTGTGTCTGTGTGTCTGTGTGTATGTGTGTGTGTGTGTGTGGATTTCTGTGTGTGTGTCTGTGTCTTTATGTGTGTCTGTCTGTGTGTGTGACAGAGGGATGGCGATAGAGAGGGAGGCCATCATATATAAAGGAAAGGAGAGAGGGGGGGGCGTTTAAAGAGTGAGACAGTGAGACGGACAGACAGATAGGAAGACAGAAAGTACAAAGAAAGAGAGCTCTGTAAGAAGTGTGAGACAGAGAAAGAAAAAAAGAGCGAAAACAAACATTGAGAGTGAGAGAGACATATGATAGATATATAGACAATGATATGGGATAGAGAGAGGGGAGGACGCCATACAGAAAGAGAAAGAGAGAGAGCGAGAGAGAAAAGAGAGCGAGGTAGACAGAGAGAGAGAAAGAGAAAGAGAAAGAGAGAGAGAGAGAGAGAGAGAGAGAGAGAGAGAGAGAGAGAGAGAGAGAGAGAGAGAGAGAGAGAGAGAGAAAGAGAAAAAGAAAGAGAGAGAGAGAGAGAGAGAGAGAGAGAGAGAGAGAGAGAGAGAGAGAGAGAGAGAGAGAGAGATTGACAAACGAGGAGGGAATTCAGTTGGTAGAATATTCCAGATGGATGACGTGCCCTCCCAACAGGGAGATGGGGCGGGGCGGTTGGGTGGGTGGGTGGATTGGTTGAGTGAGTTGGTTGGTGGCGGGGCGGGTGAAGGTCCTCCGCGACCAATCAAGTGTGTCCGCGGTGGGTGGGCAGCACACAGCTGTCTACGGCTCCCTACTCCTCTGGTACTGCCGGAGTGGGGGGGAACCGAACACACACAGCACGGCAGGACACCACGGCGACCGCACACACACGCACACGCAAAACTACCCCAAAAAATGAAAAACAAAAAACAAACTAAAAGAACGACGATTTGGGAAAAGTCATCGTATTTTCCCCGGCCTTGACACACATCGCATTAGCCGGGTAATTCGGCCGTCTGAAAGCTGCCGGGGAGCCGAGGGCTGTATGGACACACCGCGGCCATCTGGGCTTATCGCCGTGGGAACAGCCGCGTTCACACGAGCAACACTCCACACACCATCACTCCTGATGTGGTGCTGGGGGTGCGTTATCGGCTTTGCAAAAACAGCAAGTATGAGACAAAGTATTGTGTATATTATGCATGGGACGGCCAAAACAAATTGAGATTATGCAGAACTCAATTCGTTATATATATATATATATATTTGTTTCTTTAAGGTGAACGGTTTGAGTGTATAACTACGAAAATAGCAAACTTTGGTTGAGGGGAGAGGGTGACACAAAGGGAAATTAAAATTAAGAGAGAAGGTGAAAGTGGGAACAAATAGTAATTAAAAGAGAAATGTAATTTTTGGGCTGTCAGTAGTCATGGTAACATAAATCGCATGAGTTCAGCCAATTAGCGGTTGCTCCTGGAAAAAGGGTTAAGGAGCAGGTCTTCCTGCATTTGTGTGTGTGTGTGTGTGTGTGTGTGTGTGTGTGTGTGTGTGTGTGTGTGTGTGTGTGTGTGTGTGTGTGTGTGTGTGTGTGTGTGTGTGTGTGTGTGTGTGTGTGTGTGTGTGTTTGTGAGACAGAACTGTGTGTCAGTATGCGTGTATTTATGTACTTTGAATAGAACTATACTATCCTCTCCTGACACACTTATGAAAAATCGACCAACCTCTGCTCTTCCTAATTCCCAGAGCTTCTCCGTACGCAAGTTGTTCAGTTGTTCTTAGAAACGTGGTTGTGCATCATTAGGCAGCTAGCCTACATTGTATGCTTAAAGACTAAATGTTATTCTTTATATAAATCCACCTGTGAGATTTTTATCATAAATATTCATTGTATATTTCAAAGTATTTTTATACTACATAAATATATTCATATTTAAAGAAAAGGTCAAATAAAGTGATTTTGGGAATGTCCGTACTCATGGTAACAAATACTGCAGTAGTTCAGCGAAATAGTTTGCTCCTGAAAAACGGGTTAAGGAGAAGTACATCCTGCATGTGTTTGTGTGAGGGTGTGTGTCATAGCCCCCTACTAGATTGGGATATTGATTTATAGATATTAGTTCACTAGAAGTACAGTATATATAGTGTATAGAGGATACAACACCAGCTACAAGACGTTGATGTGATCATATATAGATATTAGTATATCAGTAGTGTGTATAGCTATATCTACATATAGATATAGATATGTATCGATAGATAGATAGATAGATAGATAGATAGATAGATAGATAGATAGATAGATATTTATAGTGTATAACACCACCTACCAGACCGTGATGTGAGTATATATAGATATGAGAATATAATGTATATACATATATATGGAGTGTATAACACCACCTACCAGACGGTGATGTAGTCTTATATAGATATGAGTACACCAGTATAGTGTGTATATAGAGTGTATAGCACCACCTACCAGACGGTGATGTAGTCGTATATAGATACGAGTACACCAGTATAGTGTGTATATAGAGTGTATAACACCACCTACCAGACGGTACTGTAGTCTTATATAGATATGAGTACACCAGTATAGTGTGTATATAGAGTGTATAGCACCACCTACCAGACGGTGATGTAGTCGTATATAGATACGAGTACACCAGTATAGTGTGTATATAGAGTGTATAACACCACCTACCAGACGGTACTGTAGTCTTATATAGATATGAGTACACCAGTATAGTGTGTATATAGAGTGTATAGCACCACCTACCAGACGGTGATGTAGTCGTAGATGGGCTCGGTGCTGAGCACGGTGAAGTTGATGTAGATGCCGTGTCCCGGAGGAACCCTGACGCTCCACACACAGTCCTGGAAGTTGGGGTACTCCTCGGGGTGCCCCGGGGAGTAGATGGTCCCGTTCAGGGACGTGATGTTCCCCCCACACAGAGCTGTGGCGGAAAGGACACGCTGAGACCCAGAACAATGGGACGCCGGCCCTTTAAGACGAGCACCCCCCCCGTCGCGTGGAGGGCTCGGAGCTGCAGCTGTACGAGCTGAAGGAGCGACAGACTCTGCGGGGCGTCCGTGGGCGGAGGTGTGTGTGCCATATGATAATATAAATCGCACCGGGCCGCATAATTATTCAGTCATGATGATTCCTCTCACACCTTTTCCCCAAAGCGACCTACAGTGATTCGAGACGGCCTCCCAGCGAGGTGAATGAGTTAAGACGCAGGTGATTAACGAGCGGGGGTGAAGCCTCTTGCTCAAGGACGCCTGCTAATTGGCTTCATGAAAAAACACTTTATAAAAGTAATAGCCCGAATTTACCGTTATGCGTGCCCGTGATCCAAATATCGCACTGCGCGTTGCTAGATATTTCGAACGCTACCCTTTCTAAGTAGGTCTAGTTAATAAGACCATTTACTTCGTTACACGTTTTGAAGGGCTAGGCGTCTGCGCTGTTGCAGGCTGCCTACAGGTCGACTGCAGACATTGGGGTGGGACCCCAGAACCTTTGCGCAGCCCGTTCAGCCCCCTAAATGTAAATGGACTGCATTTATAAAGCCCTGTAGAGCGCTTTTATCCAAAGCGCTTTACAATATTGCGTAACATTCACCCATTCACAAAAGCACGCCGGTGTCAGCATGCAATGCAACAGCCAGCTCTTCGGGAGCAGGTAACTCCCGAAGAGCTGGCTGGCTGGTAACCTTGCGGTTACCAGCCAGCCCGATCTACCTCCTGAGCTAGTGCCGCACCTAACTCCTAGATCGTGACGTGACATAAGTAGTGTTCGTTGTTCTACAGTAGGTAGCCGGTCACAGACCTTCACAGCGGGGCAGCGGGTGGTTCCAGGTGCGGCTGATCCCGTGCAGGCAGGTGAGCGAGGCCTCCCCGATCAGGGAGTACCCCGGCAGGCACTCGAACGACACCGTCATGCCCACGCTGAAGTCCGTCCCGATCACGATCCCGTTCCGGAAGGGCCGCGGGTCGGGGCAGCTCTGCAGCTGGTAGGCTGGGAACGCAACGGGAAATTTGGGGAAATTTGGGAAAAATTCATTACATTTTAAATGTCAGAAGGTTCTCTACAATCTGTCACCCCGGACATATGAATACACGTTCTATGCAACAATTTGGAAAATAAGGAAGTAATAGCATGAAGGGGCAACATCAAAACCATTTGATGAATAGATTGAAAGACAGAGAGACATATACATAGAAACACATACAGACAGATCGATGGAAAGATGAGATACTTCACCCTCAAGGGTTAATTGAGGATGAAGAACATAACAACATAAGCACCTAAACAAGGAACTACAATGTTCAAGTGGGCAAATTGTCAGCGTGTCGAAAACGCGTGTTAAAAATAGCACCGAGAATAATTACCCTGGTATGTGATGTGGAAACCCGGCTTGTTTTGCGAGTAATCGCTGTGGAAGAAGAAGCTGGTTTGGTGGGTGGTGCTAAACAGAGACTTGGGGATGATTGGTCCGCTGAACCTGTCAATCACAGAGCCGGTCTCCATGTTGCCACTGCGGATCTCGAGGTAGTCGTGGATCGCTTCTGTGGAGAAGTTGAGGAACTGCAGATGGATCCCTGGAGGAAGACAGCACCAAAATAGAGGAGGATAAATTACAACAACAAGTAAGCCAACCAATCTATGAATTGGTTCACTAGCGGGGATCCTCCAGAGGTCAATTATAACTAACATCGATATGATTCACATGCGCCACTTATGATTGGCTCTACTCAGCCACCGTATTTCAATCACTAAAAGTTTACGGAAAAAAGACCCACAAATAACCGGCTGAGCTAGAGACTCAATTGAGTGATTACGTGAACAAACAGAGGAACTAGGAGGGATTGAAAGGGAGAATAATGACATTTATACTAGGCTGAGAGAGAATCCTGATTTGTAGATCGTAGCAATATCATGGTCTACCGCGGGCGCACTTTCTGAGCTGTGTCCGTCAGTCAACAGTCCCCAGAGTGAGAAGAAAAATAACACGAAAAGACGAACAAAAACAACGAAGACAAGGAGGATGAATACAGAGTTTCACCAAGGAGTTTGACAAGTCTTTGAGCGAATACCTCACTTTTAGCTGTCCGTCCCTCTCTAACCTAATCGCTTAACCCATGTCACTGAAAGTGCCGCCCCCTCTCACTTATTAACCCATTCAAATGAAATTCCTGCCCCCTGTATATCCCCTCTTAAGCCATGTCACCTGAAGTCCCACCAACTCTCTTACCTCTTAACCCATGTCAGTAAAAGTCCAGCCCACTATTTCGCCTCTGAACCCATGTCACTTAAAGACCCACCCCGTCTCTCGCAAATTGGACTGGTGTCGAAAACTAGCATGTATGCTGATACACTTAAAACAATGCATCTGGTTCGTCCAACGAAAACGTCATGTCTGTGTCAGATAAAATCAGTTCCTGACAGAAAGACGACGAGGAGCACACAGATGGACGTCTGTCCGTCAGGACTAGGAACCTTGAGTGCCCCCTTACCGAAGCCCACCGGTAGGTTGACCGTCCAGGAGCAGTCTAAGCCACTGGGGTAGTTGCCAGGGTAACCGGGACTCAGGATCACTCCGCTGACGTCCGTCATGGAGCCACCGCATTGGGCTGTGTGCATGAACACACACACACACACACACACACACACACACACACACACACACACACACACACAGAAACACAAACACAAACATAAACAGATATGGGGAGAAAGAGAGAGAGAGGTAGAGAGAGTGGAAGAAAGGAAGTGGAATAATTAGCACAGCAGATCAGCAAGAGGTATACTATCTATAATTGACTGACATCATAGCGATCAGCCTCAGCTTCTGTCTGAATCACTCTGGGTACAAACTCGGTCTAAACTAAGGGGGTTGCAGACGCCCGGAGTCCAAGCTGGCCTGGATGCGAGTCACAACCTACCTACTACACTCTAATCTCTTGCTTTCCCCTCCTCTTTCGAAGGAACAAGGAAACGAGGACAAAACCGGGGGAAATGCGGCGAATAATGGCTTTTATCCACTTGTGGATGTGGAACGGGAACATTGGGAAAACCAATTCTGCGGTCCTCCTTGTAAACACCGGCCGGTCGGACTCCACTCGGCCACCGCGGCATTATCGAGCACACTGGGCAGCGGACGGCGACGCCCCGGGGCCCAGGCTTTTCACTGCTGCTTTCTATTTATTCCTGGGATATGATGGCTCATTTACAACGCTAAAGAGCCCCGCGCCAACCCTGAGAGAACCAGGGTGAAATGTGTCTGAGGGAAAAGGCGGTTTGAACGGCGATATGCCTCATGTGCTGTTTAATTAAAGGGGATTTTGGAGTGCAGAGTTCTACCTGCATGCATGCATCTCATGTCCCCATCATAACTCAATACTTTTTTATCATGTATAATAAGTGTATTTATGTGTATTAATGTGTATTTAAGTGTGACATGCGAGTGTGTGTGCGTGTGTGTGTGTGTGTGGCATCTCTTTGTATGTGTGAGTGTGTATGCTTGTGTGTCTGTGTTTCTCAGTATGTGTGTGCGTGTGTGTGTGTGTGTGTGTGTGTGTGTGTGTGTGTGTGTGTGTGTGTGTGTGTGTGTGTGTATGCTGTGTGTGTGCATATGAGTGAATGTGTGTGCACGTTTGTGTGTGTCCGTGCGTATGTGTACATGTGTCCGTGTGCCTGTGTGTGTGTGTACTGTGTACGCGCGCGTGTGTGTGTGTGTGTGTGTGTGTGTGTGCGTGCGTGCGTGTGTGTGTCTACCTACCAATACACAGCGGTACTGGGTAGTTCCATCTCCTCACAGGTCCTGGCATGCAGGTGATGTGGGCGTGGCCCTAACAGACAAAAACACACCCACACACCTTTAGACTCGTGACCATCTACATCCTCAGGATCCCTTTCCATCCAACACACTCCTTTAGATATAAATGACCAAAGAGATTTTATGCTGTACACATTATGAATGCATGTGAGAGAGCCGGTTGGAGTGCCCATATGAATCAAAGCACAAGGCCAATGGAATAGGATTTATATTCCTAGGAGTCAAGTGCAGAACAGGAGCTAATGGCACAGGTGATACAATCGTTCTACCAAAGCATAAAGGTCATGTTTCATTGTACACTTTTACATTAGCTTAGACTAGTTTATTCGTTATGTTCAGTCGAATGGATTTCAGTCTATCCTAGTCTAATCTTAGTTTGTTAGTCTAGTCTTGTCTGGTCTACTGAAGTCCAGTCTACTTCAGTCTGCTCCAGCCTCCAGTCTAGTACAGACTAGCCTAGTCTTGTGTAGTTTAGTCTTGTTCAGCATAGTCTAGTCCAGTCTAGTCTACTGAAGTCTAGTCTGGTCGATTTAAATCCAGTCTATACCAGTATCTTCCAGCCTCACGTACTCCAGTCTGCCCCAGCTTTGCCTAGTCTAATACAGACAAGTCTTATACAGACTAGTCTAATGACAAGTCTAATACAGACTAGTCTAATCCAGCCTTGCCCAGTACAGCCTAGGTTAGCCAAGCCTAATCTAGTCTAGTCTTGTTGAGGATGGTCTAGTTTATGCCTTCACGGTGCAGTGTCTCACCTGAAGGGAGTATCCGTGTTCGCAGGAGAACTGCACCACGTCCCCAACCATGTGGCGTTCCCCGTGGCGGACCCCATAGTTGGGGGTCTGGGGCTCAGGGCAGGTCTCCAGGCCGATGGCTGGGGGGAGGTCAGAGGGTCAACAACACACACCACGACACACACACACACATACAGGGTCAGAGCACACACACACATACAATGCTCCCTGCAAATCGTCCACGGGGACGGGAGAGAGAGACGTGCCGACAGGACGTGGTCTGAGGATCGTCTATTCTAACCAGCAGAGGCTAAAGTAAAGAGGTGTGTTTCATGGGGCCGTTACTACATTTTTAACAGCGTCTTAAAACACACTCTTTAGTTGAGCTTCCGTCTAAATCATTCGGTGCGTGATTGTCTTTGTTTGTTTGTACCTCTCAGGTATACCTCTGGGCTCATTGTTTATTGTGCCTTTAAACAAAATAATTGTTCCTGCTGCGTTTCCTCTCTTTTTAAGCGACTTTAATTGCTTCTGCAAAAAAAATGATCTCTGTGATTCAGATTGTTCCCTGTGATTTCAAACTCATTTCCTTCTGCGGTCGGTTCCCTCGTTACACACTTTTGTAGCGCTGTTATCAACCGAAACCCGCTCTGTCAATAAAGTTTAATTGCATTCAATTCTTTGCGTTTGTGTCTCTGAACAACACGGGACAGGGGGGCTGCAGAGGTGGGACGGGTGAGGGGGGGGGGGCAGGTACCGGTGTACTCCAGGTGGAAGCCGGCGGCAGACACGCTGATGTCAGAGCTGAAGCTCAGGTAGAGGTTGTTGGACGTGCTGTTGAGCAGAGGAGGGATGGTGGTGCCTGGGCCGGAGAGGAGGGAGGAGGGGGGAGAGAGGGGAGGAGAGGAGAGAGGAGGGGGGAGAGATGGGAGGCCAGAGGAAAGGCAAAAGAAGGAGAGGGAGAGGAAAGAGAGGAAGAGGAAGAAAGAACGATAGACAGAGAGGAAGAAAGAACGATCAACAGAAAGGGAGGACGAAAGACAAGTCAGGAAGAATGATAGAAAGGAAGGAGATACAGAAAGGGAGAACGAAAGAAAGAATTGAGGAAGGAAGGAAAGGGAGAACGAAAGCAAGAAGGAACAAGAGACGGAAAGGGAGTTGAGAAAAGAAAGAAGAGAAAGGAGGGAGAGAAGTAATGGGAGAAAGTTATTCCAAAATATTGTATGAAAGGTATATAAAAGTATGCAAGAAAAAAAAGAAAGCATGGTTATCGTTACATTTGTTTCAAAGTTATCACAAATCAGTTTTCTGTCGCTTCTCCTTCTTCGTCAACGTAATAAAAGTGCACTCTGCCGTCAATACATCCTGGCACACCGGGCGTCCAGCGCATGAGTCACAAAGTGCAGAGTGTATCGGCAGCTTTTAACGCCACCGACAGCACCTCCGCCATCGCCATCGTCGTCATCCTCCGAGGTCGAAGACCATGAGTGACAGCAGGGCCCTCGCTGGCCGTTACCCCGTGTGATGAAACATCAGACCCCCCACTTCCACAAGCCCTTTATCAGCGAGAGCCCCCCGCTGTTTTCCCATAAACCTCCCTGGCAGTGAGCGATGTGCTGGTGATCTCTTCCACGGAGGTGGTTGCCATGTGCCGTGTGAATTCGTACTTTTGTTGTGTGACTGCCGTCGGTTGGGCTTATGTAACGGGCCGGGATGGATACTCTGTGTTCCCGGGGCGATGTCAGGACCTGACGCGTTGTTATTCATTTCCTCACTCTCATTATGCCGTTTTTTGCATTGTGGTTCCATTGGCTCCATATGAATGGGCTTTGTTTATTCTCCACATGTTGTTTGGAATTTAATTAGTTTTTCTTATGTGTGTGCGTTTTTAACATCGAGAGGACACCTGGTGAAGATTACCGAAGATATTTCTATAAAAGCGTGGGTAATTTTTGGACTTAATGATGACGTTTTGTGTGCGCCATTTGAACACTGTGGGCTTCACGATTAAGTCAGGTGAACATATGAATATGCGTGGGAGTTCTTTTGGACATTTTTTTACAGGTACAACCGCCTGGAAGAGAACCATTTACCCGAGTCTCCACACAGCGTCCCTGCTGCGTGTCTGGCACTGAATCTGTTTCTATGTCTGTGTGCACGGGTTTGTGTGTATGTGTATCTGTGTGTGTCTGTATTTGTGTCTGTGGGTGTGTATCAGTGCGTGTGACCATAGGTGTCTGTGTGTGTATGTGTGTGTGTGTGTGTGTGTGTGTGTGTGTGTGTGTGTGTATGTGTGTGTGTTAGTGGGCATGCGCTCATGTGTGTGTGTGTATGTGTGCGTGTTAGTGGGCATGCGCTCATGTGTGTGTGTGTGTGTGTGTGTGTGTGTGTGTGTGTGTGTGTGTGTGTGTGTTTGTACGCTCATTGGTGGGTGTGTGGTCTGTACATGTTTATGTGTGTGTATGAGTATCCGTGTGTGTGTGTGTGTTTTTGTGTGTGCGTTCATGGGCGTGTGTGTGTGGCCATGCTTTGCGGGCAGATGTCAGTGGGTGTGTGTGGCTGCTCGCCTGCTGAGAAAGCCCCGTTAAACTGTTCCACCGCTAATTGTGCTCTCCCATCAACAGGTTAACAGCTCAGTAGGGGGCATCATGACCCACAGCGGTAAAACTCCCATCAGAAACATAAGCAGCGACGATGGGAAAGTAGCACAGACGATGTTGAGCGATGATTATTGAGATCAATGTGACTGGTGGCCAGAATATTGAAATATGATTCCATGTATTATTAATATAAACAATTTCGGTGCTGATATCGTCCTGCCTGAAATTGAGTGAAATCCCAGACGAGACGTAATTCATGAATTATAAAACGTGCGAGTAATTGCAACTGCAATTTCACAAGTTCCATTTTGTAACCGGTGTAATCCCCACTTATTTATTGATTTATTGATCCATCTATTAGTATGTTTTTCTGGGTTACCGGAGTAGCTTCCTAGCCGCGGCGCGTGGTTGTCGGCACCGTCGTAGAAGTCCAGTGAGTCCCAATTGTGCTCCGTAGCGAAGCTCACCACCTGGATCTGAGAGGGAACAGGACCTTTACACAACGGTTGGACTTATTCCACGTCATGCTGGACATATCCTTCCTGTTATGCTAAGCTCATATGCAAGTGAAGGTATGCTAGGCTATGTCATCTTAATATTATGCTCGGAGTTTTCCAGACTTGTGAAGGTACATTATGTAATTCCCAGTATTGTTACGTTCACGTTTGTTGTGATTTGCCAGTGTTATGGCCATGTTATGATTATCTAATGCTATGCTAAACTATGCTCAAGCGATGTTAGGCTCATTTTATTCTATGCTATGCTATGATCGTGGTTAATTATGTCCACAGCTTTTCACTAAAGTAAAGAAGAAAAAGAATACATCAAAACAACAGCCCAAAGCTTGTTTTAGAGTCTGGCATTGGACTGAAGTTTGGATGAGTTCAAGACAATTATAAACAGACAAACACAGGTTTGGTTGGGTAGATCACACATACTATAGCCTGGAGCTAATGAACATAACCAAGCAAGTTATCACTGAGCAGGATGAATGGGATATTATCTCGACTGAAGAGCCAACTGAACACAATACTGGGACCAAGCACTGTGCTTTGTGCAGCCAATTCGAAAGCTACTTATTATTTCTCATCTCAGAAAAAAAAAAAGTTATAAGGTCATTGATAAAAATCAATGGATAGATCTGGACACAGATCCCTTGTAAATAGATTGCAAGGTTCCTTTTGTGCATCTGCTTTTATTTCTTAATTAAAGACTTACCGAAGGCTACGCTAGAGGAAATACTACTCAACACTTACTACTATTTAACAATGTGTGTTTTAGCAGAATCATTTACCTAAGTCGACTTTACTGATCATTACAGAGCAGGTTGGGGTTTAGAGCCTTCTACTCACGAACCCAGAACCTTTCATCTGGGCGTCACAATCCTAATACTACACTACCCTGCCGCTTACTAATAGGCCTACTACCGTTACCCAGCCATCCATCCATTCATCTGTGCATCCATGACTCCTCCACCAGCCAGGGGGGGAGGTGTAGCTGGGAGTTACCTGTATGCCAGCCCCTTCGGGCACAGACACCTTCCACACACAGTTCTGGTTGTTGTCGTAGGGCTCTGGGTAGCCCGGGGACAGGATAGTCCCCCGACGCAGCGCCAACACACCTCCACACGGGACTAGAGAGAGTGGGGCATAGAGACGGAGAGAGGGAGTGGGGAGGGAGGGAGAGAGCAAGAGAGAGAGAGAGAGTGTCACATAGTTACATCACAAGTCACTCACCACCATCAAGAGCGTACGGAGACAAGGGACCTCTAGAGGCAGGCCTTCCCCCACTAGCAAAGTTTTCAAGCTGGGTACGACAAACTCGCTTTCCCCTGAAGACCGCCAGACCTTTCCCCACTAGGATAGTGTTCAACCTGGGTATGACTAACACTCTTCCCCCTGGAAACAGCCAGACCTTTCCCCACTAGGATAGTGTTCAACCTGGGTATGACTAACACTCTTCCCCCTGAAGACCGCCAGACCTTTCCCCACTAGGATAGTGTTCAACCTGGGTACAACTTACACTATTCCCCCTGGAAACAGCCAGTCTTTTCCCCACTGGCATAGTGTTCAACCCGGGTACGACGAACACCACATCGTACTCTGATACGGCCGACATTGCTCTCCTATTAATGGCTCCGTCAGTGGGTTTAATGATCGGTGTTCATCAGCTCTCGATGCTGCCGCCCCGTGTAAAAGGAGGTCACCGCCTGCTGTAGATCCATCCCCCCGGATCAATGACAGCATCAGCACCAATGTAGGGAATATTGAGAGGTCGTAGATAGAGGGAAGTGATCAAAACTCACCGTGCACTGACTTCACTCGAAGCGTTTATGAAGTAAGCTCGATCGTCAAGCTTCAAAGAAGCGAGAGCCGTCTATTTGTCTGGCTTAATTTTTAATACCAGAACAACCCCGGGTTTTGATTAACACTTCAATCAGCTTGTGTGTACCGGCTGCCTGCAGTCCCTGCCTCGTCAACCTCTGACCGGGCCGTTGATTGTTTTATCTTTCTTTGTGGACAACCACAACTACGTTCACACTGCTGTTGTGTGCTCTGTCCAAAGAGGTGACCCCCCTATCTCGTTGTCTGAGTTCAGTCCCGTTTTCCTGCCGCGTCTCTCGGCTACACGCATCTCATACGCGCCCGTCCTCCCGTCCTTCTGATGTAATCCCCGCCACCATTTCGACACCAAGAGGTCCAGTCACAAGCCCCATCCTTCTGTCCATTATTAATGGACTCACCTCTAGGCTGCATCCCTGAATATATTTAAGACACCAAGTGTCCAACCGCTCCTCCAAAAACCTTTGATGAATAAAACTAAAGTCTAACTTAGCCCCCACACACTCCCTCCTGAAGGCAGACAGACAGCGCTCTCTTCCCTGAGCCTCTCCCCGGTGCGTGTCTGAGTGTGACTCACCGACGCAGGTGGGCAGCGTGTCGTTCCACTGGGCCAGGTTCTCGGGCACGCTCTCGCAGCGGATGGCGCTGGACCCGTGCAGCACGTAGCCGGGGTTGCACTCGAACTGGACCGCCGAGCCCGCCGCAAAGTCGTTGCCCAGGCGCCGGCCGAAGCGGGGCTCGGGCACCGAGCTGCACTGGGTAGAGCTGGTCCGCGGCACGGCTGCGGGGAGGTGGGTGGAGGGTGGAGGGTGGAGGGTGGAGGAAGGAGAGGATGTGGATGAGAGAGGGGTCGGGGTGTTCAGAGGAGGGGGTCCACTTTTCTGCTAGTAAATTGTAGAATGGTGACTTGTAATAATCCACTTTATAAAATGACTTACCCTATGCACAAGAAATGTACAGGTTTTATTTTTCATACAATGTCTACAAAATAAAAAATATGTCACTTTTTATAATTGTTCTCGTCACAATTGTCTGCTCCTGGGACTGGGAAGTGAGGTTGAACGCAACCAAAGTTGGAGGAGCTTCATTTGGGAGCGGTTTAGTAGCTTAACTTTCTAAATTATTTTAAATAGAGCACAGCTGGCTTGTCGACGAGTGTACAGACAAGCCAGGGTCCTCCAGCTGTCAATAGTGATATGTGTGCACTGGGGCCTGCCCGGATTTTATATGCGTGTCTTTTTTGGTGTTTTAATATAAGAGAAGATATCACTTGATTTATCCCAGGGGAAATTGTCGCACATCAGTTGCAGTACAAAGTAGGAAAAGAGCAATGGCATAAATGCAAACATGTAAATAAACAATATAATATACAAAAGGTACCAGTCGGTACCAGTTGTCCTGACCTTGGTACACGAAGTGGAACCCTTTGGCGGTGTCCGGGCCCACCGTGGTGAACTTGATGGTGATCTGGTTCCCAGTGCTCAGGGGAAGAGACTCACCTGGGAGGAGGAGTGAGGAGGAAACACAAGGGAAACAGTGCCATCAGTCAAGAACCGTACCCTTACATCTGATGGAATATTCATGCCTCTGTCATGCATCTATCCATCCATCTGTTCATCTATCCATTCATTCATCCGTCCATCTGTGCATTAATTAATCTATGTATCATCCATCCATCCATTAATCTATCCATCAATCCATCCATTCATTCATTCAACCAACCATATATTAATCCATCCATTCCTTATACTATCTATCATCCATCCATTCAATCGTTCATTCGTTAATCTATCCTTAAATCGATCCAATCATTCGCCTATCCAGCCATCAACGCATCCATCGCTCACCATCCACCTCTCATCACCATCCATCCATCAGTCCTTGCACACATTCATCCATCTAACCAGAGTGGGAGCCAGACAGAGAGGACAGCAGGGTGTTCTGCTGGGACGTCCCGTCGTAGATATCCACCACGTCGTTCAGGGACGTCTGGAACATCACAAACTGGCCAAAGAGAACTGGAGAGAGCGAGGAGAGAGCGAGACAAAGGAAGTAAAGGAGCGATACTCTACCGCCGCATGTGCAATTAACACCATTAATAATTATTCACTTCCAATGTTCATAGCTATCGTTAAAATGACGGAGCTCGATTTAAACTGTGGGTCTCTTCGTTTTAATTGGAAATTGTACCTTCTGTGTGAAACTCTTTTGAAGCCAAACATTGGCCCGAAATTATAAAACGATGACACTTTAGGGAAAGTGGGGGAGAAGAAAAGAGAACGCCGGATCAGGCTAACGGGAAGCTCCTTAGACTGGTAGGACCTAAGAAATATTAGCCTGTTTTACAAGCAACGCTAACGCTTCAACGCACAACGCCCGGTTGTTTGATGGCCGACAACGCCGCACTATGTAATATTTAAACCTGAATTCTTATGAGCACGGTTGACTTTACCCGTGTAGCTCTAATAAACCTTGTGGTCCTGAGGATTGATTCACACGTTTTCTGTAAATATTTCCCTTCTGCTCTTAGGAATTGTTACGTCCCTTCTGATGCAATTTTGAAAACAATACAAGAGAGGCTCAATCAATGGAGGGGAACATCATAAAAAGTGTGTGTTTCTCGGAGGGCCGTGAGAGAGGAGTGTGCACTTTAGGATGAATAAAATACTGTTCAGACAGGTCAGCTCTGCTGGGATTAAGTGTCTTTCTAAAGAGGGCCCTAAGCAGGAGGGATTGCTTGCACACTGAGCGTGTTAGTGTGCGCATGTGTGTGTGTGTCTGAGCATTTGTGTGTGTGTGTGTGATAAGTGAGGAGCAGTTTCTACCGGGGGGCAGAGACGCAGACGGATGCTATTCTGCGTGTCAGCAGAAATTGTTAAAAGCATTCCTCATGTATAAACTTTAAGGAATCTGAAGGCAAGTGATTTGACTCTGTGCAGTCTATTCTGCTGGTAAAGTCAACACGAGGGACACACACACACACACGCATGCCGTCACGGACGCCGACACACATGCACACGCATACACGCACAGATACGGATGGACATGCAAGCATGCACTAATACACACATACTCTCACATGCGTACTCACCGAGAGGCACATAGGTGCATGCGCACACATACACACACACACAAACACAAACACACACTATGCAGAGTTCGCTTGCCAGGCATTAGCTGACACACCGTTAAAACATTGCAGTCGATTTCCCTGACAGACACACACACGCACATTGATATAATGCAAGAGCACACACACACACACACGCACACACACGCACACAATGTGGACTTAAAAGGTGCATGAAAAACCGAAACACGTATGAGAGACCAGGATAAGAACACAAAGCCATGAGATCAAAGCGAGGTGGCAGTATATTGGCCCTCTTCCTCTCTCTCTCTTCCTCTCCCTCCCTCTGTACTAGAAAGGTTCATAAATGATTCCATACGTGACATTGTGTACGACTATGGATTACATCGTTGGAGAATCGTAGCGCTGGGGCACTGCAGTCTCCTTGTTCCCAGCGTGTGTGTGTGTGTGTGTGTGTGTGTGTGTGTGTGTGTGTGTGTGTGTGTGTGTGTGTGTGTGTGTGTGTGTGTGTGTGTGTGTGTGTACGTGCGTGTGCGTGCTTACTGCTTTTCATTATGGTCGTGAACCTGTAAGCCTCACCAGGCTCTAACTCCCCTCTGACACGTTAAAAATCTCTGACACAGATTCAAACAGACGGCCACATTTGATTGCCTGACAGATTTGAAGCGACGGCTGATTGGCTAGAAAGGGAACCCTGATGGTTTATTCATCATCCAATCACGCTCATTGACATTTCATGGGAAAAGTAAGTTTGCTAAAACCTGACCGAATGCAAAAAAAGCCATTGTGGAGTTCTTTATATGTGTGCACCAATTTGTCTCATCAACCACTAATTTAGGCAAAATACTAATAGCTTTATCGCTTTGTATTGCTAAACTTTATATTAGTATTGGTTTCCTTTGAGCAGGCATAATGAGTCCTCATTCATTGTCGGCCTGACAGAGGTGAATTACTCTCCGTGGTGTCGCTAACCCAAATATATTCCGATAATCAGTATTCACTACCTCAAAGGCGATGAGAGAATCCCATTTTGTCAAAGTGACACATTGTCGGAACTTCTCCTTCTACAATATTCATGCCGTCAACCCCCCGTTCTATATTACCAGCGGCGATCATGATGATCACAGGCTCATTCCGGGTCGTCATGGCGATTAGAAAAGAGCCACCGGGATCCAATAACTGATCAGGAATTGTAAATAGTTAATACATCATCTGATAGATCCCCTGCAGCCTTTCATTTCAGGCTTTCCCGGTGGACTCCTGTGTGTTGGGGGCCCCAAGGAAGCAGAGGAGTCCTTGGGAATCGAAAATTAGAAATGAAATATTTAATTTCATTATTCATCATTTCTACCCGAATGGCAGTTTGGCACACGGCTACACGTAGCTATATCTAATGAAAAAAAGTCTCTCTCTAGGAGGGAGTTCTGTATTGTAGACTAATGGAATTAATACAGAGCCACTTTATTGATTACACAATAACAGAATGATAGAAAGTCTTACGGGGGGTGGGGGGGGGGGTGCTTTGATCGATGAAGGGTTTTTTCGCCCGGCGCTGCCGGAATTACAGACAACTGCTGGATGCCGCAATAAATCAGAGTAAACGCTGCCACACATCTTCAGAGAAGGTGGTCTCCTTTGTGCAGAGGTCCGTCAAAAGAGGCTCCGCCGCCTAACGTATGCCCCGGGTTAAGACCACCGGAGGCTGCTATAGTGTGTGTGTGTGTTTGTGTGTGTGTGTGTGTGAGGAGGCGAAGGAGTGATGTCTATGTGTGTGCGTATGTGAGTGTGCTCTGCATGCATGTGTTGCTTGTGCATGTGTGTGTGCATGTGTGTGTGTGTGTGTGCATGTATGTATGTGTGTGTGTATGCGCGCACGCGTGTGTGTGTGTGTGCATGTATGTATGTGTGTGTGTATGCGCGCACGCGTGTGTGTGTGTTTGTGTGTGTGTGTGTGTGTGTGTGTGCGTGTGTGTGTGTGTGTGCGTGTGCGCGCATGTGCGTGTGTGTAAGGCCATACCGAACTCCCGGGGGACGGAGATGGAGTAGACGCAGGCGTGTCCGGCTGTGTAGTTCCGGGGAAAGTTGGGCGAGAGAACAGTTCCCTCTGATCCTGTAGAGCGACTGCCGCAGGGCGCTGGACACACACACACACACACACACACACACAGACGCACAAAAATCTATACACACTGGGAGTACTGAGATTCTATGATTTATCATGCCATACACTGTAATGCAACAACACTGTAATGTCTCTGTCTACTTGTGTGCGTGTGTGTGTGTGTGTGTGTGTGTGTGTGTGTGTGTGTGTGTGTGTGTGTGTGTGTGTGTGTGTGTGTGTGTGTTTACTATAGGTGTAGTGTGAGATTACTTCCACAGTGGAGGAGCTAATCATAGGTTCTCCTCACTGACGGGCTGTCTCCCGTTGTTTATGTACCTGTATTGTTGATGAAAAGGTTAGGCCTCACCTCATTCCTCTAGGTTTTTTCATGCGTTGTCTGTGCTTTTGTGTGTGTATGACGTGTGTATTTGTGTGGCTGTTCCTATGCGTGTGTGTGTGTGTGTGTCTTTGTGTGTATGTATTTTTGTGTTTGTATTTGTGTGTGGGTGTAAGTAACTGTTTGTGTGTGTATGTGTATGTGTGTGTGTATTTGTGTGTGTGTCTGTGTGCGTGTGCGTGTGTGTGTGTGCGTTTACCTTGACAACTGGGTAAGGCCCTGTTCCACCCCGGCCTTCCGTCGTCTCCCATGCTGCAGGTGAGGGTGGAATAACCCTAACAGAAAGAGGGAAAACACTGTGTTTAATATGAACATCGATCATCACAACCTCCTCTCTCATGTACCATTATGGCCCGCAATCAGGGAAAAATACAAAGCCAGAAAATGTCCACCACTGCTTTTCAAAATTACTCTGAAAAAGACAATTCAGCGATTTCCTTTAACCTCATTTCCATGTTTCAGAATACATTTTACTCAATGTTAAGTGCATCGCCATGTCCTGCTGGTCTGAACAAGTCCAGCTGAGATTCATTTTGTTTTTACAAGGCCTTACTGGGTACTCATAGTGCTGAAGAGTTTACAATAGGGTGTGTCGCTGTATTGAGCATTGCGAAAGTTATCGAAATGATTGAATTCTACCTCTTTATGATGCAAGTATGATGCAAACGGATGCAAGCGTCAAACTTTTTATGTATGCATAGATATAGTTTCACAGTGGAAGGTGACAAAAAAATATCTAATAATTTGTACGGGGACAGCCGTCATCCATGGACGGTCCTCATATAGCTGTTTATTTTGAAACTGTGTGTGTTGCTTTACAGACCTTTTCAGACTTTTCAGAGAGGACAAACACGGGTGTCACACATTTTACCAAAATGGGTCCACTCCTTCTATGTACCAGGTTACGGGTCGGTGACTACACTGGTTAACATAAGTCTGAACTAAACTAGTGAAAAGATCAATGTACCAGGGCACGCGTCGGTGACTACACTAGTGAACATAAGTCTTAACTAAACTAGTGAAAGGATGTCCCTAAATGTTAAATAACTCAGTTAAATCTCTTTAAGAAGACCTAGGATGTGTGATTGAAGCCGACAGAGTAAATTTACTACACATACAGAGTAAAACGACCTACAGTAAGTGCATTCAGCAATGAAGATATACCCCAAAAAGCACAAGAATAATTCAAGTGTATACAAATGCTTTTAGGTTCCCGAAAATAGAAACAAGAGTTAGAGTGAATTTGTATTGTAGTCTTCATTTGTACCTGTAAGATGTAGCCAGCTTCACAGTAGAAGGTCACCGTGGAGCCCAGTTTATAATCTGAACCAAGTCTGGTGCCGTTCAGCACCACGCCAGGGTCAAAGCAAGACTCCCTCAACTTGGCTGGGGGGGGGGGGGGGTAGAGTCAGAGAGAGAGAGAGAGAGAGAGAGAGAGAGAGAGAGAGAGAGACAGAGAGAGAGAGAGAGAGAGAGAGAGAGTGCGAGAGAGTGCGAGAGAGAGCGCGAGAGCGAGCGAGAGCGAGAGAGAGAGAGAGAGAGAGAGAGAGAGAGAGAGAGAGAGAGAGAGAGAGAGCGAGATCATCGGAGGAGAAGGTTAAACAGGAAGTCATGCATAATAAAACGAGGGCGATTTTAATAATAAATATCTCTTCTGAACCATAATCAATGAGGCAGCAGACATTAACTCGGCCTTTCTAATAGTCTACTTGACTTAGCTGTCCTTAGCAGGAAGAGATGGCACCCGCCCAGGGTAACCCCCCACCCCCCACCCCCCCCCACCCTGACAGCCCCCTAACCCAAGAGCTTTATATGGTCCGTGAACTGTGAAAATTAAGACTTTGGCCCGATGCCAAACGACTTTTCTTGTCATAGTTTCAAATGCAGACTTTTTTATTTTTTTCGTTTTTTGGATGGGGGTGGGGAGGGGGGGGGTGGTACTCTGCGAGAGCAGTAAACTGCTGATGTCAAGCGGTGTATTTAATAACGCACATTTACAACCAGAGAATCGGCTTACTTTCCCCCCCCGGTCGCATTTACACTTCATCGAGGCGGCTAATGCGTAGGATATATACAATGAACAAAGAGGGTCGTGTCCGACTTCCAAAGAGTAGTCATTAGTTGAATAAAGTGAAAAGGGAGGGCTTACCATACCAAGGAATACATTATCTCAAATATGCCTATTGTATGGCACACACGCCACTACTGCAGATGGAGCAGGTTTATCATTTCAATGCTTAAACCTTTTGTTTTGTAATAGCATAATTTCAGTCACACTGTTTCTGCAAAAACTATAAAGAAATTACTCTCAATTGTGTCCTTTACGCTGAAGAGGGAAATACGTGTAAAAGATATTTGTAAATTATTTTGCCAGAGTGACAAGCACATAAATGCTCATTTATACCTCAAGGATCTTTCAAGCTGGGCGATAAGCACACTGTCGATTCATAATGGCTTTGCACGGTATCTGTTTGTGTCATTGTTGTATGATTGCCTGTTAAGGAAAATTACTTGCCACAATTTCCCATCAAATAACAATTTGGATATATTTCATTTTCTCGGGGGCTCTCACTTTAACGTGATTTGAACCAGCTGCTATGTTGACACTGATTTGAACGGGTAAAGTCAAGCTGCCTTGTAACTGGCTGGTTCAAATGTTATGGTTGAAGATGATTGGTGCGAGTGAGTTTTGACATCGCAGCTGGCTGCCTTGTCAATCAATCAACTGGTGAGACTTAAAGTCAAGTAACATGGCAACAAAGCAAACATCCCTCTCGGTAATTGAGCATACACAGCCCTCTTTAGAGTCGCAACTGAGTCGTTTAGCAGATGCTTAAAACGCAGAGGGACAACGGTGAATCTCAGACACATTAGCGCCTCTAGGGGTGTGACACCTCACATCAACAACCCCCATAATGCTTTGGGTTCGAAGCCAAAGACTTCTGGCTGAGGAAAATAAGAAAAAGACACAACCAAAAGACCTGGCCCTACTTCTTACGAATACAAATCTGAGCTCAGAAATAAAGAAATGAATAAAAACGAACCAGATGCAAAAAAAAACGATCTGCGTTTAAGTGTAAAATGGCGGTTTTGCCAATGCCACCCGGCGCGCCCTCACCTTTGTATTCGAGGTGGAAGCCGGTGTAGGAGACAGAGCCGTCGCTGCGGAACGCTAAATGCATGGTGTTGGAACTGCTCTCGATGCGCTCCGGCAGCTTGCTGTCTTGGAAACTACCAATTAGAGGACTGTTGCTATCCGGCCCGTCATAGATGTACAGGAAGTCATAGTTAGGCTCGATGCTGAAGCTGGAGGAGCAGACGAAGAGGAAGAAGAAGAGGAAGGTTACGAATGTGGGAACAGCAGGCAGGTGGAGAGAAATAAGTAGGGGAGGAAGACACAGCTAAAAGACTGCGTTCACCACTCTGCACGCTCTACTTTCTCCATATCAAAAAGTGCGTCATTGAGCATGGAGAGCTTAATGCTACTGCAAGCCCACCGGGCCAGTAAGTGCTTGAAGTGGAGACGAAAAATAGATTTAGCAGAATATAACTTTTAGCAGAATAATACCACGGTCCGAAATAGTTCCTTTAGCGAGCAGGCCTCGATGTAATGACGGCCACTTCCATCCGTGCAATTTCCAGCGGGTCTTCCAGCTGAAAGCTGCCGGCCCTGATCAGAGGTACATTACGCTTCCGTCGCTTTCAACCGCCGTCTCGGATTTGAAGGGGCGTACTTTTCATACCGAACACACTGGCCACTGGAGAGGATCAAAGTAAGACCCCCCCCCACCCCCCCTGAATGGGGAAGGGAATGGCTCGTCTCTACTCTATCTCACACACATTAGGGAAGCGCGAGGCCATCATCGCTGTCTGGGCGTGAAGATCTTCACAGCCCCCCCGGACTCGTAGGTTTTTTAGTGCATAATATTCCTCTCGCAGCTCTTTAACCGCTTCTGCCGGTTATATCCGGTTTGGACACAGACTGTGTGAATTACGACCATACTAAGCTGTTTGATTATGGCCACGAATCATTTGGCATGATTTATAACCTTCAAAATACATTTGAATCAGATATGCAAGGGTAAGGGGGTATTTGTTGAGGGCCGACAGAACTGTGGTTTGTTACCTGATGAAAGCCAGCGACAGAACGTAGTCTTGGTTGACGGTTATCAGCCAATCACAGTCCTTGGAGTGCGGGTAGGGGTTGGGGAAGTTGGGGGACAGTATGAAGCCACTAGACCCGGTGAGGTTCCCTCCGCATGGAGCTGTGTGTTCAGGGAGGACGGGGACGCAAAGAGAACGGAGGGGTTAAGACAGGATGACTGAAAACTAATGAAACAAACTGTTCGTTTCTGTTCAAATGTGTAGATATTGTTTGCTTGCTTTAGTTAATTTAAAGTTAACTATGCAGAGCAAGATTGTAGGTAATTATCAACTATATGTAATTGCATTTTATTTGTACATTTCACAATTGTCCCAAAGTTCAACTTATTGCTCGGAAAAAGTGCACATCAACTTTAATTTTCACCTCAGTCAATGTTAAACTTCGGAGGGCATTTGTCCTTTTCGCAGCCGAAACGCATGCATACACATTGCAGCAAAGCACAGTGTGACTGTGTGCGAGTTCCTAAGACTGATAAGACAATATAAACCAAGTGTACGGCATTATATATTCCCCCCGCTCTACAGGAATAGCACTGGATCATCAGCTCAAGGCTGCGTCCGCATTGAATTTGCTGCAGTGCCAAGCGATAGCTACGATGTATGTATAGCGCGCACAGGGCACCTCCAGACAAAACAAACACACTATGGATCATCGGACGATGCTACGTGTACAGAGGGGGTGGCTGGGTTCGCGCTGCGCTGCGGGCGCGCTTGTCTTCCACCTACCGATGCAGACGGGGGGACTGGGCTGCCAGTAGTAGCGGTTGTCCACCTGGATGCAGGTGATCTTGTCGTCCCCCTGGAGCTCGTAGCCCGGGTCGCACTGGAACGACACCGAGTCCCCCGGCTCCCTGCCGTCCCCACTGCGGCTGCCGTTCATGGGCACGCCCGGGTCGCGGCACGCCGTGGCCACTGAGCCTGGGGGAGCACCACGGCGAAAGGGTGTTAGCACAGGATCCCAATCGTAATACCCCATCCCCGCAACCCATCCCAAACCACATCCAAACACCCTATCCCAACAACCCATCCCAATGTCCCCCTCAACTATAAACTGAAGCCTAGCTGCCAGATTCAATCCAAACAATGCATCATTTTAAGGCAAAACAATATGTTTTGTGTTTTAAATATATGTTTTTTTTCATATTTAACTATATATCTCATCCCTCAGAAGCCCCGTTAGGAGATTAGATCCCTGAAATATATACTATGCCAGTTGATGTTCCTAGCTGACCGCAGCAAACCCCTGCAACATATGAATTATTGTTTCCCTAAAATATATTTGCGTAGAAATATACAAGGGTGTGATAAATATTGGAGAGATTCCTATGCCAGGAGCGTTGTTATTCATCCCCTGGATGGATCGAAAACAAAATCTGATGCCAGACTTTGCAAAACCAAGTGCAGTTGAGTTCGACCACAGAAAGTAGCGATTTGGGATGATCCGAAAAGTTTGCAAACTTTTCGGAAAGGTTTGCAGACTTTTCAGACAAACAACCGACATTAGTTTTTCGTAAAGGTTTGCCACACTTTTCGGTCCAAACAACTGACTTTTTTTTTTCTGAAAGGTTTGAACACTTTCAGATGAACAACCAACATTGTTTTTTTGCGGAAAGCTTTGTGCACTTTGCAGGACGAACATCCAAAACACCCCATTTTTTTTTTTTTTGAGGATTGATGAGCAACATGAACTAAAAGCCTGAATCCAACCTTCAGCCTATTGATTAATTCCGGTTTAGTATTTTGTTCGCTTCACTCACTGGAGAACTCGATGGCGAATCCGGACTTGCTGATGTAGAAGTCGGTCTCGAACTGCACGGTGACGGTGTTGAGGGTGGAGTGGATGCCCTCCGGAAGCAGGGAGCCGCTGATCTCTGACAGGGACATCTCGTTCTCTGCCGGCCCGTCCCACACCTTCAGCATGTCGTGGCTGGCTTCGGTGTCGAAGGCCAGGAACTGGAGGCTGCAGGAGGCCACGCCAACGCACACAGCAGGCCGACGAAGGACAAACACAACCACGAGATACGTTAACGGTGTTGGTAGCGAGTTGGAGGAGGTCATTGCTGTGACTCATGAGATGAATTGGTAGTGTTGAAACAACAGAAAATTTCACAAATTAAAAAGTTATGTTCAACCCTTAATATCAGACCTAGAGAGGGGCAACAAGCAAACAAAGTTGCTTTAGAAACTTTTGGCATTTGGGCTTGTGGTAGAATAGTAGCTGCCTTAAAATCTATGAACATTTGACGGTACGTTTTAATTTTAAATAACATTTTGAAGGGTAATGGTCCCTGAAGGTTGACTAATGATTCATAGCCTCAAGGAAACTAACTACTAACAGCTTCACTGGGACATTGATATCAGGGACAGACGCTGATTGGGTTAAAGCAATGTGAGGGGAAGCTCATACAAACACAACCCTGTCAGACGTTGGCGGGTGCCATCATTTGCCTGACCCTAAAAACCAAAGAAGGTTAGGGGAGCCCCCGAGCTGACATCTACACAAGACGAAAGCTACGAACGCACAAACATTAGTTTGAGATCGCTACCTCACTAAAGTTCACGAGCAGTTGTTAAGGAATAATTTGGCATGTAGTGCGAAGCAATGCCATTAGAAACTGAAGTGTTCCATTATAAATCAGAATCTACATAACACCATTAGTGAGATGAGAGAAGGACCTTTTTTTTTTAATGTACGTTTTTAAAGCTTTTAGCTAATGCCCAAATTTAATAATGTAGAGCAGGGTTGGAACAGTGGCATTAGCCAAGATTTGCTTCATTATTATCCTATCGGCCTTATCTGGCTTTGGTGGGGGGGGATTTTCAAGAAGGAATTTTATCCATTTCTGTTTATTAATCCCATGCTATTAAAAGAAAAGGACATGGTAAAGGCCGGACACCTATTTGATGGATTACAGTAGTGTTACCAAACCTTTTTTTTTGTATTATGAAGCCCCACAGCCCCATTATTGCGGCTCAAGTACCCCCTTCACACCAGACCGCTAATGTTTTCCTATTATAGCCTGGTATTATCACTTAGCATCGTCATTTATATCGCAGAGGTGTTTGAAATGGAGGAAGTAGAGGAAAACTTCTACTTCCTGGTTAAAACTTAATCGACAATAAAAATCCATATTGAAAACACGAACATAAATAATACATTATGATATCCAAATATAAATATTCATATTTGACTAAGTAATTATATTGTTTGACAAATAAAGAATTACGTAAGACGTGAATGAATTAGCAAATCTAAGGCCCAATCCCATTTCTACCCCTTACCCCTTCCCCTTACCCCTTCAAAACAAGGGGGAGGGGTAAGGGGAAGGGGTAAGGGGTAGAAATGGGATTGGGCCTTAATCTCTACAGGAACCCCTGCAAGCTGCCCAGGTACCCCTTAGGGAGGGGCATGGACCCCTGTTGGGGAACCCCTGGGTCACAGGAAGAGGAAGTGAGCCGGGGGGCGTACCTGACGATGTTCCCAGAGTCCACCTCGATGGTCCAGGTGCAGCGCAGGTTGTTGTCGTAGGGAAACGGGTATCCAGGGGAGATGATCCGCCCCGATGATTCCCCTTTAAACCCACCACCGCATTCAGCTGTCAGACACACACACACACACACACACACACACACACACAGGAGCGCACACACAAACACACACACACACACACACACACACACACACACACACACACACACACACACACACACACACACACACACAGGAGCGCACACACACACACACCCACACACACACACGCATAGTGTTATGCACGCTAATAAAGATTAACCAAACCCATTTATTTTCCTTCCATTCAATTACCTGTGTGTGTGTGTGTGTGTGTGTGTGTGTGTGTGTGTGTGTGTCTATGTGTGTGTGTGTGCGTGTGTGTGCGTGCGTGCGTGTCGGTTGGCCTGTCCTTTATGACAGGTCAACCAATGATCTATCAGCAGTCTTGTTTATGAAGCCAATGAAATCCACTCGATGAACCACAACAGCCAATGAGCAGTTATTAAGCAAGCACCATAGTGGAAGTTTAATGAGGAAAAATCTCTTTTTGTGTCACAGGGTAAAACATTTAGATCCCAAATGCAAGCGCGTTTGCTTTTCACTTACCAAGCACACACACACTTCTCACTCAGTCTCTATCAGTCTTTCTGTCTATCTTTGACACAGAATAATTACGCAATATCAGATGAGGAAGAAAGATGAGGACAAAGACAAAGAGAACCTCAGAAGAGGTGACAAGACAAAAGGAAGAAACGAAAATAGAGATAAATATGCGACCGTCGTCCCACTTAAAGAATCGTCATCCATTATGGAAAAGGCAAAAATTGCACTTTTCCCACTCTATCTATATTTTCATTTCACGCATTCTCACACTTCCTCGTCTCTCTCCCTCTCCCTCACCCTCTCTCTCTCTCTCTCTCTCTCCCTCTCTCTACCTCTCTCTCTCTACCTCTCTCTCTCACAACCTCTCTCTCAACCTCGCTCTATCTTCGCCCTGCAACCATAACTCTGCTACTGTCAAAAACTGTGCGTTGCAACTGGATGAATATTTAAACCGAGCAGAGGTAGGGGGGAGGAAAGGAGCGAGGCAACGGTAAAGGAAGTTAGGAAGCGGGGAATAATATGAGGTGAGACGATATTAAGACCGGGGGTGAGCCCGGGTCGACCCAACTGTCGTTTCTTAAATATAAAGTCGCCAGATATCAACGCCCACGGCTTTATGACTGATTCATTATTGATGCCGTGTGGCGAGAATTATTAGCCTGGATCTGAAATATATGTTTTTTTTAAAAGGTCAGAGGAGGCGGAGCTTAAAAATGGAGGGGGACACAAATGCAGAGTGGCCATTTTAATTGAACTCTTCCACCCTGACGATGGGTGGTTTTAATTAGAGGATATGGCTGCCAGCATCGATTTAAACCTTCATTCCCCCCTGGAAAAAATATGAGCTATATATATATAGAACGCATTCGATCGTACTTTCCCATCTCCCTTTAAATGAACACAGGTGGAAAAACGTTGAATAAATGAAACCAACCCTTATGAGGCTAGCACAAGCCAACCTCGTAGGCCCTGTCTTGCTCTCGCTAGACGGACATAGATATCAGGATAGATACTTTCCATGGATACAACAGAAATATGTAGATACTAGCTCGACATAGAACGTAGACATACTGGATCAGATGTTAGACAGGCATAAATACTAGTTTATATGTAACATAGGCTACATATACTAGAGACAAACAAGCTTGACTAGAGTAAGCTAGAGCAGACAGATAGTAGTGGGAGCTAGACAGACATAAATACTAGAAATACAGTACATATATTTTAAATATACTTGGATACTGGAGTATAGATGAATAGATGAACAGAAAACACGTTTTGTTATCCCTACCCGGTTAGCATTAAAAGTCCCATAATATATACCCCCAGGTGTGAGTGGGATTCACCATTACAAGCCGTTTATGAAAATCGGCCTCTTCTGACATCACAAGTGGGCATGTCCACTTAGTTGTTTGACAGATAGATGAGCAACGTTTGCTACAGTCCACTGGGTAGGCTTGCAGACTGATCTATCCAGCACCCATCTACGTGGACACGCCCACTTGTGATGTCACTAAAACACAGGAAGAGGCAGATTCTCAAAGGAGCTTGAAATGGCTAATCACACGCACACCTGGTGGTATAATAGGGGACCTTTAAGAACCAAGATGGCTGATCGCTGAATAAGGTCAACATTTGTTCAGGACCCAACCGCCCCCAGTAAGTGATTTCATACACACGTTGAAAGTATTATTGAGCGTGTTGCTAAGTTCCCCGTCTACCTATCGTTTTTTTTTTAAAACGCGTTGTGTCTGACTGCACGACAGTGGCAAAGTACTGGGGTCTGTCAAACCTGAGGAACACAACAATCCAAAACCTGAGAATAAATAGGCCTGTGTTGACATTGTGAGTCAGCGCGTGTAGGTTGCTCTGTGACTCACTCCAGTGCTGCTAAAGAGGGAGAACAGATAGACCCGTCACTGTCACAGCCGTGGCCTCGCTGAGTGACGCCCAGCATGGGTTCATGAGACCCTGACTGACAGCGTGTGTGTGTGTGTGTGTGTGTGTGTGTGTGTGTGTGTGTGTGTGTGTGCGTGTGTGTGAGTGTGTCTACATATACGTATGTATGCATTGATGTATTTGTCTGTAGGAATGTGTGTACTGGTGTCAGCGACTCTGCAGGTCGCTACGCGCCATTAAGTATTCGCCTCGTCTATACGCAGCCCCAAAGTGGTTCCACCATCGGCAAACTCACAAACAACTCAAACCGCGGAGACCTTTGATCTTCCTCCCACGTTCTTCCACTTATAAGACATTTCCAAAAGCCTGCCAGCTCATATTTTTGTGTGTATACACTACCGTTCAAAAGTTTGGTGTCACTTCGAAATGTCCTTATTTTTTTAAGTAAAGCACTGTTTTTTTCCATGAAGATACATTAAATTAATCAGAAATACAGTCTAGACATTGTTGTGGTAAATGGAAATTCTAGCTGGAAAAGGCAGGTTTTTTATGGAATATCTACATAGGTGTACCGAGGCCCATTTCCAGAAACCATCACTCCTGTGTTCTGATGGTACATCGTTTGGCTAATCGTGTTAAAAGGCTAATTGATGTTTCGAAAACCCTTGCGCATTTATGTTAGCACAGCTTAAGAAAAAAAAAGTTTGGGGTCACCCAGACAATTTCCTGTTTTCCATGAAAACTCACATTTTTATTCAACAGTTTTCATGGAAAACAGGAAATTGTCAGTGCATATTTTATCATAATACAACCACAATATAAGACAATTGTTTTTGTTTTTCGTCGTTTCCAAGAATGCAACAGGTCGACTCTACCGGTGACAACGTGAACACGTCCATCTGCACATGGTGTCCATGCACTGTATCCAACCGTGTCCAAACCCTCCATAAAGAGAGAGTGGACGCCAGCCTCCGGCCTGGCTCCACCGTCCTCCCTCCCACCCCACCGCTGCCCCAGGGGAGAGGGAGAGCGTTGTACCCACCAATGCAGGACGGCAGGGGGTTGTCCCAGGCGCGCCGCTCCCCGGTCATGCACTTGAGGGTGGTGGCTCCGTGCAGGGTGTAGCCCGGCTGGCAGCGGTAGGTGATGCTGCTGCCCGAGAAGTGGCCCTGGTCGCTCACCTTGAAGCCAAACTGGGGCACCCCGGGGTCCTCGCAGTGGGACAGCTCGAAACCTGGAGAGAGAGAGGGGAGGGGGAGATATGTATTTAGAGAGAGTTAGGGTAGGGAGGAGGGGGGAGAGAGGGGATGGAAAGGGAGAGAGGGGAAGATCGAGGCAGATAAATTGAGAGTAGGAGAGAGAATAGGGGAGAGAGAGAGAGAAAGAGAGAGGGCGAGAGAGAAAGAAGGCAAGGAATGCCAAGAGGGGGGAGAGAGACAAAAAACAGGAGTACGTGAAGCATCTTCTGGAAGCCGCAGGACAAACAAAAAACCTCTGAAACTTAAAAGTTCTGCTTAATTTACTTGTTTTTTTAAATATACTTTTAATGAGGGGATACTTTATTGTGCGGGGGAGAGTTCAATGCTCTGCTTACAAACGGCCAGGAGATCATATCTGGATTATCAGCCGACCCAAACACCACACAAACAGGCCCCATGGCCGCCAATAACCTTAGCATCCAAAGTGTAAACACCAGATAGTATTAAATGTCAGCTTCCATAGTCATTAGTAGTTCCTGTCCATGGTGATGTGTATTGTTTGTTGTTTGTCCGTGTAGTGTTGTGGCTGTGTGTGGGTGTGTGTGTGTGTGTGGGAGGATTTTTTGTTAATTCATTCAAACACAGAATAGCTTCTTAGTTTCTTGGAGCAAGGCAAAAAAAAGTTTTTTTAAATGTCCATCCCGAAGCAGTACTGTAGGAGTGTGTGTGCATGCGTGTTGCGTGTGCGTCCGTGTGTATGTGTGTGCGTGCATGCATGTTTCAGAGGCCACAGGGGTTGGTGGTCAACAGAATTAAGAGTTAAATTATTTGACTTTGAATTATCATTTGATCTGAGTCTTCACTAATCCTTACGACTGCTCATTGAGCGATTGCTGATTTTTCTGTTAAACAAAACACAGCATGTAAATGGAAGGCTGCGGTGCACATTAAACTACAGCAGTAGAGATTCCTAAACGCTTTTCTCACTGTTTAATTCCTCAAACAAACAACAGCACCACAGCTATATTGTTCTCAACTCCCTCTTCATTACAGTGCGCCAGAGCCATCTTGTTTGCGAGCTTAAGTGCTTGATTCACGAGCAGATAGTGGATACCGTGTCGTCAACCCACCGTCTTCAAAGTGCAGAGCGTTCGTTCAAACGATAAGTTAATTAAAATGTGATTTAACAAATTACTTTGCTAATAAAAACAAATTCACGGCCCATACCTTGACCGTACCCTTGCTGCAATAAAGCAGTGTTCACCGGCACAAATAAATACGCTCAACTACTAAGGCCAAGCCCCTCCTATATATAGTATGCACACAAAAGAGGAGAGTAGGAGGACGATAATCTAGTGGTTAGGTGTGTTCCACCCCTCCCTGGTCGAAACGGGGCGGGTTCCAACAGCAATATCTGCAGTCGACCTCAAGCCATCCCTGGGCTGGATGCCCAAGCCCTGCTGCTTAATGTCATGTACCTTAGGCTCAGAGCAACGCACAGTACTCAGGATAAAAGTGGGAGCTGGATGACTGGACCGCAAACAGCGGCGGTGAAGGATGACAGAGGAGGGAGGAGGAGGGGGGGGGAGTACATACTGGAGTAGACCAGTTTGAAGCCCTCCCCGTTGTTCTCCGGGTCGGTGTAGAACTCCAGCCAGATGTGGTTGGAGGTGGAGATCAGAGTCAGGCCCAGCATGGAGGTGCCGGTGAAGGCCCCCAGGACGTGGGCGGTGTTGTCCCTGCCGTCGTAGATCTGCACGGGAGGAGGTTCACGGTGTTAGGGCGTGTCACGGTGGATCTGCCCTCCGCTCATCGTGTTGATACACTGGGGGGGTAGGAGCTAACAAAGTTGGTGCTAACGTTTTGTTAAGATTAGAGTTGCATGGCAATATTTTATAAGTTTGTGTGTCCGTATATACATGTGTGTGTGCGTGTTTGTTTGGATGAACGCATATGTGTGTTTGCGTGAGTGTAGGGTGGTCCTTTGTGTTCTTGTGAGTGTGTTTTTGCATGCATACATGGATGACAGCGTGTGAGTGTCTTGGCGGGTTCATCTGTGTGTTTCTATGTATTCATGCATGTTTGCCAGCAGGTGTGTGTGTATGTGTGTGTGTGTATGTGTGTGTGTGGTTGTGTGTGTGTGTGTGCGTATGTTTGTGTGTTTGTATGCAAGCACCTTGAGCAGGTCCCCCGGGGAGAGATGGAAGGTTCTAGCAGAAATGTTTATACCCTTTCCAGCCTGCACCTGAAACCAGTCAATGACAATACAAAAACCAAATCAGAACTTATAAAGGTTACAGACACAACACTTCGACTCCATCGGCATCAACCCTCAACCTAATGGGCTGAGCATTTCTGCAGGCACACACACATTTAGCAAGTGTCAACTTTACACAGTATGTCAGAGGGACCCGCAATTACAGTCGCAGAGTGCCAGATTGAGCCCATCCATAGAGCAGTTTGGAGACAGTTTGGAAAACTCAATAAGAATCGTCTGTCTGATTTAGGACGGATTGGGCAGATTGGGTTGCTGTGCAACCGCGTGACAAAAGGATGCGTCACATGACCTGGCATAGCTCGGCTGTGTGGGTGGCTCGAGTGGGAGGGGCTAAGGGCGTGTCGTTAGTCCGATTCTTGTTAACAAAGAGACAGGTACACAACAGTGGCCGTGCGTTATTATTTGAAGAGTATTTCATCAGTTATTGATGTGATTTTATTGATAACATCATTGAAAGCAATATCGTCTGGAGTTGAAATCATATATGTCTTGGTGATCGTAAGCTAGTAGCTAACGTTACTGACTTCCTGTTTCCGGGGGCGGAGGTTAAAGGTGATTGATTACCTGAATGCTGTAGATACACTCGTGGTTGTTGTCGTAGTTCATGGGGTAGTTGGGAGACAGGAGGATCCCTTCGTTGTTGGACACAGAGGATCCGCACTCGGCTGGGGAGGGAGACACAGAGACACAGGTGTTGTAAGAGTTTGTTTTTGTGTTCCCCGACCTCATTCGTTTTGCTGGGGATTACGCAGACCTCAAACTGCTCCACGCCAGGAATTAAAGTCCGAGCCCGGAGGACAAATGGCTGTGGTTTTTTACTGCTTTGATCGAAGGAAAAGTTGTGTCGCAGTCGTTTTCGATACGGCACTAAACTAAAGTACTATGGTTATAGAGAGGACTATGACAATGGTGATGATGGTGCTGATGATGATGAGAAGAAGAAATACTCGTAGTAATAGAAGCACAAAAGGAGAAATCCATGTTTAAACTAAACAAAGTAAAAAAAAACAAGAGAAATATACTATTTTTTTTGTGAAAACGCATGCAGATCCTTAGACAGGTTCGCTTGGGAAATTAGATGCATATCAGATGTTACCTATTTCCCCAAAGAAATGTCCAAGAGCCCACTCGAACGCGATAAAACAATATTTTCGCAACTTCATGATAAATTAATATAACTTTCTCAATCCATTCATTCAATCTCTGCCATCATCTGTAGCCCACTTCTACTGCATCAGTCTCTCTCTCTCCCTGTATCTCATGCCTCTCGCCCACTGTTCTGTTGGTGTAATAGTGATGTTGAAGCTGCGATGCCATCGATAGATCACTCTCCCACAGTTTCCATTTAGAAAATTACCTCCCCACCCTCTACCTCTCTCTCTCTCTCATGCAACCTCCCTCTCCTTCGCTCTCGCTCTCTCCTTATCATTTGTTATCTCTTCTTAGCTTGACCTCCTCACCTTGAGTCTCACTCTTCCTCTCGCCCGCAAACACTCTCTGACTGTCAGTCTCTCGCTTTTTGTCTCTCTCTCTCTACTTTTTTCGCTCTTGTTTCCATCTCTCCTCCATCTATCGGAGTCATCTTAGCACTATATCGTTTGAGTATACCTGTAAATCTCCAATCCCCCTCTTTCTCGCCCGTTCCCTCTCAGTGCCGTTGGCAACCGTACCAAGAAGATGCTTGTTTTCCTTCTAATAAGGTGGCTGATGATGATGATGATGATGATGATGATGATGATGATGATGATGATGATGATGATGACGCAAAAAGGGGGTGTGTAGCGGCGTTAGAAGAAGAAGGCCAGAGCCATTGACGTATGCGTTTGATCTCCTTCGCATAAAAGTTTCTCCACCAACAACTGCATCGCCAGGTTCCCCTCTTAAACCCCCTTAAGAGAGGATAAAAAAACATGTTTGATCTTCAGACGAGGAACAAGCAGCGAGTTCGGTCCACAACCGGTGATCCTCCTTCAAAAAAAAATTCTGTGAATACACAAATGTACATGTGCCGGGATGAAAGAGACTGAGAGCCCCCTTCTCCACCCCCTCCACACATCCCTGGAAGCGGCACACACGGTGGAGGTGGGATGGGTGAGGGATAGGGGGCCCAGGGCCGGTGGTGGTGATGGTGGTGGGGGTGGTGCTGGTAGGGCAGTTGGTTATTTTAGGTGAGTGGCCCCATTGAGTAAAGTGATGCTGCCGACTTTATCTTTAGGTGGGGAATTTGTTTTTGAACAGAATGTCAGCAGAACACTTTGGTTAGAATTAAATAGGGACAGATACTATTTATTTTTATTCTTCTTTAATGCAATGACTCAATGGCCAATACATCACCCACTCGTTGTACACGGATAACTATTCATTACGAAGGCTTCAACACAGTTCCCATGGTTACCTTTTCAAGTATAAAAAACAACAACCAGTTAAAGCTAGTCCCTAGAAATAACAACATTAAAATCGTTAGCCGTCATGCTAAGAGCCCTCCGTTTTCTACGTACCGACACATCGAGGCAGCGGCGTGCTCCACATCCTGCGGCCCCCTCCCAGGCAGACCAGCTCTGGTGCCCCCTCCAGGCGGTAGCCCATATTGCAGGAGAAACTCAGCGTGTCACCGACGTCGAAGCTGTAGCCGTTCCTCCGCCCGAACTGAGGTTGCCCGGGATCCTCGCATGGCTCCAGCGTGTATTCTGTACAAAAACAGCGGCCCGTGAAACACTTCTGCGCACTTTGGGGTCGGCTTCTGAACAATAACAGTGTGTGAAAGCATCGTATGCGTTTACATAATCGACCGACCCCCCTAAAACCCCACGTTATTTTCCATATATATCTATAGCAAGGCCAGTTACCCGAGAAAGTTATGTTGAACCCTTCATAAGAAATGGAGAAGTCTGAGACGAATCGCAGCTGGGCTTTGAAGTTGCCATAGAGACCGGCGTTGATGTTGCTAGGCAACTCGTTGCCGGTGAGGCGAGCCAGAGGTTGCAGGAAGCTGCCGTTCTCCGTGACCAGGAGGTAGTCGTGCTGGTCCTCCAGATGGAAAGTCTGGAACTGGAACTGGACCCCTGGTGGAGAGGGAGGGGTTCATGGGGTGTTAGTATGGTAGAGAGACATATATATATATAGAGAGAGAGAGAGAGAGAGAGAGAGAGAGAGAGAGAGAGAGAGAGAGAGAGAGAGAGAGAGAGAGAGAGAGAGAGAGAGAGAGAGGAAGAGAGAGAGAGGGAGGAAGAGAGAGGAAGAGAGAGAGAGAGAGAGAGAGAGAGAGAGAGAGAGAAAGTAAAATAAAGCAAGAGTGAAAGAAAGACAGAAATGGAGGTTTAGATTTAAGATGAAAAATAAAGTAAATGACAGAGAGAGAGAGAGAGAGAGAGAGAGAGAGAGAGAGAGAGAGAGAGAGAGAGAGAGAGAGAGAGAGAGAGAGAGAGAGAGAGAGAGAGATGCGAATGTTAAGGACAGAACAAAACTAAATCACGTGGCTATACATAAACTGGTGAGCGTACAATATTCATACACATTTAATATCATAACACTCATCACAGTGTACATGTCTTGGAAGACGTGGGCCCCGTACCAATCCCAGTACATGTCGTTTGGCAGCGTGCTGGGCTGAACCACGGGACATGCTTCTCCCTGAGGCACGTATAGCATGCAGCCATTAATCCACTACAGGGCACATCATGAGGAATTGATCTGATTATGAACACATGAACGCCAATTTATCCCAGAATCTATATCTGGCACTCTAATAATCGACATATGTATGTGGTTATGTGTCTATAGTGAGTACCTACAGCATGATACACACCTCCAAATGTGTATCTTCATAAGAATGTTTGTGTGAACCGTATCGACATGTTAGTTAGTCAGCTAGTTATATTTATTTGTCACATACACAATTGTACACGGCAATGCGTAGTGAAATTCTTATGTACCAACTATCAACTATCTAAAGTGCAAGATTATAATAATGATTGGTTGGTCACTGCATGGTGGGCTAAGTGACATTGTCAGTCTGGTTTAACAGTCTGTTGGCCTGGGGAGAGAAACTCGTCCTCATCCTCTCTGTGTTGACCCTCAGCAGACTGTAGCGTCTCCCTGAAGGAAGCAGGGTTAACAGCCTGTTGTTGGGGAGGCTGGCCCTGATGGTTCCCTCAGCTGAGCGGACCAGTCCACTATAAGCGTCTTGGTCTGGTCGATGTTCAGCTTGAGAATATTCTCCTCACACCAGTCCACTCGATGTTTGTTGTATATCTGTTTATTTATATCTATATATTTATCCGTTGATAATGCTCTTCAATGCCCTTCCTCTGTTCATTCCTCTCTCCCTCCATCATGGTACGTCCAGCACATCCGTGTGTCGGTGTTATAGCGGCCTGCACCTCTCCATCCCTCCCACCGTCCATCCCTCCCTCCCTCCCTCTCCCTCCCTCCCCTCCCCTAGTCTCGCCTTAACAAGCCTGGCTCAGACTGCAGCCGGCTGTCTGGCAGACGGCGGGTCGGGTGGAAGGTACGTGTGAGTGCGTGTGCGCTTATGTTTGCGTGTGCACGTGTTTGTGCGGCTGTCTGTGTGTGTGTGTGTGTGGAGGGGTTGCGGCGGAGAGGCGTCTTACCTTTCCCATGGCTGACTTCCACGGTCCAGGTGCAGTTGAGTGATGAAGGGTAGCTGTCTGGGTATCCGGGACTAAGGATGGTGCCCCAGGGGCCCCTCACATCCCCGCCACAGAGAGCTGCGGTGTGGGCAGGGAGGGTGGAGGTGGTGGAGGTGGGAGATAGAGACAGACAAGGAGGGGGAGACAGAGAGAGTGAGCACAGGGGGATAGCGGGCCAAACAGCCTGGAATGTGCCTGTACACAGAGACAGCGGGGGGGGGGATGTATTTGTGTAGGTGTATATACAGACACACAAACACAAGTTCACACTCACAAGCACAAACACATGCAGGCACAAGCAAACAGACATCACATAGACATGTCCTTTTGGATGGTGATACCTATCTAGGGATATTCACACAAAGAAAACCGACTTTCAGTCTTTCAAGTGCCAACAACTTACAACCAAGCGTAGTTTAGCCTGCCACATCTTTTGTTTTCAGCGTTCTCAGTTTCCAGCTTTCAGTGGTTTCAAATGTGAACGTTGTCAAGTAAAAGCCAAAGAGTTCATTAATCACCTCTCGTAATTAAACTCTGCGGTCTCCTGACATGCAGGACAATACAGAAAGCAGGAGACTAATATCCAATATCCGCTAGGCAGCACACACCGAGCCTCCGGTCATTTCCCAGCTCCCTTTCTCTTCATCAAAATACATCAGAACTCATTTCCTGGAGGGGAAATGTCCTTTAATTCACAACAACGTTTTTAGGACAGAACGAGCTGAAGTGCATATTTAAAAACCTTGGCATAGTCAATCAGAGATTGACTAGTCAATCAAGAAAAAACTAATCTTGGAGTCATACTTTCAAAGTAATTTTTGCGTGTTGTTCAAAAAAACAACTGCATAGTAATACATTTAACACTTCATTTCTACAGCGCTTTTCGAAGACACTTTGATCAATGCAAATTAAAAGCAAATAAAACGCAATGCTCTAATTGTGTTCTCTAATTGTTTGGTCCGTACACACACAACGACAACTTCTCTTCCACATGACTTTGGATTTGTATATTGGTGTCTGTGTTTTGGGGGATAAGGGATCCTTGTGACTTTCTGCAGGGGGGAGTGCTGTCTTAACAAGCAGCCGTGCAGCCCTGAGGATCACGCTGACCCAGCTGGCGTGACGACCAGCACAAACGCTCTTAAAGATTTCCAGGCGATATCGGGGAAATGATCCGTCGGCTGCGCTGCTGGTAAACGCACACACACACACAAGCTCTGACTGTGTGACACTCACGGATCCTTGTATACTTTCTACGGAGAAGAAAACAAAATGGAGCAGGAGGCTGTGGCAGCTAGGGTGTAGGCTTGGGCTCTAACCTGGTATCAGGGTATACCAGGGTATTTATACATACCCAAGGTATGATTCTATCGCGTAAGATGCTCCTCATTCTATGATTAAAGATTCTGTGGAAGAAGGTCGCTTATGTCCTATCTATTATATGGGCCATAGGTATTTAACCAAGCAAGGCTCATCAATGTATTTTTTTTATTGTATATAAGACACGCATCAGTTTAGGCTAGATAATGACATAGATGACAAAATGACTATCACTATTAGATCCGATTTGAAGGTCTATTTTATTTTACATAAATATCCTCATATACCGTAAAACCAGGAAGGTATGACGGTATGGAAAGAAAGATTACTCCCGAAATTGAGTGATAGGTTATACAATTAAGATAAAACAGCAGTGGGCCTCGTCATAACTAATTTATATATTTTTGTAATTCAATGATATAATATTAATTTATTTATTTTTTACCTTCATTTTTGCTGCCCCCCCAGGTACTTGGTGCCCTACGCACTCTGCGTATAGGGAGCGGCGGGCCTGCCCAAGTCTTCCTAGGGTTTTGGACACCCAGATGAAAGATTTATAAAGTTTAGTCTTGAGCAAGAAGTCTAACCACTCCCTTGATATAACCTTTTTATCTGAACTCACAATTAGTCGCTTCGGAGAAAAGTAAAAAGCGAGATCAACCTCAAATACAAAAAATAGAAGGAAATGTCTTACTGGTTTCAAATGAACACAGCGGACAGCATTTATCTAGTATTTGCAGCCCCAAAAAAGGGTATGAAATCCAACGGCATGAGAAGTGAAATGGATGTTTAAGCTGCTGGAACTCTCCTCGGCGACCAGTGAGTCAGACAGATTTCTAAATGACTGTTCCTCCTCCTCCTCTTCTTCTTTAGCCTACTCTGACCCCCCGTCCTTCGCTCTCCCGGTGAGAGAGTGCCGTCTCTTATCCCGCATCAGTCACCGTGTTGACCAAGGCCCCGGCGAGGTGACCGGTCAACTGCCTTATAAAGAGATCCGCCCGCCGCCTCTGCTGAAAAGTTAACTTCACCTGCCGCCACCCCCCCCCCCCCCCTCCCGGAAATGTTCCTCCAAACACAGATGCATGGGCGGCGAGCAGAAGCACGCTCTCCCCCTCTTAAACACCGATCCAAAAACACTTAGTTACTTATTTGTTTGTGATGGTGCTGAATGCCGCATCGACCTAGCCTCACACGGCCGCAACGCACCCGCTTCGCCCATTAAGGCCGGAGAGTCCTCCGTGGGCGTTTTTATTGGTAGACAGGGGCCGTCCGTCAACCTTACTTTGCGCCCGTTTGAATGTACTTCAGCCAGTCGCATGCCGCCATCTGGATGATCTATACGGGCGTCGCCCTCCCAAAGTAAACACCATTAGCGGACGTTACTGCTACCATTTTCATTTGAGTCCAAACTTCTCCTAAACAGCCCTTCCCGGCGCCGCCGTCGTCGTCTGCATCATTTGCTGGGGTTCAAGGCTTCCCAATGTCGTTCGGAGCCCAGCTGCCCGTGTTGTATCGGGCCGGTATCGGACAAAATATTTCGAGGGACAACCGGACGTGAGTTTGCAGGATTGAGGCTGGGTTTGCAAAGCTAGCTTTGTCCTACCACGGTACAGGGATCTAATTTCTCTGTACCTCCATAGTTCTGGCGGTAGCAAATGTGTTGTTGCAAGAACTAATCATCGCTGATGATGCATGAAAGGCTGTGGGGATAATCTCAACGTTGTTGTTTGTTCAAGGCCAATATTATATATTATATAATATATTCATGTTGCGTCACAATATTGTCCATCTATTACAAGACAGGAATACTGCAGGGATTGGAATGAATGAAGGCAAATTAGGAAAGATTTAAGAGGGGTGTGTGTTTTGACGGAACCTCGGCAAGAGTTTAAATGCACTTTAGAATGGTTGCAATAAATAAAATATATTATAATTATATAACAGCCCAGAGTTTGGAGTGTCATTCACTGAAACACTGTTTTGGAAAGAGTTGCCTGGGACAACTAAACATCTTCAAATACTAAGGCTCATACCACAGTCTAAACCAGGGGTCTCAAACTCAACTTACCTGAGGGCCGCTTATCACAAGTGATAAAAAAGCGTGGCAAGGGACACAAAATATCATCCCGAGGGCCTCAATTGACCCCCGGGCCGCGAGTTTGAGACCCCTGGTCTAAACCCTACAATACCAGCTCTGCAACCAAATAGGGCAATTGTTGCGTATTTCTGCATATTATGCCTGTTAACAGCTCTTCCTTGATTCACAGCAGAGAAAAGGCTCTCTATAATGCACAAGGATATGCACGTGCATACCTTCATTTTTTTTCCGCCTATGTCAGAAACACAAATGCAAATGTGCTAACACAGTGCAAATAGCTTGCTGATCTCGGAACACTGGTTGATATGCATTCCTATCCCAGGGAAGAGTTCTTAAATCAAACTTCTGCACAACTGCATGCATTTAACGCACACGCACACACACACACACACCATCAACTAGTATTCATTTATGCATGCTTGCCATGCAGACAGGCAGAGCCACAGTCACAAATAAAAACATCAGCAAGAAAAAGCTGTCAAATCCAAGCACCCATATTTACTGACACACACACACACACACACACACACACACACACACACACACACACACACACACACACACACACACACACACACACACACACACACACACACACACACACACACACACAAGCCATTAAATATTTAAAGTGCTGGGTTACCAGGAATCTTTTTTTGGCTAGATGCTGGTGTATTCACTATTTATATGTAATGTATTAAAAAAATCACGATGTGTATATCTATATCTAGTACATTTCACTATAAATCCTCAAGTACAGGTTACTGGAATCCTATTCATCACTGGTAACCGTGGATAATGATTCTAGTTCCACGTCTAATATCAAATAACGAATAATCACAAAATAAACAACCAGACTAAAACCCTCATGTCTTCCTCCTGACGCTGTTTGCTTAATGAAACAACACGGGTCTTTCCTGGTCGGCGAATCACAAGAAACATCTGCATTTTCCTTGGCTAGCGGGCTGACACATCTCTCCCCTCGCCAGATGAATATAACGGGGTAACGGTGCAATCTGCAGCCAAAGATGGCTATCAGGTTTCTCCTCCTTTCTCCTCTTCTGCATCAGAGTAAATCAGGCGCCTTGATAGCTGCCCCAACACAACGACCCATGTGATTCACTGAACGTGAGCCGACAGCGGGGGGGGAAATAGACTCAGGGCCTGAAGAAAAAGCAGCACGTGCATTTGTTCCCTTCTATGTCCAGTTTGCACCCTGAGGGGGAAAAGATTGCGGAAGGTCATCCCTGTCTAAAGAGAGGGAGGGGGGAAAGAGAGAGAGTGAGAGAGACCACAGGTCCCCTGATACCCCTCATTGGATCCCCCTCTAAGGGGTTATGACTCACAGCGGTAGATACACACACACACACACACACACACACACACACACACACACACACAACAGAGGTGGAAACGGATGCATTTATATCCAATCCTTACCTCAAATAGAGCTGCCAGAGCTGACCTCACGGTTTGTGTGTGTGTGCGTGCGCACGCGCGTTCGTGTGCGTGCGTGTGTGTGTGTGTAAGTGTGACACACTCAGAACAAAGCAGTCTGTCCATAGCTACATCTATAGAGGTGTATTTAAACCTGACACTAGCCTGTACAAATGATTAGAGTTTCGGACTTGAGACAGAGCGAGGGAGATAGACATACACCCATAGAGAAAGAACGAGGGAGAGAGAGAGAGAGAGAGAGAGAGAGAGAGAGAGAGAGAGAGAGAGAGACAGAGAGATAGAGACAGAGACAGTGTGTGACAGCCACCACACACTCTGTCACCCATCTCAGACCTCCGTGTGTTTCCTGTTGGCTCAAATGGAGGCTGCGTGACAGCCCCTTGTGGATTACACCTGCCCCCAGTAGCACACAAACACACACCAAATATATATGATGTAGTAACCCCTCACACACACCACACATACCATATTATTTAAATATTTACACACATCGCACACACACACACACACACACACACACCCACCATATAGGATGCACGTACAAACACACACACAATCACACCAATGCAGACACCACACAGCATATGTATATATAATTTACATATGTACACACACACACCATATATATAAGACATATGTATGCAAACACACACACACACACACACACACACACACACACACACACACACACACACACACACACACACACACACACACACACACACACACACACACACACACACACAGATGCACATACACTGACACAGACGCATGCTCAAACACAAATGCACAGGCGCACGTACATGATTGTATGTCTTGGCTGTAGATACTCATTACATGAATCAATTCAAATACATTCAAGGGACAGTATCAACCAAAGCATAATTAGTAACGTTTTTTAATAAATACTTTTGAGAAAACGTTTCGTACCACTCACTAGTTGTCTCATTCCAGTCGATAAAAATCCCATCATATAAGATATTCATCTTTTCCAGCAGTTATTTCAATTTGAAGCAAACATTTTCCCCAACTCTGACATCTCCCACGCTACCCTCCGGCTCTCACAGAGAGCACTGGATGCATATTCAGATGTTATTATTTTCCTGATCCCTGATTGGCTGATGAGGCTACGTACCGTCACAGGTGGGCAGGGCGTGGCTCCACCAGTGGTTCTTCTCACAGACCAGGGGCTCCTCGTGGCTCAGCCTGTACCCCGGGTCGCAGCCAAACGACACCGTGGAGCCGATGGAGAAGTCCTGTCCGTACCGGATACCGTTGACCGGGATGCCGGGGTCCAGGCACGAGTAGCTGTCCACCGTGACGCCTGAGCAGAAAGAAGGACAAAATAAATACAACGGTTGACATCAAGTTGTGTCATAAGTGTGTTTTAAAATGATTAAGTTTAAGAGACTTTTTTATTGTAATTAGTATAAAATACTTTGCTTGTCAAAAACAATTAATATGCTAAAATGTTCATGTATTTTTTCGAACAAAATACAATAAAAACATCAATATAAACACTATTCAAACCAACCAATGAACCCGATTGATAATCAATAACTGCATTGGCGTCGACTTACTCTCATACAATATCTTGAATCCGACGTTTGAGCGGCTGTTATCGGTGGTGAACAGCAGGTACAGGAAGTTGGTGGTGCTGAACAGGAACTGGGGCACCTGGGTGCCGTTGAAGGAGCCAATCAGAGGAGAGAGCAGGTTGGGCCCGTCGTGCATCTCCAGGAAGTCATAACCCAGTTCTGTCTGGAACCTGAAAAGCGGCGGGGGCCAGGGTTACAGGGGTAATGTTGTGTTTAAAACAATTCAAACAAAGAGTAAAACGCGTTCGGATACACTAAGAACGACACCGCTAGCAAGCCAGTCCCATTCCTTATCAGTTGAAAGTGATTTTCCCAGGGTTTTAGTCCTGCTTCGCTTCCATTTGTTCTCGCGCTCACGCCCGAGGAGAGCTCGTCGCCAGCCCATTGCGTTTAGTTCACCTCATTTTCACATTGAATGAGGCTTGAATTCCGACAAAAGCTGAATTCAAGTACGACCAAAAAATAAGGAAATAACTGGGAGCAGTGACTGCTTCGATGCCAGCTGACACGCTTCTTTCATAAATCATTTTGGGTTGTAAGAAAGGCCCGGCAAGTCCAAGCCACAATTATTATCGCTATTATTACTCGCACAAAAAACAAACATTAGCGGAAATGGAAAAATGTGCGGCTGGACAAATCTCCCTTTTATTTGGCTATAAACGCAATGCGGTGGATTCCGGGCGTGATCTTGGCCCAGGATTGTCTGTATTAACGTCCTGGCGGGACAACCTACTTGTCAAAGTTGATCTTAATGGAGCGTCCGGGCTCGGCCTCGATCACCCATTCACAGCTCAGGGAGTCCTTATAGTAGCCGGGCCAACCAGGGGACAGGATCACCCCGTTTGGAGCTGAGTAGTGGCCTCCACATGGTGCTGGGCGAGAGACATAGAGGGAAAGAGGGAGGGGAGAGAGAGAGAGAGAGAGAGACATAGAGGTGAAGAGAGAGGGGAGAAAGAGAGAGACATAGACGGACAAATGGGATAGATATGGGGGATGAGAGGGGGAGAGAGAGAGAGAGAGAGAGAGAGAGAGAGAGAGAGAGCGCGAGAGTGCGAGCGAGAGAGAGAGGGAGAGGGAGAAAGAGAGAGGGCGAGAGAGGGAGAGAGAGGGAGAGCGAGAGAGAGAGAGAGTGAGAGAGATAGAGAGCGAGAGAGAGAGCGAGAGAGGGATGGAGATAGTAAGTGAGAGTGATGGAGAGAGAGAGACATATTGGGAGCGAGAGAGAGAGAGAGAGAGAGAGAGAGAGAGAGAGAGAGAGAGAGAGAGAGAGAGAGTGAGAGAGACAGACACACACGCACACACAGACACACACACACAAACACACACACACACAAAGAGAGAGACACAAAGGATTGTGTTACTCTTCATTTTTTCCAACAGTGCCATTTACTTTTAAGGAGATGCGTTTTGTTAAGTGAAAAGCACTCTACATCTTAAGTTTGATCTTGGATGGGGCATGTTGCCCACTGTGCACATAACAATCTGGGCCCCATGACATACAACCCAAGAAAGAAAAATCACAGCCCCAGAAGCTAATTAGCTTTCATAACAGCGATTAATATACAGGACCGGGGGGCATTAACATACATATCGGATTCATACTTTGGATTTCGTTTTCAATTTGTTAGTAAGTAGGACGACTAATATTTGTAATATTAATTATTTCATGAGGGGTTCTCGATTCATTTATTTTTCCGGGGGTCGGCCTTTGCTCACAGGAAATAGCTGCCACCCTCGGGGGGGTTGGCTAGTTCCAGCTCAAGTAATTATGATTACAAACGCTAATGATAGAGATTGATTCGCCTGTCATTTAAATGAATGACCCCCCTCTTATTCCATCCCATGGCCTGGCGGTTCCCAAGCGACGGTCGGGGAGCAGGTTCACATCCAGGGGCTGCTTGGATAGGTTCTGCTTTCCATTTGAAGCACGATGTAAGGTATTACTGTTTGTCGAGTTTGTTATGTGATATTATATCTGTTCTTAAAGTTTAGAACAGAAAGAGTGTCGTAGGCTTCAGCCTCGTCCATTATAAAAGGCTCTAGGCCACTACGATATCAATAACGAGGCTACATGGTCATAGAATTATGTAATATTACATTACTTCTTAGGCTTTGGCATAACAATAATTTTACTAAATGTTAATTGTATAATATTAGATTGTAGGCCACGACCATAACATTAACGATGATAAATTGACATGTTTAATATTCTTTGTAGGCCAAGAGAATAACAACAATGCTGCTGAACGGTTATTGAAAAACATTATTTTCTAGGTTACGAGAATTACAATAATCGTTCTAAACCGTAATTTAATAATTTGAGTTTCTAGGCCACGACAATAATTATATTGATGCAAAATTATAATAAAGTGTCAAATATGCTGGCGGAATCAGTGTGACCCCAGCAAGCAACAGAAAACAAAATGTTAGGATAAATATGAAAAACAATATGAAAGTCTATAGATTATTATTGTCATTAAAGCTTTTAAGAAAAAAAACGTCCAGAAATATCGGCTCTAAATTCAACAACGGAGAGCGACGTCACTTGGGATCGCTATCCCAAGTGACGTGCTTGGTGCATGGTTCAGACCGAAAACAACCTCGCCCCATTTCTGAACTCAACTCCGACGTTAAAAACTCAGCCTGCCCCGAGCCCCCCCCCCCTCCTCACCTTCACACTTGGGTATGGGTCCGCTCCACATCACCTTCCCTTTGTCCAGCTGGCAGGTGATGGTCTCGGCGCCCTGGGTCTTGATGAAGCCGTCCTCACACACCACCGACACCGAGCCGCCCAGCTGGAAGCTGTCTCCGAAGCGCCGGGCGTTGATGGGGATGCCCGGGTCGGGGCACTCGTTGTGGCCGAAGGCTGTGGGAGGAGGAACGTGGAAGAGGCGGAGGGAGGAGGGAGAGGAGGAAGAGGAGGATGAGGAGCAGGATTGTCTAGTGGTTAGGGGGGTTTGGGTTCTAGGAGAAAGGTTCCGGGCTCGATAGCTCGATGTCCGCAGTGCGTTTCGCCCGGGGGTACCCTTGAGGTGGACTCCCGTAGCCCCTACCTGCTCCTAAGGTATCTCAAGAGTCTAAATGTGCGTCACTCAAATCAGTGCGATCGTATATTCAGGATCCATCTACTTTATTCTCTCCATCGACTTCCTTCCAACACTGGACTCTATAAACTCTGGATCTATCCACTGAAGCTCTACAATCTAAATCTATTCCCTGTGTGTATGGATACTCATTACCCATAGGAGCAAGGTTGTCATGGATCAAAATCATCAAAATCGTTGTGCAATTCAGTAAAAATGTGTTGTCTCTTGTTAGCCAATCATTGGATGCAAAAACTGTGTTTTGTCCTTGGTGTGGTCAGATGAGCAAGAAAACTGTGACCTTTTTCATGTTCCGCCGTTACCATTACGGCCTGTCAGAGTCACCAGTTGAAGGAATTGTCCCCATGGTTTGCAAAGTGATCTATTAAAAGCTTTTCAGTCATATTCTGTCAAAACTAATGTTTCAAGAAAAATGCCTTTCTTATTCTTGCAAGGCTTTATGTGGAACTGGGGCAGTTTTTATTCAAGGCTTTATGTGTCAATGATTCAAAGAGCAATCAAATAGGGAAAGCTATTTGTCATTCAAAGATATGTGGTACACATACTCTGGTATTTCAAAAATCGATACCTATCTTGGTCAAAGTACTTTAGGTAACTTCTAAGGTTCTCCAAACATTTTGATTTGCAGCATTGCAACAGATTTCAACTCTGCCACTTCATATCACCAGAGACCTCTTCACATTCATACGTATAATACAGAAGGATATTACAGACAGAGAGACGGACAAACATTCACACAGACAGGTTCATAGGGACATTTGTAGGCGGTGTTGGATGGACAGACAGGTTCATACATACAGCTGCAGGTGATGTTGGACAGAGAGACAGACAGACAGACAGACAGACAGACAGACAGACAGACAGACAGACAGAAAAACAGACAGGTTCATACGGGCAGCTGTTGGACAGACAGACAGACAGGTGCATACGTACAGCTGTAGGTGATGTTGGACAGACAGACAGACAGACAGTCGGAAAGGTGCATACGTACAGCTGGAGATGATGTTGAACAGACAGACAGACGGACAGGTCCATACGTACACATTGTGGCATCCCGCCACGTAAACCTCGGCCTGGACGGGCCCGAGGGACCGTGAGGGACGGGATATACCACCCCCACCCACCAGCCGGCGACGGAGAGCATCCCTTTCGCCTCCCCAATCAGGGTGATTGGTGGACACCTGGCCGGTGGCAGGGGAGCCATCTTAAAAGGAGGTCCAGGACAGCACAGCACGGCACGGGAGCAAGGAGGAAGTGTTTGTGTCCGGGAGAGGCTAGAGGCCCACGGAGGCCCTAGAGACCGCGTCTCCTTCATTGTATTTAAGTTGTACTCAATAAATGCCTTTAACGGCGTATCCGCACGCAAAAAGTGTCGTTCATCCGTGGAACCTGGCCCAACCGAGCACCGGGTTACCATAACATGTAGGTGATGTTGAACAGACAGACAGACAGGTGCATACATGTAAATGATGTACGACAGACAGATAGACGGACAGGTCCATACGTACAGCTGGAGGTGATGTTGAACAGACAGACAGACAGACAGGTCCATACGTACAGCTGGAGGTGATGTTGAACAGACAGACAGACAGACAGGTCCATACGTACACATGTAGGTGATGTTGAACCCGCGTCCGGACATGGAGTGGTCCGCCTGGAACTCCAGCCGCAGGGTGTTGGTGCTGGAGGTCAGGTGGGTGGGGCTCTCCGCGCCCGAGAAGCGCCCGATGACGGCCACCTCGGCGCCCTCGCCGTCCTTCACGGTGAGCGCGTCGTACGGCGCCTCCAGGTCAAAGTCGTTGAAGGCCAGGTGGATCCGGGAGCCCGGCTCCGACTGGATCAGCCAGATGCAGTTCATGTTGTTCCCGTAGCCCTCCGGGTAGTCCGGGGACAGCACCGTCCCTGCGGGGGCCGTGAAGTTGGACATGCAGGGGACTGGAGGGGAGGGAGAGGGGGGGAGGGAGAGGGAGGAGGTGAGAGAGGGGGGAGGTGAGAGAGGGGGGAGGGATAGCAGTAGAGTTGGATGGATAGATGGAGAGGGAAAGATGGAGGGATAAAGTTGGAGAGAGGAATGGATAAAGAGGGAGACGGATGAATAAAAAGGGTGAAAAGGATGAATAGAGAGGGAAATGGATGGATGGAGAGAAGTGCGAGAGAGAGAGGGAGAGATGGGTGGATGGAGAAGGAGAGATGGATTGATAAAGAGGGAAATGGATGGTTATAGAGGGAGGGATGGATGGTGAGTGAGAGATTGACGGAAGGCGAGAGATGAGCAGATGCATATATGTATGGAGAAAATAGACGGACAGACAAATAGATAGATAGATGAAAAGATAGACATAGAGATGGATAGACGGTTTGATTGACAGGGAGGAAGGAATCACATATAAAATAAGTAGATGCAGAGAAGAGGAAAGGAAGATAAAATAAAAGGGCCAATAAAGCAAAGGGAGGGGTGACCTAGAATGAGACTTCCTGTTAAATATGGATCACCATAGTTACATCGGTCAGTAGACCCCCCAGGGCATAATGACTCCAGCTTAGTACCTATGGCAACCGGAAACAATGACACCAGAGCGATGAGCAAATGTCATGATTCCCTCCGTTGCCTATAGGTATAGTTTCATTCCACTTTCATTTCCCTGGTTCTCTCACTCTTATTTCTTAACATATGACTGCTGAACTTCTCATCAAAGTCCATCTCAAAGGGATCTATAAATTGCTGGAGACGACCCAGGATTCAAAAGACCGTGTAACATCCGGAGCCTGCCCACGGAAGAAGTGTGCTTATGAAAAATAAGATATGACCCTTTGTGGACTGTAATGAAGCCGTTTGTCTTTTTAATGGTGGAAAAGAACCAGTAAAGTCTGAGGACGGTAGCATGGAAGGACTGGCTGGCTGCAATGCATTACAGCTGGCCTGCAGAATATTATATTATATAGTATTAATGTTCAGGGAGCGGGAAGGGGAGTCTGACCAATCTCTCGTTCAGACGGAGGTCAGAGCTTTGACTAATAGCATTCTGAATGCGGCAGATTTAAAAAAAGATGAACCGTTCCCTGCGAGGGGGACAACAGAGATCTGGAGGACTCTACATCCACTCTTGGTGGGAGATGAGGGGGGGAATCAGTATTCATGAGTGCAGCCCGGCTCTGGAAATTCATGTTCTGGCATTTCAAATGTGTTGGAACATGCCGGAGAACGGCGTGCTGGTGGTGTGGATGTGTTAAACTCGGAGGAAAACGGTAATATCTGTTGTGTTTCCAACATCTTCCAGTCCGCGTCGATTTCCATCAAAGACTTGAAGAATACGAAGGTAGCTAAATATTGCAGGGTGGGGATGAATTAATTATATTTTAGGTATAGGTACTTTCATGACAACTATGCTGTGGCAATTACCCTCACAGATATGACATTAGTCATGGAGATTTTTTTATCCACACACGGACATTGAGTAGGACGAATTGTTCAGAAAGGAATATTCGTAACAATTGAACTTCAACTATTTGTTATGGATGTTCATTAAAATACCAGGGAAGACGTTGACCAACAGTTACCAAGCAACCGATCAGGACGTGGAGAGAAGTGACGTCATGCTTACAAATGCATATGGGGATGTTGGCCGACCACTGGTTGTTGTCCTGGCAGGAAATGGTTTTCTCCCCAATCAGCTCGAAGCCAAACTGGCACTCGAAGCGTAGGATGCCGCCGTTGAGGAAGCTGTCGCCCTCTCGTAGGCCGTACAGAGGCGTGCCGGGGTCTCCACAGCTCTCTTTGTCTATTTCTGTGGGTGGGAACAAACAAAAAACAACAAATAAATAAATAAACCAACATCACGGAGGGGGTGGGGAGGGGGGGGGGCGTTCATATAGGGGGCACTGAAACCCGTCCACTCAGCTGTTTTTGGCCCGGGCCTCTGTAAATAAAAAGTCGGTCTAACTTTAAGAATCAATGTTTCCCTGATTTAGGAACCTTAAATCTAGAAGTCGAATGTGCCTTGGCGAGGTTGGGCTCCCCGGTGTAATGGGAACACATGGGGGCGATTCATTACAAGTAATCTAGGGTCCCGGCGAAACAGGAAACACAACGTATTTCCTGGTTCCCACAGTAACCCGGAGTAACCATGAAATAGATATACTTCATCGGCTTACCGCTACATCAGCGGATCAAACCACACACATATATACATACGCTTGCTTGTTTGTTGATCAGAGCCTTTACATCCAAAGCACATTGGCAAGACAACATCACTGAGGCAAAGCGAGTACTTGGATGACCACCTGAATGCCCCAGCCTACAGAACCACGACTTGGGTAGGATAATTCTTTGTCTCTTTGAAGAAGGTAAGGGTCAAGAGGTCGAAGGTGGAACTCCTCAATCCGTTTCTATGTCTGTTGTAATAACATGCGGAATCTTTCAGTTTCAGATGCTTGTTTGTGATTGGCTGGAGCGAGGTCGCTCCAGCCAATCAAAAACAAGCATCTATTCGAGGAGGAGTTACAATGGGGGGGAAACTGTTGGGAAGGCCTGCCAGCCAACGTTTAGCCCTATCTCACCTCCCCTCTCTCCTCTAAGCACTTTCATTTTGCTGCTGGCCGACCCTCTCCTTTCTCATCCCCTCGCTCCTATTCCTCCACTCACTCCTGCATTCGGCTTTTATTTACAACAGCATGCACCCCAAAGGACGGTGTGCATGTCGGTCTGTTCGTTTGTGTGTGTGTGTGTGTGTGTGTGTGTGTGTATGTGTCTGTGTTTGTGCTTCATTGTTTGTCGCTCAGTGTGTGTTTGCGTGAGTGTGCAATATTTGTGATGTATTGCATTAATTTCCATCATGACATTGTCTTTATGAGACCCACAGACTCAACCAATCATGGGCTGCGAAACACACACAAACACATACACACACCTTGCAGGGAACAAATTGCTTTGGAGAGTGGACCCACTGCCGGAACATTCCTATACTTCAACTAATCACAACTTGCAAAACACACACACACACACACACACACACACACACACACACACACACACACACACACACACACACACACACACACACACACACACACACACACACACACTCCTACATGTTACCAACCAACATACGAATCCAGCTAGAAATGTTGAGATTGCTTCTGCCACACACCAGACTTTCTGTAAAATACATAGTATTGCTTTCTCCTTTTCTATCTATCGCTCACTCTTATCTCTCTCTCTCTGGGACACAGATATGCAGATACATAACACCATTTAATTATATAAACAACATGTTGACTAAAGGGATTTAACTCATTGGGATATGTGTATGCGTGTGTCTGTGTACACATCCAGAGCGATTGAGAGAGAGAGGGAGAGAGAGAGAGAGAGAGAGAGAGAGAGAGAAAGAGAGACAGAGAGAGAGAGAGAGAGAGAGAGAGAGAGAGAGAGAGAGAGAGAGAGAGAGAGAGAGAGAATGCCTATGCAACTTGCATAATGTAGTGTATTTTATGTTTGCACATGAGTGCTATTCCACCCGCTATGTTTATTTCATCAACCTTCATGTGCATCCACTATTCTCCATAGAAGTTCATACACGCAGGCAGGCACACACACGCAAGCACACACACACACACAGCTTGGTCACTGACATAAATCTGGAGTACTTAAGTAAGTGCTACATATTACAGTCAATGCTATATCATGCAGCAACGATCCGGTCACGAGGCCTGGTCCCTTTTTACCCCTCACACTCGCTTGCTCGATGCAAGCCAATAAAGAATGCAACAGATTACAATGTAGAATGAAGATGAGTTACGTTAGAGATGTTTTCGTCAGGGAAACATTTAATTTATTGAGGCATGACTAATTAACTTTCCCTTTGTGGCTGGTGAAAACATTCGGGAAAAGCAACGGCAGGGAGGAAGAAAGAAATATAGGAAAAAAACAGGAAATATTTTTAAGCACAGATAGCTCGATAGCTAGCATAGCGGCTCATGCTAAAGCAGGGAGCCAGGAGTTTAGCAATGCGCTAATACTAGCAAGCTGCTGGAAAAGCGCTCGTTCTTATCCGCACACATCAATATAGGCGCATCAAAACCCAAACTAAAACAAGGAGAGAGAAATAAAAAAAAGCACTGAACGTACACAAAATGAAATAACAAAAAAAGAACAATAAAATCCCAGGGGAGTCGGAGCAATGGCGGGAGCGCCGTAATCTTTAACAGACGAGCGGCTTTACGGACCAGGAAATAAATGAGTTTTTAGTCGCTTCGATCCGGCTCCCAGATGTCGGGGCCCTCAGGTAAGCGTCTGGCGGTCCCCCCCCACCCCCCACCCCCACTCCGGCCCCCCTTGAAAAGTGATTATAGAACTGTGATACGCCGCGCGCTGAAGGCATCATACACGCATACGATAGCGCACACCTGCTGCATGGAAATCGGACCGTAGTCACGGCGACGGCTCCCGCTGCTGCTGCCTCTTATAGACCGTTTAAGTGCTGTTTCTTGTGTTCACTGCGCGTTGATTTTAAAATACTAATTCAGACGACTATGGAAGATCAAATGTGTAGACAAGATGATAATGGAATGGTAAGCAAGGTATTTATTTTCCAATTCACGGGTGGACTGACTTTGCTTCAGTTTCTCTTTTTGGGTCTATGTTAAGATGAACGTTTCGCTTCCAAGCGGTGTTAATTTCTTTAATTGGTTGTAACATTTCAACATTCAAAACATGACAAGCAAACATACTGCTTCTATAAAAAAAAAACGTGCCTCGCATTTATAGTTCAAAAAAGGATTCGCTACTGCACACCAATTATAATATAATTTTCATTGCTGTACTCACGTTAATATATTCAAACCAAATGGTTCCCTTCCAATTATATTTTCCACGTCTTTTGTCTTGGACGCATGCCGGTGCCAAGGGACTGTATTTCTGTTCTCAATGGCTCTAAATTGTGTGTTAAAGCATATTTCTGTGTGGTGTTTGAATTTCACCAACTTGTAGCAACTAAATTCCTTAGTATCGTTTCAGGGATTGAGGTTTAAATATATTAAAAGTGTAAAAAAATGAAATGAAGAAAAACGTGAAGGGGAAGACAAAGAAAATTAGAAGGGATGAACCTCGATATAACATACGGTAAGTGTCATTTTCCCTGAGAAAATGAAATGCCATATGCAATTTTGAGATGAACTGAAAGCTGATAATGGAAAGGAACACACAAGATGGCACAAACTCACACATGCACGCAAACAGGTACACATACACGCACACACACACACACGCACACACACGCACACACACACACCCACCCACCAACCCACCCACACAAATATTACAGTGCACACAAAAAGGCTTGCACCAGAATTCATAATAGTTAGAGCTGTAAAGCAAAAACACTTTTCTGGTCATGCTGTAAATGAATATTTCATGAGTTCGTGTTTCAACTTATGAATGAAATGTTCTTTAACGGAGTGTGTGTGTGTGGGTGTGTGTGTGTGGGTGTGTGTTTGATGAAGTGAATCCTGCTTCTTATCTGGATCCCACTGACACACAGTTCTAATGCAACCATGCAGCCACACACACACACACACACACACACACACACACACACACACACACACACACACACACACACACACACACACACACACACACACACACATCACTGATCCTTCAGGTGCATGGAAAACCTAACATAACTCTTGGTCTCGCTTTATTTATTTCTGTCCAAGCTGGCAGAAACACCAACCCCCCCCCCCCCACAGGGTCAAACACACAGTTAAATCCCACCTTGACATCCTCCCCGCCAATAAAACCCAGCACCTACAGAAAATACGTATAAAACCATGAAATACGGCAGGTAAATCCAAATTAAAATCTCAAATGTAGGAGTGATTGAATACGAGAAGGAGAGTAAAGGAGAGGTGAGGAGAGGAGATGAGGAGTGAGGAGGGAGAAGATGAGGAGATGGTAGGAGATGAGAGGAGGGCAGAGGATAGGTGGGAAGAGGAGAGGAGAGGAGTGGAGAGGAGAGGATGGGAAAAGATGAGAGAGGATGGGGAGATGGAGAGGATGGGATAGGGTGGAGTGATGGAAAGGAAGAGGAGAGGAGGAGCAGAGGAGGGGATGGGAAAGGGAGAGGAGAGGGAGAGAAGACGAGGGCCAGGAGAAGAAGGGACAGAGAAGGAGAGAAGAAAGGATCGAGTGGAGAGGAAAAATAATGCAAAATGAAAAGGAAATAAATGACCAAAGCGAGAGCCTCAACCTCAGTCATAGAGGCGGCTCCATGGCCAACTCCTCGTCATGCCTCCTTCTACCATCTGCACCACCACCGCCTTCGCCATCACAACCACTCGGAGGAACATGACTCTGTTCGTCTCCACCTACAGCAGCTGGTGCCACCGCCTACTGCACGACAACAGATTACAAACAAATAAACAAACTCGCATCCAAAACACACCTGCTGATCCAGGCGCCTGCAGCTGATTAATACATGTGGAACGGTGCTCCTTGTTAGTGTTGCCATTCCGCCTGCGCCTGCCCACCAGCGCCCCATTCCACTCTCAGCCATTACGGACGAAGAGGGTGATCTCTGTCTTGTTTGCCAGCGATCAAGACGTGGTGGCTCAGTCGGCCCGCGGTTAGAGCAGCCGACAGTGGGCTGTCACTTGGGTAAACCTTGGTATCCATGCCCAAGCTTTTCCTTGTAAGGCACACTTTTTCTTCCGATTCCCGCCAAAACTATAACGGGCGAAGGTAAGTGAGATGGCAGTGTGTGGAAGTTTCACAAACTATTTATTTCGGTCTTCAAAACAGGCGGAGGAAGTCGCCGGCTGGCGTCAGTCGCCAGGCCTGCCTGGGAGGGAGCTGACAGGATACTCAGCGATGTTGGACTCCCATTTTCTATTTAGGGATTTATTTTTGAGACCATCAATGTTTACCACTGACTTATGAAGACTTAATATCCCTGGCTCTCTAGTGTGATTGAAGTATGTACAGAGAGTGTCGAGTAGAGTGGAGAGCAGAGAGCTAAGTGTTTGACTCCAATCTTAAAGGTTCTGGGTTTGATCCGCTGTGTCCACAGTCTCCTCGAGCCCGAGGCCCTAACCCCGACCTACACCTTAATGACGTGGATGAGAATTCACCGTGAGTCGCTCCCTGCATAAAGGCGTCTCCTAAATAGAATCGCAGACCGCCAATATCTTTTTGTACGAGGTCATCATTTATAGATAATCACAAAAGGTCTAAGGTGCCGCCGAAGCTGTGTTGATCCACTCCCTGACTCATCGGTCATTCACTCCCTGACTCATTGGTTCACCCATTGTTCCCCCTGTTATTCAGCCCGCTTGCGGATCATATTTGAGAGATGGCTACGCTGGAAACGCATTAGTGCTGCGATAACCAGACCCCCCCCCCCCCACCGCCCCCCCGCCGCACCCTACGCTGCGGTACACGAGAGACGAAGCATGATTTAAGTATTCAATTAATAACTTCAGATATGTCGCTCGCTCACAGCTGCATGTTGGCCATGTTGTTCAAGACTCTGTAAATAACTCAGAAACATGACTTATTATTATGAGCAGCCATACGTTGAATTGCCAAGGCTTCTATAAAGGCCGGCAATGCTGTACGGAATTACACTCATGGTAATTCCCAAGGTTTCCTTGATATCTTTGGTTAAACAAAAGCATAAAAGCCTGACAGCCATGCCATTTGAATAATTATTCATTAGTTTTACTGTCCTTGAAATCATTGTGGGTTTAGTACACTATTATACGAGAAATGGGAGACTCTGAGCACACTCAAACAAGAACAACCCCCCCCCCCCCCCCCCCCCCCACACACACACACACACACACACACACACACACACACACACACACACACACACACACACACACACACACACACGTGTGCGTGGCCACACATGCAAACACAAAAATAAACACACACACACACACAGGCAAAAGACATGAGCAACAACAAATAGCTTAGAGGTTTTACATGAGCTGGGCAGAGATATATAAAAGGCGGCCAATTTCATTTATTCACAAAAAACGTAGAGGGAGCAACAAGTGAAGATGAAACTGTAATGCATACAAACTTCTACAAAGGTTACACTTGCATGTTGCATTTGGATACTATGGCCTGGTAGTGTGTGTCTGTCTGAGTGAAAGATTGAACTGGGCTTCAGACAGAGAGGTCACGGTGTTAACAAACTCTGGCAACCTTACCTACAATCATTCATGCTGACAACAGAATGTGGGTTTGTGTGTGTAGGTACGTGTGTGTTTGTGTGTGTGAGTGTTTGCATATGTGTACATGTAGGTCTTTGAGTGTGGCTTACATTTGTTCGTGTGCATACTGTATGAGTGCATGCATGCGTGTGTGTGTGTGTGTGTGTGTGTGTGTGTGTGTGTGTGTGTGTGTGTGTGTGTGTGTGTGTGTGTGTGTGTGTGTGCGTGCATAAATGTGTGCGCGTGCAGGAGCCACCAATGCATCCAATCAACTCTTTAACTATTCCTCTATAATGTGTCTTGTTGATTCTAATCACACAGCCAGTGTAAACACAGTAAATTGGAATCAGAAACACATCCAATACTAATGCAGTCCACATTGCAACCAGCCCGCAGGATACAATAAGTATGCACGCACCCAACTTGTCAAGAACCATACATCAAGTCGCAACAAACAGAGTGGACGGAATAATGGGAATGAAAGGATACAAATATCAAATCACCCAGACGCACTATGGATTGTAAAGGGAGGCGGTTTTCCTCTCTGTACAAATGCAAGCAAAGCATTTCCTGGGAAGCCCATTCTTCCCTGGGTTTTATAAATACCTTCATAACTCATTGGACCCGTTGCCCTAACGACAACTCCACCCTGCCCCACCCCGTGCGGCGCAGCATATTGAACCATGATATTTAAAAAAAAAAAAAAAAGAAGCTATAATCTTTCATGCAACATTGATAGGGTAGATTATGAGCTGCTGTGATACCTGACCATAAAAAGGTAATATTATGAAGCCACTCGGGTAATGCGTTATTCATGTGATATAATACGCTGTGGAGACAAATGCATTATAGATACAGGCTTCAAAGTGTTAGGGAAAATTAATAATATTTCATTTAGCGACCGCTTTCTGCCCAAAGCCACTCTACAAGGAGGACGGGGAGAGCAGAGAGAGCAGGGACTCTGAGGACTGGTTTACCCAGGAACATACCGGCAGGTCCGCCACCAGCCAGATAATGACATGGATATTCTGAATAATGATATGGTTATTTGGAATAATGATAGAGTTATTTGGATTTTATTTTTTTAAAACACACACTGTTTTGAATATCAGTGAGTCTGAGGAAGGAGGTAATCTGATTGTAACTCAGAGACATAGAGAGAGAGAGATGGAGAGAGAGAGCGAGAGAGAGGGTGAGAGAGAGAGAGAGAGAGGAAGAGCCGGAGAGAGGGAGAGAGAGGAAGAGCGAGAAGAGAGAGAGAGAGAGAGAGAGAGAGAGAGAGAGAGAGAGAGAGAGAGAGAGAGAGAGAGAGAGAGAGAGAGAGAAAATGAGAGAGCAAGCGAGATGGAAAAATATGAAGGTAGAAGAGGATTGAGAGTGAGGAAGAGAGTGAGAGACAGCCAGGTAGACAGGCTATGCTTCTCAAACTCAAATGAACACTTCAAAATGCTTGAGATTTCACAGAAAAGGACAATTTCTGAACCATCTCAACTGTCCCTTATTGTTTGCGGAAGGAAAGTGGAGGCAATGCAAAGATGCTAATGTTCAGCATTAGGAAAGAGACGTGCAATCCCACTGGTCTGCCTCACAGCTCTTATTATAGCCTCAAATGCAACGCAACAGAGGGAAATCTATTCTCATGAACAACTGGCTCCAGGACCGCAGCACACAATGAGTTCTGCACTGGGCCTGTGTGACCTTTGACCTGATTCCAACGTACCCCAACGTCTAAAAGGGCCATGGCGAGAGGAGCAGGTTAGGGACAGAAAGAAGGAGGGAAGGAGAGGTGGAGTGAGAGAGATAGAGTGAGACACAGAGAGAGAGAGAGACTATAGTGAGAGAAGTAGGCAGAGAGAGAGAGAGAAAGATAGAGAGAGAAGACAGGACAGCAAGACAGGCAATATCTATAGGTATGATAGAGAGAGAGAGAGAGAGAGAGAGAGAGAGAGAGAGAGAGAGAGAGAGAGAGAGAGAGAGAGAGAGAGAGCGAGAGAGAGATGTGAGCGAAAGAGAGCGATAGAGAGAGAGAGAGAAGGAGAGCGAGAGAGAGAGAGAGAGAGAGAGAGAGAGAGAGAGAGAGAGAGAGAGAGAGAGAGCGAGGGAGAGACGACAGGTCTGTAAAGTGTCAGAAAGGAAAGCCAAAAGGATGGACTTCACAGAGAGAATGAATCTGCATGCAGGGGGAGACTGAGGCTGGGACTCAGTGAGAGAGCAGAGGCAGACAGAGGGCAGCGGGAGGGTAAGGGAGGTAGAGGGAGCTAAATAAAATGGAAGAGGTGAACCACTCACTGCCAGGGCTTTGTTGGTTCAACGATGGAAGACTTGTCTAATATATTCTCACACACACACACACACACACACACACTGCTTTATTCTGCCCCCCTGCTCATCCCCCAATCCTGTCCCTTCCGTCCATCCCATAACTCTCCCAGTCTTTTGCATCTCCTTGAGTGGCACCATGTGCACTTTTTCGCTCTGTCCCTCCCTCTCTCTCTAGCCCTCTCTCGCACACACACACCTACACACAAAGACACACCCTTCCCCACACATAATCTCACACACACACACACACACACACACACACACACACACACACACACACACACACACACACACACACACACAAGTTTGTGGAAACATGAGCAGCTCACCAGCACATAGGCCGAGAGTCTTGAAAATGCAAACAATAAAACATCACTTTAATCACACATGCATACACTCAAACACATGCAAGTACAATCGCAACCATACCCACACACGCTAAAGCTTGTAAGAAGTAGCAAACACGCACACACATAGACACACACTCACACACATACACACAGCGACAGGCTAGAGTGCACCTGCGGTACATTGGTGCAGCAAGGTTACAGTCGCTGATCGTCTTTTATATTTCATGGCCAAGGTCTTGGCTTATAGCTTCAAGTAAACAATTACACACATGTTCAAACACACACACACACACACACACCAGGGCCCCACACATGAAATCCCTTAGAGTTTACTTAGCGAGATTCAGCGCAATAACGAGGTCTGGTTTAAACTGCAAATTGACACCATGTTGCCACAAGGTTGTGTTTCGCCGAGACAGCTTGGTGTTTCTCTTAAGCTATTGAAATCGATATGGAATAAAACTTTACTGAGCAAATATTTACACCGCAAATACACCGCCTTTATTTTTTATGTTTTATTCGGTTCTCCCAGGGGGGATTTCAGAGATGACTCCGCTTCTCAAAATGGCCTGCCACATTAAGATACAAAACAAGACCTGGGAAGAGGTAAACACAGGGTTTGCTTTTCAAAATAAAAGCGTGAGCTCAAGCAGGCTGCAGCAGACAGCAGACAGAAGGAATTCAGCAACACCTAATCCCAACCAGACTCCCGGTGTTTAATAAGAAGAAGGTCTGGGGGGGGGGGGGGGGGGGGGGGGGGGGGGGGGGGGGGGGGGGGGGGGGGGGAGGTGGAGAGGGGTGCGTTGCAGCTCTCTCCAGGTAACGGGGGCTGGCACGTCCTCCGCGCCGCCTGCAGGGGGGGGTGGAGAGCTGCGGACCGAGCCGATGGGGGGGCGGAGGAACCACACCAACCCTTCCTCTACCGCACTGTACCTGCGTCTCCACCGATACCACCACCCCTACGGCCATGCCCTGAACCATAACACAAGCCACCCACGCACCATGTCGTATGGAAGACCCCCCTCACTCCCCCCCCCCCTTCCCAGCCACTTATAGACCCGGTTGTGTAAGAGGTGCATCTGCCTACGCTCAAGTCTCTGAGCACTCAGACGACGCCACGCACTGCCATACGTCTGGGAGGAAATCTCTGGGAAGTGAGATGTCAGGTTGACTAGTTTCTGCTTTAAGGGCTTTTGTGTTTTTCCTTCTCACTGCAGATGGTTGACCGGACAGGTTGAAACAAACCTGGTAGATGTGCTCACCCTGCTGACTGCAGTTGATGGTTTAGTGGGCTTATCTTCACAGAGACATATGCAAAAGTGTGCACTTTTGTAACACATTATCACACACACACACAGACACACGTACACAAACGGCGGGAATCAAACCGGCGGACTTACCTTTATAGTTGATCTTGAATCCAATGGAGCCCACGCTCTCGTCGGACTGCAGGTGGAGCCACATCTGGTGGGTCATGCTGACGATCAGGTCCGGAACGAAGCTCCCCGATAGGCTGAAAGTATCAACCGCGACCGGGTCATGACCATATCAGCCAATGGCGTCGGATGGTGTAATCACAATCGATCCAACAATCCTGTTGATTTGGGTTAACTGATACGCAGTTGGTGCCAGAGTATCGTTAAATGGGATGCTATTCTACCACCACCACACGTGGTTGAATGCCCCTCTAGGGACATCACATGTGCCACTGGAGTATTATCACCATTACGTACATCCAGCAGTTGTACAATGGCTGGATCAGCCTATCAGTAGCTACAGTCCACAAGGTAAGCCGGAGTACTATCATCATTACATACATCAACCAGATGTACGAGGGTTAGATCAGCCCAGCAGTAGCTACAGTCCACAAAGGTAAGCCGGTAGATTATCCATCACGCATCTGTGTGGACCCGCCGGACTGTGATGTCACTACAGGGACGTTTTTTAAACGGCTCGTAACGGCTCATCAACAACAGACCTCGTGGTAAAATAATGGGCTCGTTTGAATATGTGTGGGCCACCCATCGCTGAACACCATCCAACGGTGCATTCAACTCCTTCTTTCCTCTCTGCTGGAATAACTTTGCATCAGACTACTATTAACTACTAACAAGATATTTCGTAGCAGTGTAGGGGTCAAAGATCTGGATTCCTTGCATCCCATCAAAGGGCAGAGCCTATCGACTAAGCGTTCTGTTTAGTTTTGTTTTGGATCACACTTTTGGGCTCTAGATTTTAAATTTATTTATTTATAGATTATTCTGTCAACCGGGGGGACAGGCCAGCCCACGTAGCTCTCTATGCTAACACGCAACAGGCACATCTACGGAAACACAATGATTCGCGTCCAGGCTGAAGTGCGCCCACAAGATGTTTCAATCACTCCTACATGGGAAGGGTTCATCCAGCATCATTCCGCACACACCAAAGGACGGTGTTGTGCTTATACTTTTGACATCAGTAAGATAATGTCGGGTCTATTAGTGAAAACGATATCATTTTGTACATACACTTGCAGTATAGCGGTGGGGTCTCCGACCTCCCCTCCGTCTCCGATGGTCAGCGTGTCATACGCGATCTCCATGTCAAACTCCTCAAAGTTGATCTGGATCACCTGGAGAACACAAATGGAAAACATCAACGTTTAGTTATGGAGCCGCATTAGATCACCGGCGCACATGGAAACACTTTTTTCCAAAACGACTTGGAGTGAATTAAGATATTTTTCATTAAGTAGCCGGGAAAAGGTCAAGTGTTTTAGTCAAAGACGCCGGAAACTGCAGTGCATGTTCGTCCATAGGTCATAATTCTTATTATGTGTGAGCGTGAGCGTGGGCGTGCGTGACGTGATTAGCATTTAACAGCGGGGCACTGCTTCCTGCCACGACCCGTCGCCGGGCGGAGGCTCGGCGAGAATATCGATCGCAACGGGGAGGAAAAACAACCAAACAAATATGCAAAAGCAGAGCTGCGTTTTTAACAGATCAAATACAAGGAGTACAGAGACGGCGAGGCGCAGCAACAGATACTGAGCGCGTTCGGGGCTCCGAGAGGCCAAGTGCCAAATTCCCCCCCCCCCCCCCCCCCCCCCCCCCCCAACCCGATCACGAATTATTAAACCAGCACTGTCTGTTTCATCTCAGACCAGAGAGAAACACATTTGGCATGGAGCGGGGTGCGAGTGGGGAGCAGGAGAGGGGGGGGGGGGGGGGGGGAGGAGGAGGAGGAGGAGGAGGAGGAGGAGGGCGGGGCTGAAGAGGGGGATCAAGGACAGAAGAGGGAAAAGAGAGGAGTAAAGGAAGGGTTGGACGGAGAGCAAGGCCGAAGTAGGTAGATGGGGAGGAGGAGGAGGACGTAGAGGAGAGGACTATGGCAGGAGAAGGGTGGATGAGGACGGAGAGGGGTGCGGGGAAGACAGAGGAAGGGACGGGGAGCAGATGAGGAGTAGGGTAGGCGAGGATGAGGAGATGGAGGAAGGAGGAAGAGGAGGAGAGGAAAGGAAGAGGGGACTTAAATTTGGGGAATGAGGAGAGGGAGGAGAGGAAATAAACGGAAGGAGAACGGAGGATGAGGAGAATGATCGGTAGGGGGGAGAGAAGACCTCAGTGGGACAGATGGAAAAGAGGAAGGAAATGCTGGAAGGGATGAAAAGAGAGAAAACGGAAGACTGATGGAGAGCAAGAGAGATTTGAGGTGTGGGTAGTTGGGGGGGGGGGGGGGGAGTCTAGTGGAGGAGAAAGTGGGGGGAAAGGCAGAAACGGGCGGAGGGTTTTGATATACGGGCCAATCTTTGATCCTCGCATATTTTAAGAGCAGTCCCAACTTGACCCGCAGGTGGTTGTTGGAAAGGAGACCGGCTCTGCTCCTCGTCTTCTTCCTCTCCTCCACCTCTGCTCTATTCTCCTCTTCCCCTGTCCTTTGGACTTCCACCGTCCCAAATTCAATATTCTAACTGGAGGACCTTCAAAAACAACCGCCCCCACCGGCACCACCAACACCACCAACACTCCCTCCAGCCCGAACACCACTCCCTCCACCCCCAAAAGCAACTCATTAACAGCAGCGTTCCCCCCCCCCCCCTTCGTCTGTGGATCCTTGTTCCCCTGTCGGGTCATCACGCGTGTTTTCATCCATACCAGGAGCCCAGATCCATACCAGACCCCAGCGCCTCCCATCAAGCATTCTCTTTGCTTTGAGTCTGCAAATATGGATGTGTAATAAGAAGGTAAGGATGAATAAATGATAGGAAAGCAAATATACATTAATAATGAGAAGGGAATGCTACTTATGAATACTTGACCTGAGACGTTTTGAAGGGCAGAAAACAGGGCAGAAGGAAGGCTGACATGGCTGCTGGCGAGTGGAGCAGCGCTGGGGCTGGGGGTGGTGGTGGTGGTGGTGGTGGGGGTGGTGGTGGTGGTGGTGGTGGAGGCTGTGTTGGCAGTGGTTGTGTTTGTGCTGGTGGAGTTGGTGATGGTGGAGGTGTATAGTGGGTAGATGGTGGAGGTGTATAGTGGGTAGATGGTGGAGGTGTATAGTGGGTAGATGGTGGAGGTGTATAGTGGGTAGATGGTGGAGGTGTATAGTGGGTAGATGGTGGAGGTGTATAGTGGGTAGATGGTGGAGGTGGAGGCGGCGGTGGTGGAGGTGGTGTTGGGGGTGATGACGGTGGTGGATGCTGTGTTGGAAGTGGTTGTGTTTGTGCTGGTGGAGTTGGTGATGGTGGAGGTGCATAGTGGGTAGGTGGTGGAGGTGGAGGAGGCGGTGGTGGCGGCGGTGGTGGAGGTGGTGGATTTGGTGGTGGAGTACGAGGTGGTGCTGGAGATGGTCGGTAGGGGGTTGGTGGTGGAGATGGTGGAAGTGCTGGTGGAGGAAGAGAGAGTTGGATTGATGTGGAGGTGGTGGTTGGAACAGAGGTGGAGGATGAAGTGCTTTGTAGTTGGATGATGGGGAGGTAAATGGTAAATGGTTTTGTTGAAAGCTCAACACGCACACGCACACGCACACACACACACAAACACACACACGCACACACACATACACACACACACACACACCCCAGTCTAAGTGTGGTCTCGTACCATTAGAAGGAAACCAGCCCAGACCTGTTTGTGCCGGGAGGGATGGGAGCTGGGTGACAGCATTTTGTACTTCCATGTCCTTTATAGATCACACCACCGCTATCTCAGCACGAGCCTTAAACACCACTACTGCCGTGGGTTACCATAACCATTTTTCACCTGTGTGTGTGTTTGTGTGTGGAAGGAGGTATGTTTTGGTGTTTGTGTTAGTTTGTGTGTTTGTGTCTGAGTTTCGTATGTGTATGTATGTGTATATGTGTGTGTGTGTGTTTGTGTATGTGTGTGTGTGTGTGTGTGTGTGTGTGTGTGTGTGTGTGTGTGTGTGTGTGTGTGTGTGTGTGTGTGTGTGTGTGTGTGTGTGTGTGTGTGTGTGTGTGTGGCACGATATTAAACATAGTTCTCTCTGAACTATGTGTGTTCAGAGAGATAGATGACACTGCAGAGGCAACATATTTCTCCCCTTCTTTAATTGGACACTTTTCACACAAAACTCCATCCCCTCTCTCCCCATCTCCATCTCCCGGCCTTAATTTAACTCCCATGTCTTTCTTCCTCCCTCCCTCCTCTGTCCCTCTTTATGTCTCTGTCACTCCCCCTCCTCCCTAACTCCCCATATGTCTCTCTCTCTGTCTCGCCCTCCATATCTCTTTCTCTGTCCCTTTCTCTCTCACTTTCTCTCTCTACATCCTACTCTCTCTCGTCCTGTTTTGTTCTCTCTCACACAGTCTCTCTCCCTCTCCCTCCCTCTCTCTCTCTCTTTCTCTCTCTCTCTCTCTCTCCCCCCCTCTCTCTCCCCCTCTTTCTCCCTCTCTCTCTCTATCGTCCTGTGTTGTCTCCCCATCTCTCGTTCTCTCCACTCTTAGCCTCTTTTATCCATGCCTATACCCTCCCTTTCTCCCCTTCTAATTGGCCGGTCCATTGCTACATTCCATCCATCTCTGGCTGCTGGCCAATGAGGCGACAGAATTGAATTTCTGCTTGATAAAGCACTTCCTCTAGTTGTCTTGGAGACTATGAAGTGGTACACAGGGTACGGGTCCGCAGCATTTGTGTGAGTGTATGAGATAATGAGTGTGTGCGCGTGTGTGTGTACGTGTGTGTGTGTGGGAGAGAGAGAGAGAGAGAGAGAGAGAGAGAGAGAGAGAGAGAGAGAGAGAGAGAGAGAGAGAGAGAGAGAGAGAGAATGTGTTTGTGTGCATGTGTGCGTGAGAGACTCAGAGGCAGAGAATACGTCTGTGTCTGTGTGGTGTGTGTTTGAGTTCTATCCATCCAAAAACAACCTATTTGAATAACTTAAAATTACATTTGGGAGCCTGAAACACCTGGCAGTGGACGACAGTGATCGAAGGTGGGCAACAATCCACACACACACACACACACACACACACACACACACACACACACACACACACACACACACACACACACACACACACACACACACACACACACACACAGACAGACAGACAGACATCTGGTACCTCCTCCTCCTCCTACACCCCCTGCCTGGTTGTTTAAATTGTGAGGTAGAAAAAGGGAATTCAGGGCCTCTGATTGGTCGACACCCATCGCATCAACAGCCCCCCCACACCCGCGCCAACCTCCACCCCCTCCTCATGTGTGTTCTGACCCAACCTCCGCATTGAGTTAACAGCTTTTCACACATAAACTCACACATACACTCATACTAGCACACACACACACATGCACACACACACACATGTGGCTAAAAGGGGCAGGACTTGAGGCCGCCAGCTGTTGCCTAGCGACCGTGGAGACTGTTTATGTTAAGAGATGGCTTCGTGTTGCAAAGTTTTGTTAAGTCTGTGGATTCACAGTTTTTTTTTCCTTGGGCTAACTTGTCGTTTTAAGTGCTAAAAACGCTAAAAGCTCGGAGGGCTGCCGTGTGGTCACGCAACGCTTTGCACTCATTGCAACCCTTTGCCAAAGGTGAGTTTGTTTTGTATCAGTGTGAGTTTGGCGGATCTGGGAGCTCTCCTCACTGGGCCAAACCAGTGGAAATACTCAAGACATGTCAGAAACATCAGGTTTGACTCCACTGTCTTATTAACAACTCCATTAACCAGTTCATATGTGTTTTATATATGAGGCTTTGTAATGATCCACCTCCACCTGATGCTCAAACAATGGGATGTTTCAGCAAATAATGTGGGACAAACGAACAGTCGTTTTAGAATAATATCATATTTGATGTGCATAGTATATCGTATACAATGGTTTCATATTCTATATAATAGGATTGGGAGATAGAATAGAGAGGGAGAGGAGAGGGAGAGGAGAATGGTTATGCTGGATGAGAATGAATGGATGATATCGTAACAATAAGACAAACACTGCTCGACGAAGAGAAGCGAAGCAGCAAGAGAGAGAAGAAGAAAAAAGCAGAGTGGACACAATACGCAGGCATATCGCTAGAAACCCTAAACGAGAAAGATCGGACGACATACAAGAAGACGTCAGAGAGAAGAGGAGGGATGCAAAGCAGTTTGTGGACAGGGGACATGATGAGAACGTAGAAGAGAGAAGAGGGAGTTGAAAAGGTGTAGAAAAGAGATGAGGAAGAGGAGAAATACAAACAAGACACATAGAGACGTACTAAAGGAGAGAGGGTCAAGGGAAGTGTGTGACATACAAAGCCACACAATACAAGGAGAGGAGGGAGAGGAGATGGGAGAGCATGAGGAGGGGGAGTAGAAGAGAGTATGAGGAGAGGAGAAGAGAGGAGAGGTGTGGAGAGGAGATGAGAGGAGAGGAAGGGAGAGGAGAGGAGAGGAGAGGAGGGAGAGGGTGAGGAGAGGAGATACATGAATCACATGCGTACAGAGGAGAACAGGAGAAGGAAGGATGAAGTGAAAAAAAAATAGTAGAAGAGCATAAGAAGAAGAAGAAGAAGAAGAAGAAGAAGAAGAAGAAGAAGAAGAAGAGGAGAAGTCCGCTAATGGCAATTTCGTCCTGACTTCAAGGTTAACCGGAGTGCTGGAGAGAATGAATTGGCTCTAAAGGCCCATTCTGCCAAAACTAAATGAAGCAATAACATCAGAGAGCTATAGAAGCCATTAACACTTTACTGCAATATAGGCATATGGAGGGAGAGAGAAGAAGAGAGGGAGAGAGAAGAAGGGAGGGGTAATGAAGAGAGCGAATGAAATATGGACATAGGGGGACAGAAGTGAGATAATAGCATGTGAGAGAGAGAGAGAGAGAGAGAGAGAGAGAGAGAGAGAGAGAGAGAGAGAGTAGGATATATGGAAGAAGATGAAAGAAACAAACATAACAACAGCACAGGGAGAGGAGTAGAGGGCCGTCTGTCCTTCATGGATGATGAAGCGTCAGTCGGACAGGCAGACGGACATCTGAGAGGTACGTCGAGAACTAAAGAATCAGCCATCGACCCCACATACTGTGTGGAGCACCTTGTTTGTGTGTGTGTGTGTGTGTGTGTGTGTGTGTAGACCTACAAGGTATAATGTAAAAGAGACAAAAAAAAAATCGTATAGAAACACATGATGGTGTCATATTCTCAAGGCCTCACACTGAATGGCCGTTCCATCTCTTTCTCTCGCCCTCTTTCTCTTGATCCCATTTGTTTAGAATGTATTAGTTTGGAATGGGTTCAGGTTCCCTAATGAGGGGGGTGTGGCCGGAGAGGGAGGGAGGGAGGGAGGGAGGGAGGGAGGGAGGGAGGGAGGGGAGGAGGTTGGGATGTTGCAGGCAAAGTGACAGATACGGAGCGAGGGTGGAGGAGAGTGATGTGTGGGTGGGGTTGAGAGAGCGGGTTGGATAGTGAGAGGAGAGAGAGGCAAAGAGAGAGAGAGAGGGAGAGAGAGAGAGAGAGAGAGAGAGAGAGAGAGAGAGAGTGAGAGAGAGAGAGAGAGAGAGAGACAGAGACAGAGAGAGAGACAGAGAGACAGAGAGAGAGAGAGAGAGAGAGACAGAGAGAGTGAGAGAGAGACAGAGAGAGGGAGAGAGAGAGGGAGGGAGTTGGAAAGTAAGAGGGAGAGAGAGACAGAGGGGGCTGGAGTTAAGGCGAGATGGAAGAGAGAGAGAAGAGAGAGAGAGAGAGAGAGAGAGAGAGAGAGAGAGAGAGAGAGAGAGAGAGAGAGAGAGAGAGAGAGCAGTGAGAGGGGCAGTTGGAAGGCGAGATGCAGGAGAGAGAGAGAGAGAGAGAGAGAGAGAGAGAGAGAGAGAGAGAGAGAGAGAGAGAGAGACAGAGACAGAGAGACAGAGACAGAGAGACAGAGAGACAGAGAGAGAGAGAGAGAGAGAGAGAGACAGAGAGAGTGAGAGAGAGACAGAGAGAGGGAGAGAGAGAGGGAGGGAGTTGGAAAGTAAGAGGGAGAGAGAGACAGAGGGGGCTGGAGTTAAGGCGAGATGGAAGAGAGAGAGAAGAGAGAGAGAGAGAGAGAGAGAGAGAGAGAGAGAGAGAGAGAGAGAGAGAGAGAGAGCAGTGAGAGGGGCAGTTGGAAGGCGAGATGCAGGAGAGAGAGAGAGAGAGAGAGAGAGAGAGAGAGAGAGAGAGAGAGAGAGAGAGAGAGAGAGAGAGAGAGAGAGAATGGAGGCGGGAGAGGGGAGGAAGAGGAAGGTCAGGAAGAGTGGGTCCCTTGATAGATTGTCCCAGCTCCCTACCAGGAATCTGATTAGTAGTTATTGATCTGCATCTCAGGTGGCCGGATATGCACAATAAGAGCCATACAGGAGTCATTTTAACCGGTCGCAATTACCAGACACCCTCCAGATTGCTCCCAGAAATCGGTGTTTGATGAATATTGAATAATGCTTGAATGAGTTGACAGTGTGTGTACATGCTCTTAATGGCTGGTTCAGACTACACGATTTTTAGCCCGATTTTGTCCCGATTCTTTCGTCGCAGACAAATTTGCGAATCGTACACGATTTTGACAGGTCGGCGACGAGACGAGGTCTTGTAATGTGACATGCTTGCGATCTGCGATGTTTTGGTCTTCAATGTTCGAAAACCCCACGACGAAAAGTTTGGCATGTCAGAATTTTTTGGGGAATCGCATGATGTATCCATTGTTGACATGAGTGAACCACGGCCCCAGTTGCGTGAGGGAAGCACGCGAACAGCTGGAGCTCACGCACAGTGTTTACCAACTGACTTCACTGCACTATGCTGAGTAGGAGTAACTACCGCAAAAATGAATGCGATCAATAACAAGAAGAATGCTAATAAAGAAAACGATAGAAAATGGAGCAACATAATGGAGACAACTTTGGTGGAAATGTGGCAACAATCTCCCTGCATTTTCAACCCAAGAACGAGTCCACAATCTTTTCTTCTTTTTCTTCTTTTTCGTCTCTGTGCAGAGGACCGCCAGCATAATGCCTAGGTACTCGGGATCCATTGGTGACGCTTTGTTGCTAGGCTACGTTGTTGCTGCGTCTACTTTGCATAGTTCATGTCACGCGCAACGCAACTACTGTGAGGGATTGCCGCATTGAGCAGATATAAAAACTACTGGAACCTTTATGACAAAAATGTAAATAGCATTTATGTTAGATCTAAATCTTAGATTTTCAAAATATCTTGCAAACGTGAATGATACAAAGTAGAGAGCATCGCACCCTCGAATCTTGTAGTGTGGCCAGTCTTCCGATGAGACAAGGCCCGATTTCCTGGCTCTGTGATTGTATAGTGTGACATGTTCAATTCTGGAGGAATGTCTGAGAATCGTGTAGTCTGAACCAGCTATTAGTAGCTGTAATCCAGGTGAAGCTTCACTCATTATAATTACCCGGCTGAGAACGGGGGAAAGGATATCAATAACTTTTAACTAACTGGAGACTGGTTAGGCGAATGTAATCAATCCTCGTGGAAAGGAGGTTGTCGGTTAATACTCGCTAAATGACTTGATTATTCGATTTCTACCCCTAGTTTTATAAATTGGGATTTAAATGAGCCGAGATGGGACGAGATGTCATCTGCCATGTCTCTCTCTCTCTTTCTCTACCTCTCCCTCTCCCTCTCTCCTTCTCTCTCTCTTTTTCTCTCACCGTCAATCTCCTTTTAACTGGCTCTCTGGCTCTCGCCTAAACTAAAAGCATCTGTTCTATATGGATATCGTTATTTTAACAACCAATTGTGACAAGTCAGAGCCTCCCTAAGCACCACTAGACTATACTGCCCCCATACTAGCTTAGACTGCCTTCGTTGGGGGTCGAACCCAGAACCCACAAGGCTGGGAATGGAACCCCCTTTACACTGCCCTGGCCCTAAACCATTGTAGTTCAGCTCTGACTGCACTGTACTGTACATCCGCACGCTGGAGCTAATGTGTCACATGACCACGATTCCTCAACTCTGCTGCTGCTGCAGTGTCTTAATGTCCAGGAACAAATGGGGAATATGGGGGAAATATAAGTGGAATTTTATGTATCGATCGGGGGCATAAGTAATGATAATGTGTGTGTGTGTGTGTGTGTGGGTGTGGGTGGGTGTGTGTGTGTGTGTGCTTGCAGCTATGAGTGTGTGTGTGTACCCGCAGAAAGGAAATAAAGAAAGCACTCACACGCTCTGTATTTATTATTCTTAGACGTACTTCAGATGCATTAGATCTGTTCCATGTGACCTCACTGGTATGATTTTCTTCTACTCTCTCTCTCTCTCTCTCTCTCTCTCTCGCTGTGTGCCGATGTCTCTCCCTCTATATTTCTCGCTCCCTCCTTCCTGTTCTCACTCTCATATTATGAGTGATAGCATGTCATCAGTATATATTAAACACTGGTCATTAGGTAAGAAACAGCCAATAAAACACACACACACACACACACACACACACACACACACACACACACACACACACACACACACACACACACACACACACACACACACACAAAAACACGCAAAAACACATACATACCAAACACTACCCACAGAGAAGGAGCATATTAACAGAGCAGCCTTCAACGGTCACACACACACATTGTACCCTGTAGAAATGTACTGCTCTCGGCAATAAAACAGAGGCCATGGTCACTGATGGAATATGTGTGTGTGTGTGTGTGTGTGTGTGTGTGTGTGTGTGTGTGTGTGTGTGTGTGTGTGTGTGTGTGTGTGTGTGTGTGTGTGTGTGTGTGTGTGCGCGCGAGAGAGTATTAGAGTGTGTGGAGAAAGAGGGAGGGAGAGGGAAAGAAAGGGAGGGTCAATTAAAAAAATTAATCACAAAGAAAAAACGTAGAACAAACGAATTGAGGAAGGAATGAGTGAAAGATAGAAAGACAAAAGAAATCAATACAAGCAGAAGGACAGATAGGAAACAATAGTGAAACAACATATGAAAGAATGAAAGAAAGTAATTGCGAAAGAAAATGGAGGGACAGCCAATAGAAACGCTCATTTGTTTCAAAATAAACTGGTCCATATCAAATGCAGGGAGAGCGAGAGCGAGAGAGAGAGAGAGAGAGAGAGAGAGAGAGAGAGAGAGAGAGAGAGAGAGAGAGAGAAGCCTGTGTGTTACTCCGAGGGCTCTGACGTTGCCATTGACGACAGTGCAGTCACCACAGTGACCCTGAGTGGAATGAGGTAGGGTCTTTAGAATACCAATCAGCTTCCTCCCCAGGCATCACCGGGTGGCTCTCCAGCTAATGCAGCCAACCGCTGGCTGCCACCTCACTAGATTAACCAATCACAGGCGATAACACCCTTCTAAATGTGAATCGATGTGGCCATATAGAAGCATAACCCGGATAAGCATATAACAGTGAGTGAACTGTTGTTGATGTGTAATGTAATACAATATAAAACCCGGGAGATTTGGTCACTATGGGGCAGTGTCAAAGGGTTTAGAATAAATGCAGGCGCCAAATGTAACAAATATGAAAAACAAGATAGGATCAATTCAGCAGATTCAGAGAGTTGTCCATGAATTTCAATTGAGTGTGCAACTGTGCATATCTGTGTGTGTATGTATGTGTTTTCGGTGTCTGCATATGTTTGCATGAGTATATGTCTTTTTGTGTGTTCGCTCTTTGTTTGTATGTAGGTGCATGTCTGCGTACATGTGTGCCTATGTGTCAGCACAAACACATGAATACATCTGTGTTTGTTTGTGCACATGGGCTTACGCGCACGTGCGTGTGCGCGCGCGCGTGTGTGTGTGTGCACGCATGTTTGTGTGCGTGTGTGTCTGTGTGTGTATACACCTGTGTCTGCATGTGCCGAAACATATGCATTTGTGCGTGCGTGTGTGTGCACGCACCAGCGTGTACGTGTGTGTGTGCATGTACCTTGTTGGGGTTGGAGGCGGTGATGATCCACACACACTGGGCGTTGCTCTCGTACTGGATGGGGAAGTTGGGCGACGTGAAGGTCCCCGAGGGGCCCTGCAGGCTGCTGCCGCACGTCTTCACTGTGAACAACACAGCACACCGCGGGAGCGTTAGCACAGCTGTCGCTAAGCACCGCTATCATCAGCATTAGCAGGAGTACCAGCAGCTGAAGAGACCCCTTCCACGGGGAGGCACGGGAGTGAAAGAACCTCCCGAACACACAGCAGCAGCCTCCTGAATGGAAAGTCATCCAGCGACGAGCCTCCACTTGAGGCTGTTTACAACGCGGGGCCCTTATCGCGCCCGTTCACCGAGCCACCTGTCGCTGTATGTCGGGCGCAGGTTCAATTTGTGTGTTTTGGGGGGAGTTGAATTAGCATTACAATGTCAGTACCGCAGTACAAATTAAAAATGTGCAAGTATCTGTACATATTGTTCATCAATACAGCGTTCCCCCCGTTCAGTATTCAAACAGAGTGATGATCTGTTTAAACCGGACTGCTGGCTTTGAATTTGGGTTTTACATTTTTTCTTAGACCCACTGGGACTGGCTGACATTTATGGGTCACGACCTACACTTTGAAAACCACTGGTTTAGTACATCGAGGAACAGAATGTATTACGACCCAACTGGGGGAGAAAGTCTCTCTGTGACACCCAATCAAAAGGTTTCTCTCAGAGACATGATGGTTCAAGTTGTGAGCGGGCAGAGACGCGAGCCGAGGTAGCGGTCAGAGGTGTGACATGGTGGAGTTGTCACAGACGCAACGAGTGGAAAATGGTTCACTTTGTCGGAACAGAACACACAACTCTTGAAAATAAAGATGGGGGTTGTTCAAAGAGTACTTTGGTATTAAATTGACACTCATGGAGTCCCACAGCGTTTGCTCAGTGTTAACCAATGTACTATTAAGTCATTTTACAAATTGTTTGGCAATATTTATTATATTTAATTTTAGATATATTGGCAACGCTTTGCGCTTTATTAGTAATGCGTTAATTAAAGTACAATAATTAACCATTAAATAACATTAATCAATTAGGAATGTGCATTAATATAGAGCATACTATCACCCTATTAAATAATTAATAAATATACCTCACTTAACATAATAAGGAAAATAATAAGTTGATGGCGACTAAACCATGAGCTAACTATAAATTAACTATTAATGAACAGTAATTAGTGAATTAGCTAATGTTAATAAATGTACCCTTGTTGTAAACCCATGTTGTTACCCATGTAATTAACTATTATCAAGCCAGGAAGGTTTTAGGCATCTTGCTCTACGACAATGTTGGCTTCAAACCAAGAACCTCTCCCCTTGGACTCAAGTACACCAACCACTATATGTATACTCGTAGAGCAGTCATAAAACCAAGAATAAAGTTTGTTGTTATAAGCCATTTTCTGTCTAGTGAGCCCATCAACTCAGCCTGTATTATGTCAGGGTCACACCGAGTACTGCGTTTGTTTATCTCCAGAAGGTCTCTCTGAAACACTTTCAGACTCCCAAACCACGCACAATAACATATGACCTGCACATGAGCGTCATATGCATCAGTATATTCACCTGCTGGCTGGAAAACAAGACTATTTTGGTGTACTTTCCATTTGAGTTAAATATGCATATATATCAGGGAGGAAAAGGAGGCTATGGATATATTTTTAGATAGAGGGATTCTTCTGCTCTATATTGGTAGCATTTGATAATATATGAAATGATATATATGGTATTAAAACAAAAGTTGTTTTTATTTTCCACCCTTTTCTCCTTGCATAACTCTCATAATGGTAGGCGTATCGATACAAACTACCATGTACCGCCAACACTGTCATGAACAAATCCGATCATTGATTCGTCAGATCAATGAAGGCACTTAATGAGGCAGCAGAGCTGATTGGCTACCTCTGAGCTGAGGGTCTGAACCAGCCAATCAAGCCCGCCCGTGAACTACACTATTTGACTTCAGCATGTTCAGTTGTAATTCCTCCCTTTCTGTGGACCTTTCTGTCACGACCCAGCTGTTTGTTCTAGGCATCATATTCCCAGCATTGAATCAATCCAAATGAAACACGTATGTTCAATCCCCAAGTGAATCCACGGTGTCCTTGGTTCCAACCCCCCATCATGCATTGCGAGAGCCTTGACTGCACAACGCCGTCTATCCGGCTCTCTATCAGCGCGTGAGTTTTAAGGGCAGGCAGAATCGACCAGTCCATAAAGGGATCCAGTGATCTGTCTCTCCCAATCCCTGCCGTTGTCTGAGTGACGCATCTGAAAGGCGTCCAAAATAAATAAATAAATGTAAATATATAATAGGGAAGGTCAGACGGTTATTGATATCGTCAGTGTGACACCTCTCTCACCCACCCCCCACCCCGCTGCTCCCTCAGTGTTGACGTGGAGGCTGTGTGAGCGGGTATCGACTGATGGAGGAAACCCAGCGGCGCGTCGGCTCTTCCAACCTCTTTTTGAGTTAACTGCCCGAAGAAAGGAGGGCGGAAACTCGGGGGGAAAACTGCAAGTCGGCTGAAAGAGCCAGCGGTTCGATAATAAGTAGTTACATTTCCAATACGCCGCAACTGCTTATCATATTTGATGTCACCAACCGCCATCGCAGAGCACGACTTACACATTCACCGATAAAGGCCGGCCCTTTACAGCGAGACAAACACAGCCGTGAGTCTGTCTCGAGTGATATTATAAATCGTAAGCCGCATTTCATAATTGCCCAAGTCATATTTTAAGGTTAATCTTGTGTTTAGTGTCAAGTGAAATAGATGACTTAGGGCAGATGATTAGGTGATTATGGGATGTAAAAAGCATTCTGATTGGCTTAGGACATAAGAAATGTGGCACTGTTAACCAGCAGCATTAGGGGAGTAGACTGAGGTTTGATATCACAATTTGACCAAATTATGACTCGAAAAAACGAAGGCTAAAGAAACACACACAAACGCGTGTGAGCTTAACGTCCTGGAGTTGTGGAAAGGAGGGTGTGTGTGTGTGGGGGGGGGTTATTAATTCATCATTACGCATACGGCTCATCTGCCAGCGATTGCTGTCAACACATGTCGCATCGAAACGAACAAACTCTGCGTGATTACAGAAAACATTTGCGTGGCTCGACCCGTCGCTCCCATCTGGCGGTGGGGGGTGACAGATGCCGGTGGTTCCTTGGCGGCTGAGGGGGTCCGGAGGCGGGCCACGCCCGGCCCGGGACATGAGGGTCTGTCCTTGGGTCGCCCCGGCTAAGACTGTGAAGGTAATTTTCTGGTTGGTTTGAAGCGGGCGTTTGTTCTTTGATTAGTTTGTTCAGTGGTGGGCTGCAGACACACTGTGACTGTTAAAACACGCGCACACAACAAAACGCTCAAATCGCCGTACAAATGCACGGCGGACAGAAACACACACACACACACACACACACGCACTCAAACACACACGCAGTCATGCAGATACACACTCAAATAATCCCACCCTGACACACAGATGCATGCATGCACGCATGCACCACGGCTTATGCAGTCAGGCATGCACACACATACACACACACACACATGTTCATGCACTCACACAGACACATGGGTACACACAAATCTCTTCCACAACCCTCCACACACATGCAAGCAAATGTTAACACATGTTAACATTTGTATTCAAACAAACAAGCACACACACACACTCACACACACACAAACACTTTCGAAACATGTTATACAACACAAAGTTCTCTCTATTGTTCTCTCTATTGTCTCTATTTACAGACAGATCTATCTTCATGTGCACGCCTTGACAAACTTCAATACTTTGTCTCCCCGTACGCATCTCACTGTGTGTGTGTGTGTGTGTGTGTGTGTGTGTGTGTGTGTGTGTGTGTGTGTGTGTGTGTGTTTGTGTGTGTGTAGGTGTGTGTGTGTGTATGTGTGTGTGTGGGAGCTTCCTTATTCTCCATGCATCTTCTCCTGACCTCCTCCTGTATTCAGTTCACTGAATATATAGTATATAGATAGCGTGTGTGTGTGTGTGTGTGTGTGTGTGTGTGTGTGTGTGTGTGTGTGTGTGTGTGTGTGTGTGTGTGTGCACAAGTGTTTGTGTATGAGACACAGAGTAGGGCTGAGAGATTGCCACTGATTGTGTTTGCATCCACATGTGTGTGTATGTGTGTGTCTGTGTAAACGTGACTTCACGGGTGTACCTGTGGCCTTGTCTCTCCGTGTCCCTCCCCATGTTGGATAGCACATAATTCTTGTGTGTTTTGTGGCTGTGTTCGCGATGTGTTGGTCTGTGTGTAGTCTTGACTCGTGGCAGCCATGGGAGTAGCAGTAGCAGTACAGCATGTGTGTTGCGTGTACGTGTGCAAAAGCGCGCGCGCGCCTGTGTGTGTGTAGGTGTGTGTATAGGTGTGTATGTGTGTGTGTGTGTGTGTGCGTGCAGTCATGTGTATATTTTGTGTGTGTGCGTGCAGTCATGTGCATATTTTTTGTGTGATTGTGTGTGTGTGTGTGTGTGTGCGTGCAGCCATGTGTATATTTTGTGTGTGTGTGCGTCCAGTCATGTGTATATTTTGTGTGTGTGTGTGTGTACGTCTGTGTGTGTGTGTTTGTGTGTGTGTGTGTGTGTGTGTGTGTGTGTGTGTGTGTGTGTGTGTGTGTGTGTGTGTGCGTGCAGTCATGTGTATATTTTGTATGTGTGTGTGTGTGTAGGGATGTGAGTGTGTTTTGACAGCTCAATCAGCACGGGCTAAATGGATGGCCAGCCCATCGTTGTGCCAACAGTGAAATGGGCACAGTGTTGCTATAGCGATGGAGCAGTGGGAGAGTTATCGCTAGAATTACCAGAGGGTCTAACATTTCATAATTTATGACACCCTCTATCCCTCCCACCTTCTATCTCCCTCTCTCCAGCTCTCTCTCCCTAAACCTCTCATTTCACTCCATCTTTCCCTCCCTCTCTGTCTTTCTCTCTCCCTCCCTCTCTATCTATCCCTCCTTCTTCATCCCTCTCTCCATCTCGATCTCTCTCTCTCCCTCTCTTCTACCCATCCCTCTCCATCTCTCTCACTCTCTCCCTCTCCATCCCTTCCTCTCTCACTCCATCCCTTCCTCTCTCTCTCTTCATTTGTGCATTGTCTTCCTTGTCTGTGTGTTTACTAAACTTTTCTCATCACTCACCCTCTCTGGCACTGCCTCTCCCTCCCCCCATCACCCTTTCATCAGTACATCTCTCTTCCCCCCCTCCCTCTCGTTCTCTCTCTCATTTTCACTTCCGTTCGGCACTCCATCCTGTGTTCTTTCTCTCTCTCTTCATCTCGCTCTCTCTCTCTCTCTCTCCCACTCTCTCTCTCTCCCACATTGTCTCTGTGACTCTCTCTGTCGTCACGCCCACCAAAACTTCAGGCCAATCATAACAGGCCCTGGGCCGTGTTACCATTGGCCAACATTCTTTCTCGGTCCAGCCTACACCGACATGAAGAGCCAATTACAAAGACGATGCTGTTTTAGAGTGACTGGAATTACATTTCCATATCACGTTGCCATTTTGCAATGCATTTGGGGATTCAAGATGCATGATTGGCAGACGTTATTAATGGGGTCGTGTGGATTTGTTGTCACCTCTCTCTGACTGCGTTTCCAGGACAACCTCGTGCCCAATGGAAGTCATGGAAACCCACAACTGCAGTCTTTCTGAGATGCTGAATCTGAATACATGTATATTGCCTTAATAATCTATGCTAGACCGATATGCTTTATCATGTTTATAATAATCTCTCTCTTTCACTATTTCTCTCTCTATATATAAACAGTTTAATATCTAATTGTCTCTTTCTCTTCTCATTATTAAATGTATTTTTCTGTCGCTCCCTCTCTTCATAAATGAATACATTTCTATCACACATTCCCTTTTGCTCAGTATCAAACTTTTTATCTCTCTGTCTCCCTCCTCTCTCTTTCCCTCTCTCCCCATCATCATTAGGGTTATTAGTTATACTGGCGAGCAGTATGGAAGGGCTTAATGACAGAATGGCTTAAGTGTCATTGAAGCTATTATAATTCTTTAGATCAAATTAAAGCTTTTTGATGGGGCCTCTCCCGTTGTAAAATGATATTGATGGAATTATGAACAGAATGAGCTTGAATGCTCGAGGCCATAGCCAAATGTGTGTGTGTGTGTGTGTGTGTGTGTGTGTGTGTGTGTGTGTGTGTGTGTGTGTGTGTGTGTGTGTGTGTGTGTGTGTGTGTGTGTGTGTGTGTGTGTGTGTGTGTGTGTGCGCGTGTTTCTTTGTGTGTAAGCGTGTGTGCGCCTTGTGTGTGTGGGTATGTGTATGCATGTTTGTGTTGATCTGTGTGTGTGTTGGTGTGGGTGTTTTTATCTGTTGGTGCGTTGATCCCTGCGTGCGTGGAAGTGTGTGTGTGTGGGTCACCCTGACATCAAATCTAATAAAACAAACACTATCAAACACACCCACAGATAGTCACACACCCACAGATAGTCACACACACACACACACACACACACACACACACACACACACACACACACACACACACACACACACACACACACACATACACACACACACACACACACACAGCGAGTGGCTCCATGATTGAAATGATAACTAAATGATGGATGGTTTATGAACGACAGCTCTCCAGTCCAGGCTTTGCGTTCCCCTAAAGTCAAGCACCTCATAAACGCAGGGATGACTGCCTTGGTAATACAGGCCCATAAAACCCTGTGTAACTTTGCAGACAATCAGGGGAGAGGGGCTCTCACGCTGACGTTTGCCCCGCGATGCTACCTGCGCCGCCGGAGAAAAAGTGCTGGCCTTGCAACGAGCGGCCAAGAACCCGAGGCTGGGGGAAAACGCTGAGTCATGGCCGAACATGGATCAACTTCCGACACGCCGTCATGTGAACTCGTGTTTCGTAAAAGGGGAAAAGCGTACCCTTGGTGGTGGGGAATGATGCGCTGTCTAAACGGGTCTTTTATGGAGGGGGAGTGATTGTATCGGGCTTGTCTACGCATTCGTTTCGGCCCCTTCCTCACCTCCTTCCCTCCTCCTTTTGCTTCCTTCGATCCATCCTTCGTATCTGCATCCCTCTCTTCTTCTCTTAGCACACCCTTCTTCTGGCTTTACTTCCTTCCTTCCTTCCATTCCTCCATCCTTCCTTCTTCACTTCCTTACCTACCTTCCTTCCCCCCTTCTTTCTTTCCTTCCTCACCCCCCCCCCCTTCTTTCTTTCATTCCTTCCCTCAGCCCTTATTACTGTCCTTCTTTCCCTCCCTCCTTTCCTTCCTTCTCTCTTTTTCCTTGCAGCACTGAATACATCTGAATAATTACCATACAGGCTCCTGCACAATAACAGTACGGAGTGCGACCTAGGGGGGAAGCCACACTGAACCGTCTGCGCTGTAATAACATCCCCACATCGGGGGAGTGTGGAAGGGGAGAGTTTGATGAACCTCAGAGAGAGAGAGAGAAAAGTATGGCTCTAAATAAATCTACTTTGAATCCACTTTCTAAACCTTCGACTGGGGGGTTGATTCGGAGCGGCGGGGGGGCTCGGCGGCAGTGGCGGTCGTAGCAGCAGCAGCACGGCATGAGACAGCAATTATCTCCTCTTTGAGTTAACCCACACCATCATACGCCGCCCACCAGCCCAGGGTTGAGTCAGAATCGAAAAAGTCACACATTTCTTGCGGACGTATTCTTTCCTTAGTCGATAGTGATCGGGTTGAGAAGTTTTTAAATGTCAACTTTTTTTTATACTTTGTATTTTTTATGCGCTTGTTTGTTTGAAACAAACACGGCTGTGCAAACGCAACACACAAACACAGTTCAAGCATTTAATTGCCTTAATACTGACTGATGCTCGTTGGCATTTTATCAACGCACTTATGAAAATAGACTTGAAACCCCGACTTCAACTTTGAGATCTTTTCCAGGGGAATATTTTTGTTGTTCTGTTCTTGTTCTGCTGCATGTTTGAAATCACGCCGGGGAACCCTTTCTCGAACACAATAGAGTAATAAGTAAATCAACCACCTTTGAAGCAGACACCGTCTTTGAAGTCGGCCTCCTACCACCCGCCCAAGCTCTGTGGGTTAAGCTAGCTGACTGTTTTCATGACTTTAGCTGTTTGTGTTGTTTTGGCATATATACTGTATGTTGGATGGTGTGGGACTGATAGTTGGAGAGCAGCAGTAGTGGAGCAGCCCTGGCAGGCCGGAACGCAATCTGGTGTTGGGTTAAAACTCTCAGCATATGAAGCGCGGGTCCAGCCAAACACTGAATGCTGGGCTGAGAGTTCGGAGCAGAGCCAGCACACTCATACAACATGCATTCATGTTTAGAAATTAGGAATTAGCTTGGATTCCGTCGCTTTTAGAAGGGCGAAAAAAAGCTGTGATCTGATTGGATGGGCTATTAAGAGGCAGCGTCAACGAAATGGTTTGAACTTTGGAGCATGGAGAGTCAAAGGCGACAATCTGAGCCATCCGCTACACCCTGTGTTAGCGTCAACGCTAGGTCAGGCCTCAACGCGCGACAACAGCTGATGGTAATGAAATGCTTCTTAGTGGCTCAGTACCAGTGGTCTCATTAAGGGATCGCGGCTTCCTCCTCTCAGGTCGGGAAGGGGAAGGGGGGAAGGAAATAATAAAAATGGCCTTTTAACAAGGTACCTACAGAAACAGATAGATTGACCAATGGATACAGAGGATGATAGATGACATCATTAGGCAGGTACACCCTGCTGCCATGGACCCGACGCCGCAATGTGTAAGTGTAAATGGGTGTGCACACACACAGCTGTACACTCACACACACACACACACACACACACATACATAAATATACACGTGTGTAGACGCAGGCACTCAGATTGACAGATAGCAATGTGGAGGACCTATGACTTCAGTGGTTTGACATTGCTTGTCCACTCCTGGTGGTAAGTGTGATAAATGTGATGAAATAATACGCCCGTATAACAGTACAACACGTGTACGTCACCTGATTTAATTTTTCTGTTTGGTCATCGGTTGCGTTGTTCAATGTATATCAGTGTGTGTTTCCTTTTATGGACTGTGTATCCTGTGTGTGGTCGTCAGTCGTGCGTGTGTGTGTGTGTGTGTGTGTGTGTGTGTGTGTGTGTGTGTGTGTGTGTGTGTGTGTGTGTGTGTGTGTGTGTGTGTGTGTGTGTGTGTGTGTGTTTAAAATTGCACGTCACCGTGACACAGTGACTCCATTTGAGTCAATTAATTCGAAGAAGACCCACTCAACTCATGCAAAGTTCAAACACACACACAGACACACCCAAATGCACTTTCTCATGCATATACAAACAGAAAAAACAGGTGCACACACACACACACACACACACACACACACACACACACACACACACGGACACACACACACACAGCCAATCAGATTGAGATGGTTGGCTCAGTGGCCTTGCCATCTGTCCATTAATCAAGGTGCCACATGGACTCTCTCCCTCCCTATCTCCCCCTCCCTCCCTATCCCTCTCCCCTCGGCCTCCCTCACACACACACACACACACACACACACACACACACACACACACACACACACACACACACACACACACACACACACACACACACATACACACAGCCATTTGGTTCTCTCTCTGTCTCCCTCTCCTCCACAGTTGTATGGGTAGACAGCAGGACGTTGTCATTGGACAAAGCACATCTCTTATTCCATTGTCCATCATCGTGTTGCTTTAACATATTCCACTCAGTTTACTCTGGCAAATCACCTCATCATGTCCGTGTTGCCTTCCTCTTTTCCAACCACCTGGGTCCATCTCTCTCTCTCCCCCTCTCTCCGGCTCCCCCACTACCAAGAAGGTCATGTGTTGGTTTATTTTGCTCTGATACTTACAGGAGGCTCCATTTTGGCCCGGCGCTCTAGTGGTTTAACTGTAGTGGCGATTCTTCTAATGAGCCAATTGGCTGTTGACGCTGTGGGCAGTTTGCCCCCTCCCCGGCTGGGCGCTAGCCCCGCCGCTGTGTCCTCTTTAGGCGCTAGCTAAAGTCTGGGCGGAAAGGTCACACGCATCAACCGACTTTTTCCGTTTTTTTCCCGAACGAAACATGCTCACTTTTGGACAAAACACCAGGGAAGGGGGAGAGTGGTTCAGAATGGGGAGTAGATTATATATTTTTAAGACGTTTTTAATGAGGTCTTAAGTTAAAAAGATTGCAGACGGCCATGTCGGGGGGAACGCCAAATACTGTTTTGGGAATTTTGCGCCCTGAATTGATTTGAGCCCTGTACGGAGGGAGTGGGACAATACAGCCCCTCTGCATTCGAGCTCCCTGTGCTCTTCTGTTGAAAAGATATGAATCTGTTTCTCTTTTGGGGCGTGCTACAAATATTAACCGAAATCCGTATTCAGCGTGCCGCGGGCTTGGTTCTGTTTTTCCTTTTGTGTGGGAGTTTTGGTGGAGGAGGGAGGGGCTGCGCTGGCGTTTTAACTTTTGATGTATCTTTCGATTTCAGGAACGCTTTGGGTTAAATTGACCGTCAACGGATGAATTGTGAGTGAAGTGTGGAGCGCTTGTGTGCAAGCTTTCCCCACCAGACAAATGCTTTTGATTCTGTAAATGGAGAATATGATAAGGAATCTGTCAGGCAGAGATACGGATACCAATCTTCTACCATCGCACAATGAGAAATGAATGAAAGGTTGTGCATCCGGATCCCGGATTAACCAGTTACTCATTACCTCGAGCACATGAACCGCTCTGGGGCGATACAACCGGCGCCACCGTCTTGCCAACTGAAAACCACAAACTATCGTGTGCTTGGCATGTCGGCCATATGCCCTGACCATTTTTGTTAGACTCTGTTCAAATGGTACATGTCTGTCGATGGATAACGGAGGTCGTGTCTCACGTTTTGGGGAGTAGTCTGATTGGCCGACAGATTCGTCACTGCCTAAAAAAGTTGAACATTTCCCAACTTTTCGGCAGAACGGAGCCGACAGAACGGATCGACCCACAATGCATTTCGAAAAGCGCCCAATGCAAAGTCAATGAGATCCGTTGACAGACGTGTACAGGGTGAACGCTGTGTTAGTCTGACCTGTGGTATTATGCTACATTCCCTCTGTCTTTCCACCTCTGTGTCTCTCTTCACTGTCCCTCTCATGAAGGCACATAGCAGGCACTGCGAATACCTTTCATATTGTATAAGACAGTCCATAAAGGATGGGGAGTGATTGCATGTAATATGCCGGGGGGGGGGGATGATCTTAGACCAGATCGTCTGCCTCACTGTGTTGTCACATGCTGACTGACCTTGGACGTCAAGCCCTCGTCAGAATAGGAGGAAGGAATGGTACTCCAAATTTTCTGTTATAAACCCTTGCAACAAACCGTAATATCATTCGGCTGAGACATTTTACTTTGTGTAAATGTCACCCAGTCTTCAATTGATTGTTCGCATTCAATGGGGTGCCTGGAGTAATGTGAAGCTGTCGTTAACCTAGCACGTCAATATGAATTCCCATCCATCACAGAGATTGTAGTCCGGGGTCTCTCATCTGTGACTTAAAGAGATATTTTATCGTTTGTCGTCATTACACACTCAATGGTCTGAACTTTCGTTAATTTAACATTACCTTTCCGTGATTAGGATCCTTCTGAACGCATAAAAGGGGTCTAGGTAGCCATAGGCCGGTAGGATAATTAGCCTGGATTAATTAACGATTGTTAATTAAGTTAATTAATGAGATCACGGAGAGATATGTATGTGTTTGTTTTTTTAAGAACACGACGAATGACAATGGCAAATTGTGATGCATTGAATTAGAAACCTTTAATATTTGCTTGCTCCTATCTTACCAGATATATGCCCAGCAATCATCATTAAGAAACAAGAAACATAAGCTAGAGAGGAAGCTGGTCATCTCCTGATATTGCTCTGTTTTCTCCCTCTTCTCTACCTCTTATATTATGTGGTTTCAACTCTGAAGTAGACACTAGCCGGGTTTAAAAAACCATCTATTTTCTTTGTATATTTCACTCTTTCTTTCACACGGATGAGCACGCACACATTGACACACACCCACACAGGCACACACACACGCACACACACACAGGCACCAATGCACACGCACACACAGAGGCCTACAGAGGCACACACACACACACACACACACCCTGAAATGAATGAGAAAATGTGTCTGCAGCAACAGTCTAAAGCTTAGTGAAGGGACACATGACAAATGACTTTAGCATTTAACATGACAGATGCCCTGGCTTTCTCTGTGTGTGTGTGTGTGTGTGTGTGTGTGTGTGTGTGTGCGTGTGTGTGTGTGTGTGTGTGTGTCTATGTGTGTATGCCTGTGTGCATGTGTTTGTGTGTGAGCGTGTTTGCGTGCGTTAGTGTGCGTGTGCGTTCCTGTGCATGTGTGCTCGCGCATGTGCCTGCATGAGTGAAAGTTTGCCCGGACATTTGCATGCATCTGAATGTCTGTCTGAGTGTGTATGTGTGTGGATGAAGTGTAAGTGATCGTGCATGTGGGCCTTCTTGACTTTAACTTCCTATTCATAGTTCTATGTACGTGCACGCTCTGGAGCCTTGTGTTTCCACTACATTTAGTCACCAGGAGAGAACCACCGACGCTAGATGCCTACGCAGATACCGACGTATGATTACATCTCCCAAACGAAGAAACCCTGATTCATCTGGATGCAACTACAAAACACAACGTTTCAGAGTACCCACATGTTAAACAGCAGTGTAACCAAGCAGAAGTAATGACAAGTATTTTCAAATGAACATCACCTTCAGGCATTCGACGGAGGAAAAACGCACACTTCACAGCATGAGGTTTATTTACGGGACCTCTGTACATGCTTTAAAGCATGTCTAAAGACCTTGCATGTACATACATCTTCCTTTTTATCCATTGCTGTATATCTTCTCTTAACACCACGATAGGTCATTGATTTGCATGGGGAATTACTGCTGTGGACGAGCACTGATAAAATGCCATGTGACTGCGGGTTTAATGCCGGTCATAACTTAGCGATTAGTTTGCTGTGGGAAAACCATGAGTTGTGCATCATGGCATATAAACAGCCCCGTGTGCTGTGCATAAACCACGTTAATGTTGGGCGTCGGTGATGTTCATATCAATAACATGTCTTACCTTTGCACACGGGCCGGTGGTCGCTCCAGGCGGCGAACACCTCCGCCACCCGCTGACAGCTGATGGTCTTGCTGCCCTGGAGGACATAGTCCTCGCCACAGGTGAAGTGGACCTCGCTGCCGATACTGCACACACACACACACACACACACACACACACACACACATGAATATATGCATTTGCATACAAACAAGCATATGCACATACGCATGCACACACAAAGATATACAAACGCGCACACGCACACAACCACACACACAAATATATGAATAAACACAAACGCACATGAACACACACAAATGCACAAGCACACACACACGCAGAAGGAAAGACACAATGAAGCATGAATGACCATTTAAATGAATGCACAAAATCTGCACACACACAAACACCTTTGTGTGTGTTGTTGTGTTGTTGTTGTTTTTTTTTGTTGTACCTGAAGTCGTCGCCAACGCGCTTGCCATTCTCGGGCTCTCCGATGTCAGGGCAGGAGTTAGACGCCTGCTTCACGCCGCCTTCATTCACTGATGAGACACATGATGAACAGGCTCACTATACAGTACACACACACACACACTGGCCAAGATAGGCTAGGTGGAGCTAAGACGCTAAGGCTAACCTCAACTACACATGATTCTCCATAGGTCTTCACACACACAAATACATACTCAGACCAACACAGACACACACACACACTCATTGGGGCTGAAATGTGACGCGTGTGTGAATGTGTGCTGATTGTTTGTTTGTTGAACACAGGGACGCACTTATTTCCTCTTTGTTTTTATTAATTTGTATTATAGATTACAACATAATCAACGCTAAAGGACTCTTATGGTTCCACAAATATAAAACCTATTACCGTTTAAAGAGTCTCCTGTTCAGAGATTTATATCTGGCAGAAGACATCTGTGCCTCTCTACACAAGTGGTAAATTGTTGAAAGCATTAGAGATACAAATGCATATTGAGCCTAATCAAGTGGGATCACTGTATGGCTTTGGAACAAATGGCTTCTTTGGGTAAGTATGTCCATCCTTGTAAGAAGTCTATATTAGCAGAAGAACATAGCAGGTGTTAGCCACCGTGCATGTGTGTGTGTGTGTGTGTGTGTGTGTGTGTGTGTGTTTGTGTGTGTGTGTGTGTGTGTGTGTGTGTGTGTGTGTGTTTCAATAAATGGTTTGTTGCTTTGTTGGAGCGACTAATTTGACCATCTGGACTATTAACGCGACAACAGTGGGAATGGTTACAGTAACAGGGGAATACACACATTTTCTCTCAGACACACACACTGCTTATCTGTTTGAGTTTTCATATTATTGAGGAATCCATACTTGCGTACACACACACACAGGCATATTTTATTTCAACTGCTTGAATTCCTGCATCATTGAAGAGTTGAACCAATCGGAGCAGAGCAAATTAACATCTGAACCAATCAGACCTAAATACATTTACATACAAATTAACATATATACAATTGAACATCCACCATTCCCACAGCCCGATGAGCAAAGCATACATATGCTGCTTCGATTGCCGTAATTATTTTCAAACTTCAAACTTCCAAGTTATCCACTTTTTGTTCACATTTCAACTTGCACATTCCAACATACAACATACACCGATCCAAACATATCACATACAGGCATGCATAGAGGGCAATACGCGGGAGACACAACAAGAGGCAAATCGTTTTTATGCGCAGCATGTTCCAGCTTTGTGTGTGTGTGTGTGTGAAGTAGATTTGTATCGCATGTGTTTTTTCCTCCCAGTGCACATGCATGTTTACAATGAATATAGGTGATGGCAGACGTCTGCATGCGTGTGTTAGATGCGTGTACTCATTTATTTTTTACAAAGCGAGCTGCGCTTCAGCAGTCAACAGTGGGCTCTCACTCCATGGGACTGTAATGACTGTGGGGTAAGAAGAAAAGACCAGACTTCATAACATGATCCAGGTGCTATACGGGCTACAAGATATTGACTCATAGGCCGCTTGTCTGTTTGAGTGCTTCTGTGTGTGTGTGTGTGTGTGTGTGTGTGTGTGTGTGTGTGTGTGTGTGTGTGTGTGTGTGGGTGTGTGTGTGTGTAGCGAGATAAGGCAGAGGCAGGGGGGAGAGAGAGACATAAGAAGAAGACAAGAGGAGATAGACTGCAAACAAAGTGATGGCATCGGCGATTGTGCCCGCCATCTTTGTTTGAGGCGGGGTTATTCATCTGCATCGGAGAGCCTCAAAGGAGGTGACATTACCACATATACCGGAGCACATTCATAGTCATGTAGGCTTATTAAATATGAAGTGACAGATGACGGAAAATTAATTCTCAGGTATGTCTTTTATGTTACCTATCAACGTCTAATTAAAGATGTCAAAGAAAGGGAGATGGATTGCCTATTGAATCACTTTGTTGAGTGGACCAAAAGTATTACTTTTAAACACTTGTTTCATGGTTTCACATTCAATTTTTAATTAAAATGAAAATTGCTTTTCAGATAACTGTGTTAACGTTTTGTTTGAATGAAATAATCATCGTATTTGAACACGGAATGTGGACTTTATTGGAAATGAAGTATCTCCGTGCGGTAGCTGTTTTGTGTGAAAGACTGTCAACAGACCAAATGTGATTCAAACCAAAGCCGGGAAATATGGAGCGGCTGTGTTCTTATGCAGATATAAATCAGAGGGATCATCAAGGTGTGTGTGTTTGTGTGTGTGTGTGTGTGTGTTTGTGCGTGTGCGTGTGTGTGACCTTAAGAGAGAGGAAAATCTGAACTGAAAGAAGATGAAGATAAAGGACAAGAGAGGTAACAAACGGGAGACAGAATGGAGTTACGTGACTTTGAGGTATGTGCCCTTCTTCAACCACAGGAACGAGAGATGATGGACAGGAGAGAGAACAGACAAAAGAAAAAAAAAGAAAGAAAGAAAGAAAGAAAGAAAGAAAGAAAGAAAGAAAGAAAGAAAGAATAGGGCACAAATGAGAGAGAGAGAGAATAGAAGACCCGAAGATGAAAAAGAAGAAAAGAAAGAAGACAAAGATAAGGACAAGGGAGAGGATGATGACAAAGACGAATATGTTGAAGACGAAGATAAAGACCAAGTTGAAGATGAAGAAGAAGCCGAAAAAAATAAAAAGATGAGTAAGAAAAGGAGGAAACAAGAGAAAGACAGAGAGAGAGAGAGCTAGAGAGGTTTGGGTGTATGGCGGGATTGAGTCGGATTGAACACAATTACAAGCTCAACGCAGATCCAAACATGGACGGAACAAAACCACATGCAAACCCAAGGCACAAACAGCTAACTACACTTAGACACAGAAAAACGAACAGTCAAACGAACACCAAGCAACCAAACATGACCACGCCATCACGCAAGCAGAATGCAAGCTTTTCTAAGAGGTTGTGACATTGTCCACCATTTTGTTTTTTGCCAACTAATCAAATATTGAACCAAACGTTGGAAGATTTTGGTCCTCTACTTTGTTGCTTAATGTTTGAAATATAAGAAGGGACATATTTGCGTCCACAAATATAAAACAAATGTCACAGCCTCTTAAAAAAAGACAAACGGAAGCAATGCAAAGTCAAATCAAATTGAATTAAGTCAGAGAAACGTAAAACCAATTAAAGCGGGAACCAAGCCATCACAGTTTGTTAGTCCGTTAGCCATAATCAAAGAAACATCAAGACGTGAACTCACAGATCGAAAACTTGTTGCTGGAGTCTTTGCCGGGGAATAATTTAACGCCCCGTGATTTAAAATCTACTGATCGCTTCACTGCAAAGAACAGAGTAGAGACAGAGAGGAGAACAAATCAGAGGAACATATAATAGTTGGCAATAAAAAAATAAATATGGGATTAAGCAAAGGAGAAATTAGGTAAATAAAGTCCATTCTTCTCTCTCACAATGCTGGCAGAGAGAAGAGCAGTGAAGAGTACCAAAGCAGGAAATAGGGAATGTGAAAGTAAAGTGGTAATGCTAAAAAAGCAAGGGAGCAGATGAGGATAGGAAACAGGACTTAAGCCTGTATGAGCGTCTCTGGAAAAAAAAGAACCTTTTAACAATAGCCCAAATCCAGGCCTTCATTTGGAGGCAAATCACACAACCTTCCAACTCACACACAAACACAAACACATGCGTGCGCACACACACACACACACACACACACACACACACACACACACACACACACACACACACACACACACACACACACACACACACACACACACACAGACACGCGCACACACACACACACACCGAAGCAACTGCTTTAATCTTTGCAATTATCCATCTCGGTCATCAAAGTATTCACATAATGGAAATCAAAGTAGGTAGATTGAAACCGTATGTTTATTGATTAATAAAAGGAGTTTCCCATTAGAGCAGACAGCCTGAAAGGTCGATCAAGGGTTGTCTGACTGTGGTGGATAGTGATGAGGAAGGGTTTTTCATCCCAAGTGTTTATTGTTATTGTTTGGATTGTTGTTTGGTGGTGGGTTGCTCAAAGCGTAATGGGGAGGGAGAGGGGAGAGAGGAAGAGAGGAGCGAGGGAGAGGGGGGAGGGAGAAAGTCATGTTGCGTTTAATTTCATTGCATCCCTTGACAAATACAAATTCAACTAAAAGTAAATATGTATATATAATCATTATAATAATAATGAATCATCATTGAAAAAGGAAAATGTGGCAAAAATATACAGTTTGGCAGTCATGCGCCAATAAGAATTGACCAACGCACAACCTTTTCAAAATAAACATGAAATAAGATGCAAATATCATGGCCCTGGAAGACAGCTTGTGTGAGGGCATGAGTTTTATGAATGAGTGATATGCAGGCTGACGGCTCTCATTTTCATAACGACCTGACAGGCTAATGCACTGAACGGTGACAAATAACACACAAATTCATGTGCTTTTATCTCTCTCTCTCCCCCTCCCCCCCTCCCCCTCCCTCTCCCTCCCCCCCCCCTCCCTCTCCCTCTCTCCCTCTCTCCCTCTCTCCCTCCCTCTCTCTCTACTGTCACGGTACAGGCACTTGGGTGCGGTTACAGAGGTGTACCGTGGTGCGTAGATGTGGAGTACATAGTGTTAATATGGCGAATGTAAAGGCTTGTTTTGCGATGCAGAATTTAAAACTTGAAGTCCGAGTTCCCCCCGGACCGTTAAGCCAAAGTATACTACTCCGACTCCGTAATCCGCCTCCGTAACTACGGGACCCCTCAGCAGCCCAACAACCCCTGTTTGGGAATTCAGAAATGCAAAGGCCATAACCAAGTTTATTGGTGTTTTCAATGCTGCTGATCTACGGCCATTCTCCGTTGACAAACAAGCAGTTTTGTCAAAAAATGTCCCTTAACTATGAAGCGTAGGCCTGCCGTCCTGGACCGCACCATGACTTCAAAACAGAGGTACTTACTGAACTGTGACTTTTTTTTTTTACACCCCTAATACATACATACATACATACATACAAGCATACATGCATGCATGCATACATGCATGCATACATACATACATACATACATACATACATACATACATACATACATACATACATACATACATACATACATACATACATACATACATACATACATACATACATATAAAGAGAGAGAGCGAGAGAGAAATATATATGATTCACCATAGTAATGTACATTCTGCTGGTAATCCTGGCAATTACCCAAATGTTTCACAGCGGCCTCATACATGAGAATATATCAAGCATATTGTAATTACCTTGGCGCTGATGGCTTAATGAAGTCAGTATTTATTAAATGCTGCACATCGGGCCGTGTAACACGTTTCAGCATGCACACTTGTACATGGGATGGATTTGTTTTTTTTGGTATGAAGATGAATGGAGATTGCTTTTTGTGTGTGTGTGTGTGTGTGTGTGTGTGTGTGTGTGTGTGTGTGTGTGTGTGTGTGTGTGTGTGTGTGTGGAATGTTTCATCAAACCAATGGATGGATGAATGCAAGGATCATCCAGCCTTACAATCATCCATCCATCCATTCATTCAACCATCCATCCAACCAAGTGCCTGCAGAACCATCTGTGTTTCCAGTTCCCTTCTGTCGGGGGCACTACATGGGTTATAAATTACATGAATGAGTTATGAATACGTAACTACAGCCATGGCTGTCGAACAGGGGTGAGAATCAGTTTGTATTCTCAGCAGCTTTCCGGCCCACTGTTTTCTTATAGTAGGATGCACTGGGTGCATCCTACATAACCGCAGTCCTTGGTGAATGCGTGTCATTCAGAGTTAAATGCGCCTGTTGTGGAAGTGCAGTCACAATGCCAATACTGCAGCAAGCAGATGAAAAACTTTAAATGTCAATCGATGTAACAAAAGCAGATCTAAACATCTACATAACAAATATGTCGCTACATTTACGTGGTTAACGAACATAACTACCGCGGAAATACATCTTACTTCCCCGTCCTACAAGTGTACAAATGTGCAAACGGTTGATGAAACTTAATGTCTCCGTTTTTGTGTGGGAATCAATACAAAACGATGTTGAAAGAGAGGCAGATGTGTGTTCATAAGCGACATCACACACACATGCGGTACTTTTTCCACCTCCCTTGGGCCTTAACACGGATGTCTGGTGTGAAAATAACAGTGAAAGCCATCGAAAGGTTAGATTCCTGAGACTAAAGAAACCTGATAGCTCGGCGTTGTGTTTGGAATGTGTTTTATGGACAACAATGTGGCATTTTATGGCACCTAGGGTGAGTACGTATCTACTATCTGTCGCTTTGCAAGATACACATTAGTTGTGAGCGGCGGCCAAAGATTGCCTCTTCATTGTTGTGTCCCTTCAAAACGACTTCAGTGGGACAAAAAGCTGAATTATGTCATCCGCGCCCATTAACTGACAAGCCTTCCTCAAAGAGATTTTTCTCCCTGCAGGTGGTACGCGTAAATCATTTATATTCAAGTGATTTAGACAGCGACCGTTGCATTTAGTGAAGACACAGCCTCTTGTTGAATTTCCTCTTCCTCGAAACCTAACATTTAAATTAGACTGTTACATTTTCTTTGGCAAGGAAATAAGTACAACTAAGGGGGAGCCAGTGATTCAATTGAGTGGATTGGTTTGGCTCGGTGACAGTGGAATATGTTTCCCTTTAGTCAATGTTTGAAGCGCAGCCCAAAAGGATGAGTGAGAAGGGAGCTTTACAGTTCACAGGCAGGACTAAATGGGTCTTCGCGTGAAGACCCCTTCAATCCTGCCTGGGACCTGTGACCAGTGGCCGGCACGAAGACCATCACAAAACTCTTTAATAACTACAGATCATTCGGTTGTATATCTGTTGTGTTACTGCACGCACATCATTTACAGACAACGTGTATAAGGTAGGGGTCGATGTAGTTCAGCCGTGACGACGTGTCGGTTGGTTAGATTGAGATGTCCGAACTGAAAAACAGTGTAGGCTGAGTACAGTATAAACGAAAGAGAAAAAGTAAGAACAATAATCTTTGGAACTCGCTTGTATGTTCATCACAGAAAGACGTGGTCATCGTGAGTTAACGGTGGTATAGTAGCACCCCATTGTTTACTGCTGGTGTGCAAAGCCAGTGTGCCAGGAGTAGGCGATGCTCGTGGCCGTAACTGATTCCATTAATTTCTTCCTTTATTTTCATCATCACACAATATGCCGTCAAAGCTAACAAACGCTCAGAGCTCTGGCGATCTCATCCTTCTAAGAAGGAACTAATTACTGCATTACGTGTCCCCGTATTGCCTCGTCGCAGGCCCCCAGTGTAATTAGCTCCACAATGTTGGGAGGAAGAAATGAATCTAGCGCGTCAGGGCTGCAAGCCAGTGTCGGAGAAATACACCCTCTTAAAACAACACAAAACAATGGCCGAGTAATCTGGTCGTTATGGCGCTTGATGCATCGCTGAGCTGAATGTTTGTGGGTTTGAAGCCCAGTGTTCACGGTCTACATGTCGAGATGCGTGAGCGAGATGCAGACCTCGAATTCCTGCTCAATGGTAGTTCTTTGTTCACTGCAGGGCGCTTTGCATGAAAGCAACTGCGAAAGGACTAAAGAATAAAGAGCACTACAGTGTGTGTAAAGCCAAATATATATATATATAAACTGCTCAAAAAAATAAAGGGAACACTTAAACAACACAATGTAACTCCAAGTCAATCACACTTCTGTGAAATCAAACTGTCCACTTAGGAAGCAACACTGATTGACAATCAATTCAACATGCTGTTGTGCAACTGGAATAGACAACAGGTGGAAATGATAGGCAATTAGCAAGACACCCCCAATAAAGGAGTGGTTCTGCAGGTGGTGACCACAGACCACTTCTCAGTTCCTATGCTTTCTGGCTGATGTTTTGGTCACTTTTGAATGCTGGCGGTGCATTCACTATAGTGGTAGCATGAGACGGAGTCTACAACCCACACAAGTGGCTCAGATAGTGCAGCTCATCCAGGATGGCACATCAATACGAGCTGTGGCAAGAAGGTTTGCTGTGTCTGTCAGCGTAGTGTCCAGAGCATGGAGGCGCTACCAGGAGACAGGCCAGTACATCAGGAGACGTGGAGGAGGCCGTAGGAGGGCAACAACCCAGCAGCAGGACCGCTACCTCCACCTTTGTGCAAGGAGGAACAGGAGGAGCACTGCCAGAGCCCTGCAAAATGACCTCCAGCAGGCCACAAATGTGCATGTGTCTGCTCAAACGGTCAGAAACAGACTCCATGAGGGTTGTATGAGGGCCCGACGTCCACAGGTGGGGGTTGTGCTTACAGCCCAACACCGTGCAGGACGTTTGGCATTTGCCAGAGAACACCAAGATTGGCAAATTCGCCCCTGGTGCCCTGTGCTCTTCACAGATGAAAGCAGGTTCACACTGAGCACATGTGACAGACGCGACAGAGTCTGGAGACGCCGTGGAGAACGTTCTAGTGCCTGCTACATCCTCCAGCATGACCGGTTTGGCGGTGGGTCAGTAATGGTGTGGGATTGCATTTCTTGGTGTTCCCTTTATTTTTTTGAGCAGTGTATATATACTGTATGCGACACAAGATTTATTGCTCTGCATCATTTTCCTAAAACTGTTGTATCGTCAGCAGCTGACGAGAAAAAGAACAAAAAAAGCAAAATAATAAAAAAATTAAAATACTACGTCCCGAGAATTATTTATACGCCATCTATGATTTTTTTCTTTCTTTCTTTGCAGTTGGTAAACAGGACACTCCATCTTACCCGTGCTGCCGCGGCGCGGGCTGTAGTAATTACCCAGCGCTATACTTAGCGACTACCAACTCACGACGAATGCATCATTCTGATGCGTTTTGGGTAACCGCGGTGGCAGCGGGCTGGAGTTGGGTTTGGGGGGAGGGGGGGCAGGGGGAGGTTACAGGGGCGCCAGATTGAGCCGGATCCGTACAGTAACCCACTACCGAGAGTTTCAATCCGCCTTGAGCGAGTGCAGGTCTCAATTCTTTGGGGGGGGAGTGGGGGAATAAAAGTGTGAAAAATGTTTCCGTGCCGACTGTTGCCAGGCGCTACTATTGTGCTGACTGACTGATTTCGGTGGCTGCGTGGCTCGGCTTGACTGATGATGCCCTCCGTCGTTCATTATGAGCCAATCACAACCCCCGCAGACATAGAAACTCATGAATACGTAATGAGTAGAGATGATGGAGCGATGTGATTGGTGGGCGACTGCCACAAGGGGAAGGAAATGGATTGTTTGTACCCGGCCCGGGCGCGATGTGCTCAGACAGATAGGAATACACACTTGTGTACTCACACACGCGCGCCCACATACACACACTCACACATAATTATGAACATGCATGAATGCTATCCAATCACATTCAGGGACATAGGATGTATATTGATGGATATATAGATTGACAAGCAACCACACACACACACACACACACACACACACACACACACACACACACACACACACACACACACACACACACACACACACACACACACACAAACACAAGCACACTTGAGAGTTAAACATGGATGACAAATACTAAAGTGTTCCACGCAAAAGTCATGGGGAAACTCGCCGACACTCACAAACAACACAATGCACAGTGACACTCTCCAAAACACACAGCGCGCGACGCACATTCCCAGACCCGGCGGACATCGGAGTGGACACGAGTCCGGGAGGATTAGTCAGACTGAGGGCTGATGCAGGTCCACCTGGGTGGGTCTGCACACTTCAAAAAGCTCTCTCTGGCCTCCGAGGGCACTTGATGGGAAGGCCGGCGCTAACACCACCGCAGATGATAGTGACGTTGTCACATCGATGTAGCCTGCTTTGATCCAATGGGACCAAGGTGGCTTTATAAAGAGTGTGATGATTGGTAGGGGGGGGGGGCGAGTTGGAGATAAGGAGGAGATATCTTAGTTGTATGCACTAAAATAGATATACAGTCTTGAGTTGAATTCATTAAGAGTTCACTTTTTTTTGTATTTTTTGTCTGTCCTTTTGTGTGTGTTGCCATTAGCCCATCCGTCCCACATCGTCTAAAATAGACGGGGACTCACTATATATGCGCGCCTTTCCACGACTGGATATATGCCCAGACTGTCCACAGACTTTTTCCCATTTTTAAGCTCTATCCTGTGCAAAGGGAACCGAGGTAAATCATTTCCCATACATTTCAATAGAACCCGCCAACGCATGCAGAGGAGGCCTGTCTGGCAGCCATTTTGTCTGTGTGTCTGTTCCGCCGTGATGGATGACATCACTGCAGACGTCCCCTGGAGGGGCCGTATGGATCCAGTCAAAAGAGTCTGACGAACACACCGTGAATTTATGTTTTATTCACCATGTTTCCCGAATTTCCCGTGAACATCATTATCCATTTAGGCATGAGTGATGACGTTCTGTTAAACTGAATGCTAAAGAAAGGTTACAAATTAATGTGTCATGAGCACGCTGTGCTGTGTTCCGAGCGTATTATTTTACAGAACATTGCTATTGAAACACAAATATTTTAATAAATAAAGTACAAATATATTATATTGTTATTACATTGTATGTGAAGTATTATATTATATATTGTTACTCATTCACTGTACTTGATAATGACATACTTTATACACAAACATAACTAGCCTACATAAAGATAAGCATATACAGCTGCCAACTTTTTTAAATCTAATGAATTCTCTCCACTGAGGTAAAGTTGCCCTTAATAAAGGTGGTTTTCAAAGTGGAGAGCCAACTTCTCAGGAATACTGGAAGATGTGGGAAAGCTTGTCTCTGGACACGGTGTTCATGAAAATATATCCCCACGGAAACAAAACGATAAGCGAATGTAATACAACGCTTCTCTGTTAAGGATTTCTAGATCTAGTTACTCGAGACCCAAAGTACATGTAGGCTGGAGCATTTAGAAAAAGTGGGGACAACTACTCAACCACAACTCAGGAAGTAGAAGTTGTGCGCTGTGAGAAGGAAAAGGACTCCTCCCTAATAGGGGCTGTGCGTTGAAGCGGCTACTCTCACACGATAATACTGACTAGTTCGCAAAACTGCCATTTGTGCAGTAAATGGAGCTTCTGGCAAAGTTTCAACTGGCTAGACGGCCTGTCATAACTTTGCTAGCTGACTGAAGCTATACTTGACCTTCTCTAACGAGCAAGACATCACAAAGCATGGAGGCTACACAAATTGCAACTGACTTAAGTTTCCCACCAATGATACCCAGTTAGCTGGATTATGGCATACTGAAAAGTGATTTAGAATATTAAAACATAACTCAAGAAGATTCTAAGCTAACTTAAGAGACGCAACAGTGAAACTCTGAAAGACTGTAGGCTAACGGACCTAGTATTTGCTACTGATACCAAATGCATCGTTTACATATTGTCGGAGGACGGTAAGTTACTAACTGACAGAATCACTGGCTGCCTGACTGGCAGACCTTCCTTCTAATTTGTCTGGCTGTCTGAAAGTGGGGCTGGTAAGGTTAGACGATTTTTTCCTCTTTTCTGACTCATTATAAATAATTGCCACAGCGCAAAATGACTCCTTGAAAGCGCAGTCAGAGGAACCACAAATGTTACCTTACCATAGGTAGCAGTGTCCTAAAAGGTAAAACAGGGGGTTGTTTAAGGGTGTAATTCTGTGCGGGCTGGTCGCTCATCGTCACAGATCAGCAGGCCCTTAGAACCAACATTGCAACGGCGGCTTTTATTACACCGCTTTGTGGAATGCTCAATCGAGCATCTGACTATCTGACAAAATCGGACGTCCTTCATGGTGATTCAAGACCCCTCCATTTTGAGTCACCCTTTGCGATAATTACCAGTCTCGCCGTACTTTATCCCTGACCACAACTCGACGCAACATCAACGGCAGTTCACCACGGGTCAGCGCATCGGAGCCGTTCGGCAGAGCAGCACAAAAGATGAGCCTAGCACACGGAAAAATATTGCGAAGAAGCTGCAGATGTATTATTACCGTCGCTTCCCTCGAGAACAGTTATTCTGTGGTAGCGTGAGCGCGAGCAACCTTGGTCTCGCTCAGGGGGGGAATTTTAAGCGGTTTTAATATTACTTTTTTTCAAGAAAGAGAGTCAGCGCAATGCCCTCATCCCTGTGTGTCCGCACGATTAATGTATTATTTAGGATTGCAGAAAAAAAAATATTATATCAACCCAGAACCCAGGGTTAAAGTTGGCATTAGCAACCGTTAGCAGGTTTCATGGATTCAAAAAGTACTGCGTCATCGCTCAGCCGTGTCATGCTAGCAGATGTTGTTAGCGTTGCTCAAGTTTCTCTGTAAATATTAAATTTAGGTCAGGAATTAAGCAACATAAGTTTGAGTCTTGAGCCTTAATTAAGCGTGAATTGTACAGGATTCAAAACAGAGATTAGTCCGTGGGTATCAGTATGTCAAGGGTTGAATATACTGTATGTGTACATGGCACTTGACCCATTGTTGAGCTACCGCTGAACCTCAAAGATGAATCAATGGAGCCCACTACGTATAGCTTTAACATCTGTTTGTTTGTGTGTGTGTGTGTGTGTGTGGGTGTGTGTGTGTGTGTGTGTGTGTGTGTGTGTGTGTGTGTGTGTGTGTGTGTGTGTGTGTGTGTGTGTGTGTGTGTGTGTGTGTGTGTGTGTGTGTGTGTGTGTGTCTGTGTGTGTGTATTTATACTTATGGACTAAACTGTTAGAGATTATATGGATGAAAAGAAAACGTTCCATATCTTGCTGATTGTTATATGCTTTGGGGTGTAATGTGTCCAGACGCGTGGAAAATGACTTTCTTTTAGGGTCTGGAAAAAAAATCCAGAAACCGTTTGAGCCTATAGCATGTTCACACAGGACAGTTTGTGGGTATCAATTAGGTATTCAAATTAGGTCCATTAGTACCGTTGGCTTCTGTTTGGCTATTGAGAGGGTCCCCGGGCTTTAAAGTGGCTAAATACATTTACTACAGAGCCAACTGTTAGGTAGTTCGTTTGTTCTCTCTCTCTCTCTCTCTCTCTCTCTCTCTCTCTCTCTCTCTCTCTCTCTCTCTCTCTCTCTCTCTCTCTCTCTCTCTCTCTCTCTCTCTCTCTCTCTCTCTCTCTCTCTCTCTCTCTCTCTGCAACAGGTTTTTACATCGGCAGCAGTGCGATGATGCCTCAGAATGTTTCATACTTTCATATTTTGCCAAAACATACTGCCAACCGTTTAAACACGTTCAACCGTGTGAGGTTCTCTCTGGATATGGAATTTTGTTACATTGTCGTCCATTTCAATGTTCTTTCTATCACTCTCTATCTCTCTTTCCTCACACAAATCATTAGGGGTGAAAATTAAATATTCATGAGTTCAACATTTGAAAGAAAGATATTTTTCCAGAGCCAAAAGCTTGACCTATAACACAGACTTGCTCCCGCTGACCACAAAGACACGCACACACACACACACACACACACACACACATCCTGAAGTGGGCCCAGCTAACTGCCGGTGCCTAGATCCCGTGCCTCCCATGACAGCATTGTGATGTATTGTGAAGGTAACTTGCCAAAGTAGAGCCACGTCATAATTCTCAGAGAGAGACAGACCTCAAATTGCTTCAATGAAGTGTGAATTTTTTTTAACTATAGTTGCAAACTGTTGACATTATGGTGTTTATTTTTTATTTGTACTAGCGTTAGTGACTGTGTGTGTGTGTGTGTGTGTGTGTGTGTGTGTGTGTGTGTGTGTGTGTGTGTGTGTGTGTGTGTGTGTGTGTGTGTGTGTGTGTGTGCATGTACGTGTGTGAACTTATGTAACCCACGTCTCCACACAAAGACAATAAATAAATGAATAAAATGATTGACAGCTGACTAAAGATAGCCTTCAATCAGCGACTCGTTAAGCCCCCTCTAATGCTCTTCTAATTACTCAACTAACCTATCCGACTGGAAAACCCTCATTAACATGTTAATTAACCTTTTTTTAACACTAATTTGGATCAATTAAAAAATCGATTTAACCAATTAACAGAATCTCTCGTCTGGGGTGTCAGTCAGTCAATCAATCAATCAATCAAATTGGATGTTCGGGAGAAGACAGACACAGAGGTAATGAGCTACTGTCTGCCAGGTGTGAAGGGGGCGGGGCTTAGCCAGAGGTGGAAATAGTTTCAAGGCAATTTTGCAAAGAAGTGATAGCGATAGAAGAGAGGGCGGATTAAGAGACAAGAAAATAGGAAAAAATAGTTTGAGCATAAAGGAGAGACAGGAAGAGGTGGAGGGTGCCGAGTGGAACAGGTTTATCAAGGTCTGTCGTTTAAAAAGTACTAAAAGGTAATTTTCTAAAACAAACTGCACAATTGGTGTTTATCCTCATAATTATGGATGTCCGTTAGTCAAGGCTTTCATTTAAGAAGGTACACTGAGTGTAGCCCCCTCTACAAACACCTTCAGACAAGGTGGGGCGTGCTTGGGTTTTACATTTTGAAGTGGGCCGTTTAATATCGAACAACGTCATCAAGGCTCCGGGAGTTAAGCCTCTGTGTCTCCAGCAGATACGCTACAAAGACCTTTACATTCATATTTATTTTTTACCATTACCAATATCACCTGTGGCCACTCAAAACGTCCTCCCCGACCGGCAGTGCCGGAGAATCAACACCACTCTTGCATCATTTCCGCCTGTAGATATCACACGGGCCATAATCACAAATAAATTCACACTACCATGCATTATATTTACAAAAACAGCCTGCCTGTAAAAGTCCAGCGTTCTTTGTGTAACTATGCGACGAGTGTGTATGTACGAGTGTTCACATCCTATAGAGACACTCTTTCAAATGGTTCTAAAGGTGTGAAGGCCACATTCACAGCTCTACATCACTCGGTTAAGACAGCTTTAGCTTAACAGGAAGGCCAGAAATGCCATCAACTGGATACAGATAGGCCTACAGTACCTGCTTTCGATTTAGAGCCTTCTTGCCCTCTTAGTTTAGCATGCCCCAATTGTGACCATTTTAAAACAAAGAAAAAAACAGGCCTGAAAGAAGCTAGGATACTTGGTTTCTAGGTTAAGAAACCAAAGGAAAAATCAGTGGATGTGTTGTTAGCTAGCTTTAAACACTATCCGTTTGAAGTTCAACAGGTGCTAGCGAGAAACACTACTACTTGACCTAACCGCGGGAACACACTTACTATGCATTTCAGAGAGCTTTTAACTCTTCCTAAAATGTATGAAAAAAAATTAGGTCATCCGCTCCCACAAAAACACACACAGTCGACACCAGCTGGTTTTTCCACTTTCCCTAAAGAAAAGTAGTGCTTTGATAATGGAGTAGGGAAACTGGAATGAGCCGGAGGCCAATCAAATTAAATTTCAACAAAGTGAAGCACAATATTTGCGAAATGATAAAAATGTCTTGCTGGTCATTGGTGGTGGCCTCGGATTCAGAGAGAAGTGGTTGGTCGCAAGTGGGGGACATTTTGAGAATTTATTTAATTCTGTCGTGTATGCAGAACATAAACAATTTAGGGAGGAGTGAAAAGCTGATTTTGGGAACCGTTTGTCTATATCCGTATGCAGCACAAAAAAGCTTTTGACAAAGGTTTTAAAAGCTATATAGGAATACACATCTTAATGTATTTGGTTACAAAAATCTTGCTGGCATGCTTTTGATTCTTCATCTACCTCAAGTCTCTCAACTACATGTACAAATGTATTAATTAATTCATCTGGTTATATTGTATTAAATTAAAAAAATATATATGATTGCTAAAATAGTATTTTCATCTTATACAGTTAAGTATCCATTCAAATATAACTACAAAAAATCACAGTTGCGCACACACACATACACAGAGACACACAAACACAAAAAATGTATTTCTTTAGAAGCGAGGCAAAGTGCATTTTTAAGCCAGGAGGGCAGAGAAGACCAGGAAATTACCAAAAAGACAAAAAACTAGACCCTATATGGACAATAAAAAAGAGAAATTGTCTCATTTTCGCATTCGGTCCGTGACTGTGTGCAGGTTCCAGACATTTGTGCATTATCTATTTCGGGGGAAAAAACAGGAACAAAAGCCAAGAGTGTTTTTCCACAAGTCAGGGCCTGTGTCAGAGATAGCTGTCTGTGGCCCTTACCAGGGAGCAAGAGAGGAGGGAGGGAGGGAGGGAGGGAGGGAGGGTAGTCGAGAAATAGAAGGGAGCGAGAGTGCATGGGAAACAGAGAAAGAAGAGAGGCAGAAAACGTGAAGAAGAGGAAGAGAGTGAAAGCAGTAAGAAGGAGATAGGGAGAGAGACAGAAATTTATGAAGATAAGGGGAGGAAGAGAGATAAGGGGAGGGAGAGAGAGAGAGAGAGAGAGAGAGAGAGAGAGAGAGAGAGAGAGAGAGAGAGAGAGAGAGAGAGAGAGAGAGAGAGAGAGATAGGGAAAGTTGCGAAAATAAACAGATGAGTGGAGGAGAGAGAGGGAGAGGCTCAAGTGTTTATATAGGAGGAAGATCAGCTGTAATTAGTGGCAGGTGGATGATGGCAAACAGGAGATCCTTTAAAAAAAAAAAAAAAAAAATACATGAATAGAAAGTGCACTAGAAAATGTATAGCCAAAGAAGCCAATACAACTGCAAAGATGTATCAACCCAAAACAGATGCATTAGTTTGTGTGTGTGTGTGTGTGTCTACGCTTGTGCGTGGGAACAAATGTGTATGTGTGTGTGTGTGTGTGTGTGTGTGTGTCTATGTGTGCATGTAAAGTATGCAATGTTGTCCATATGTAGACATGGGTATGGACACTTGCCTTGGTAGTGCGCACTGAAACCACGGTAACGGTGGTTGCTATCGGTGACGAAGTGTAGGCGGAGCCAGTTCTTGTTGCTGACAATCGGCGACGGGATGTTGCTGCCCGCCAACCTGAGACGAAACAGAAGAGAGAGGATCAGGAAAGAGCCAGTCAGGATCGTAAACACACACACACACACATGGGCGAAGACACGTCTTTGTGGAAGCCAAAGGAGCGTTGCACACGGTTGGAGATTGTTCAAGCAGTTTCTATGTACATTTAAGAAAGGAAAGTGCGTATGCGTGCGTGTGCGTGTGTGTGTGTGTGTGTGTGTGTGTGTGTGTGTGTGTGTGTGTGTGTGTGTGTGTGTGTGTGCTGGCACGCGTCCGTGCAGCGTGAGGCTGCTCGACGCGTCCCTCCCAGGGGTTTATTCCTGCTTGTTTTAAATGGATGAAATACAGCAGAGCGGGGAGACAGCGTTGTGACAAGGCCATGATGACACCCGATGAATCACTCCAATAGGATTTCACTCCACACACACACACACACACACACACACACACACACACTTCCACAAAATAACTCACACAAACACACAGGCACATTTAGTCAACACACGCATACACTCCCAGACTAACTCACACAAACACACAGGCACAGTTAGTCAACACACACACACACACACACACACACACACACACACACACACACACACACACACACACACACACACACACACACACACACACACACACACACACACACACACTAACTCACTCAAAAACACAGACACACTTAGTCTACACATACACAAAGCCACACTTGGTCAACACACACAGACAGACACGCTAGCTAACTCGCATGCAAACACTTCCAACAATAACTCTCACACACGCACACTCCAACAAACAAAAATGCACACTAACTCATACACATGCACACACATACAAGCATGCACACACAAACTCATATAAAGCCAAAAATGCACACTACCTCACACAATTACGCATTCACACACGCACACATGTGCATGTGAGCTATACAACCCACACGCACAAAAAGCACAACCTCACTGAGCATGTTGGATTTGAGTATGTTGGATGAATGGCAACGTGAGGTGCCCAAATTAGATTAAATTTGCAGATTCTTTATTTATTTAGTTTCAGATAGAATACAAATCCCCAGGCCCAGCCCGGACCAATCAACACATCAGAACGTGGGGTAGGATCAGTGGCCCCCCCACTGGAGTTAATGTTCTGTTTGGATACTGATATAGGTATGATGAACGGAACATTAGCATGCATGTGTGTGTGTGTGTGTGTGTGTGTGTGTGTGTGTGTGTGTGTGTGTGTGTGTCTGTGTCTGTGTGTCTGTGTGTCTGTGTGTGTTAGGTGTCCCTGAGCGAGAGGAGATACGAAAACCGTAACACATTTTTGCCGCGCGGGGTAAACACAGTGAGACAGGCTTATATATCATTTTTTTGTCTTGCAAAATGGGAGAATTTAAAAATGATACCAATGTATAATAACATTATCTACGCAGTACGCACCTGTCCATCGGCCCGGTTTTGGTCATTACTGTTGTTCGATAACGAATGCAACTCAATTTGAGTCATAAATATGAGATTTGTATATGTCAGTGTGTTTGTGTGCGTGGGTAGAGGAGTTTTTAAAACACAGATAAAGAAAGACAATATAACTCAGTGTGGACTCTCTGCATCCCCTCCCTCATTTCGTTTTCCATCCATCTTATGCACGTCAATAAATAGAGTATGATACATTCGAGACACCACTATACCAACCTTGACAATTCAGCTGACAAGGTATGTAAATCGAGTACAAAGTTACAAATCAATACTCATGGGCCTTATCCACCTACTGGCCTTCTTGCTTCCATCTTTGTTCATCTTCATGAGATTGATACGAATCTCGGTAAAGCAAAAGGCTGAGGCTTCAATATAATGACGATACACCCCTGCCTTAGCATGAAACCCTGGTGGAGTCGGAGCCCTGTGGAGTAACAGTGGGAATAAAGTCTCTGAATATTGTATTTGGTAAAAAAAAAAAAATAGGCATCCGTCTTGAAGCTGAAACTAGAATCCCCCTTGATAGCATCTCATCCTCTCTCGCTGGTATACCATCTCATACCGGCAAAAGCTTTTACTCTCAATGTATCCATCACACTGCTTATTCTTTAATACACTTATCCCCCTCCATTTCCTTCCCTTCCCCTTCTTCCCTAGCCCAACTCTCTTCCCTATTACTCTCCCCGCCGTCCCTCTCTTTCTCTCTGGATTCACCGATACAACCCCTTAATCTACTTCCTGCTGCTAGAGACGTCATTACACAGAGTGCATCGCTAAGAGCGCGGCATATGCTTGTTCAATGTGTTCCGATATTACAAGATGGGTATTTTAATCATGGTTGCACTGAAGGTTAGCCATGCATGTGTACCCTCCCCCCGTTCCCCACCAGTGGGTTTGAGAAACTGATCAAATGCTACTCTGCTCTCTCTCAGACGGTTTAATTTCCCCTGTCTTTGTGGCGGTGTCTTTGTGAAGCTAGCACGTCGGCCGCTAAGCTAACGCTTCAAAGTAGAAGTTTTGACAGATAAGACGCTCTTTGAAAAAAAAAGACAGACTGGGAGGAAAACCAGCAAGGGGGAGCTCATCCATCAGCCCATCTTTACTCACTCACGGCTGATTTGACCTCGAGCAAGATGATGCAATAGAGGCAATTGCGCTTCTCCATCAAACAGTTGTGTTTTTGAAGCCTACGTTCAGTGGTTGAACGAGAGGCGATGTATAATGGAAAAAACATTATGGTACTTAAGCAGCAGAACATCTATTTATAATATGTGTCCATACATAGTGCAGTGGGGTGATTCGCTAGACGATCTTCAATTTTTTTCCCCATCTGTGTGGACGTGATGCATTATTGAGCTAAAAACCTACAATATGGCCACTTACCGTAATGTTTAACGGCTTTCTGAAAGTAGTCTAAAGTAGTCGTAAGGGAATATATAGATAGTATATTTGTTCAATTATTTAATATTTTTTTTAGCCTAAGGCTAAAATGTTGGCCGTGATTCCTACAAATGAGTACTTTAACTGTAGCAACAAATAAAAGCTTAACGAAAATAAAAAAATATGGTGTTTTCTTTTTAAACAAGTTAGTATTACACAATGCCAAAGAAACAGAACATATCCATCAAGGATTCTACAAATATATATATATGTACTATATATTCGAAAATATATAAATATACATATAGGCCTATGTATATATATATACCACGTCCCAGCCACCCATACATAATTGAAAGACACAGACCAATGTTACAAGGTTTCATTAATAGTTAAGAGGTCAAGTAACCCATTCACAGGTTAGCATAAAGTCCCTTTCACCCATGCATCAATGCCATCTTCTGGACCGTCCCTTGGCCCGTCTAATCTGACGTTGCTATGCCATGTGTGAAAGGGCACACAACATTTTCCAGGACGTAGCTGCATGTGTGAATAGGTAAAATCACCAGCGGTTACTTAAAGGTTATCCCAGAAAGGCACGGGGAACAATGGTGTGACTGAGGCTGGAGTCTGCCTCGTTAAGATTTTAAGAGGCCCGTCCTTATACTTACGTGTAATAAATAGGCCGTTAATATTCAAAGAGGTACAGTCACATGTTTACAGGTAAGCATTAGATTGGCCCATTCATTAATTACAGTTACAATGACATATTTACAGGGAACTAAAAGCTTGTCGCGACGATATAATTATAATTAAAGCTACACTCACTGCATTACAGGCACTGTGTTTATTAATTAACAGGTAAAGTAGCTCATTCACAGGTGCATATTAGGCTGCCTCAGTCGTGTTAAAAATGCAAAACCAGCCATGGATTTCTATGTATTGGCTGCCTCATTAAGCTTTAAAGGTACAGTATATGTATTTTACAGGCTGGTTAATAATTCATCAATAGCTCCGAGCTTCAAGAGGGAACACTAAGGGCACCAGAAGGCTGAATATGCAACAGCTTAGAAGACAAAATGGATTCAGAGGTGACATTTAACATTCCATTTTTATCCGAGCTCAGTGATTCACCATCAGGGGGGAAGCCGGTGTTCATTGGTCTTTTGACACAGAAACGTGGCGCTGGGGAAGCCAGACCAGATCAGAGGCCCACATTTAAAATGCTGTGTGTGTTTCTTAGGAAATGTTTCGTCACGAAAGGATAGAAAAAAATTCTGAGACACGGCCGTTGGTTTGTATATAATGTAATTCTAGTACATAGAACTTTAGCAGACACTATCCATTAGAGAGAATTCAGATGCATGCCATTGAGGCACAGATAAGGATTAGGTTATCTTGCTCAAGGATAACTACTGGTTAGGTTGTTTACATTGGGGATATATCCCACAACCTTCTGGTGTTACAACACCCTAGCCCACTGTCTTACTACTAACCTGCACTCTTGGAAAAATACAATTTGTTAGTGTGCTCAAGGTCTTACACAAAGGGCTTATGCGTGTCTCCGATTTAAGGTGAGCATCAAACACATATTCTCTCAGGATCCATCATAGAAATCCATCTCAAAAGCCTTTCAATAGCGGGGGATATTTTGAGGGATATTTTTCGGCAGATTCCTCCCCTTTTTCATATTCAGGCGGTCTGAAATATAATTTACATTTTACATTTCCCCCAGTCACTTGGACAGATGGATCAACAAACCTCAACCTGCCACTTACCCCTTTACAACAAGAGAGAGAGAGAGAGAGAGGGGGGAGAGAGAGGGGGGAGAGAGAGAGGGGGGAGAGAGAGAGAGAGAGAGAGAGAGAGAGAGAGAGAGAGAGAGAGATAGAGAGAGAGAGAGAGAGAGAGACAGCGCGAGAGAGCGCGCGAGAGATCGCCTGTCTATCAAACAGCCATTTCACACAAATAGGGCCAATCGCGTTGACTCTTAAGCCACGTATGTAACATTCATCCACGAAATCATAGGGTTAGGGTCAATTTATTTATTTTTTTAATGAATGGCACCATACACCTCCGACCACGTTTGTGGGTGACTTTATTGTTGTTTTTGCTGCCAGAGCCAACCATTATCCCCCCATTTGGCAGGTATTAATTTCAGACCCTGATGATGTTGATTAAAGCTAACGGTTCCATGGCTACCAATACCAAGAACAGCAGGTATATGGTGGTTGAGGACAATTGTTATTAAAGTCTTTCCCTGCTCTCCTGTGATTTAAAAACAAATTATCCCAAGGCGAAAAACTCCTGCCAAATTGGGATGACGGCAAATGTCGGGATAAATTGATAGATTATCCGGTGTAACAGCGTTTTTACTATGGTCTCTATGTTGAATGGAGAACAGAATTTAAATAGGGGATTATATAATTTTTTTCTGCTGTTATACAGCCCTGTTCATCAGGCCCAATGCCAAACTTACTGTGAAGTGATTCTAATTATGGGTCTAGACCTCCATTTGGAGAACTACGATTGGGCTTTGGGCAGAGCCGATGCACTTATAAATAAATTCAAAAGACGTATGAATAATTTGTACTTGTGCAAAAAGTGACACATCTCTTGTGTTTGCTAAGGATTGTCAACGCCGTTTAGAGTCATTCTAAACTATCCTTAAAGCAAGGAAGTGTGAGATATTGGAATGCAACGGGGGACATCTAATCGGATTATTCACTGAGGAATATAACTGAAGTATATAACTGAAGTCAACTTTATC
>NC_044069.1:8498473-8693473 GCF_902167405.1 Gadus morhua
CATGGCCCCAGTAAGGGTTAACAAAGTCTGATCCATTTCCACCATTCAGAAACAGGAGAGGCTGGCGTCCCAGGGGTCTCACCAATAGTTATTTGTCGAGGGATTCCATCTATTACAGCTAGAAACGATAATCTCCCAGTCACTCAAGAGCAGGCTGCGGAAATATTGTTCCATAAACCACAAAATATAAAAACGTCTCGCCTGGGATTGATAAAGTACTACTTTTTACCTCCTCTCCTGACATATTTTCCCTGCCCTAAATTGACTGTTGCATTGCAGATTTCTCGTTTAATAAGCCCGGGGCTAAAATCCGAAGGAACAGTTGGTATTCAGAAGTTGGTTTTTCAGTGAGACGCCCGACATCGGGTGTGTTAGCGCAGATCAAGGGGGATATTATGGGATACGCCAACTGTTTCCGACTAATGAGTCATTGGAAACGGAGTGTGATGTCTGAGAGGCGGATTCGCCTGAACGCAGCCCTCGGTTGTTTGAGGAGGAAGGAGCCTTGTGTTAAAAGTTTATAACCGCCGCGCGGTAGATCCCTCTCCAATCCCTCTATTGTGTTTGCACGCGTATCACTGCTCTTTCAAGGCTGCCACGGTGTAATTAAGCTGTTAACATGCCCATCACGGCAACATTTCTGTAAATATGCCTGCGTTCCTTTAATCACGCACGCTTTGGCTGACGGAACAGAGAGTGTGTGCGCGCCGCTTCTGAGCTGCTGTGATAGAAATGTCCGCCTTTGCCCCGAGGTCGAAAACAATCGTACTCTCCCAACGCAAATATTTGCTAATCACGATATTTGGTTACACCGCTGTGAACGTGACCGAATCCGAGACATTAGCTGGGTAAATCCTAGGCAGGGAGGGGGGTTGTGGGGGACAGCCTGTGTTTTCTGAGGGCCCAGATGGAAAGAATCCAGGCGTGTTTGTCTCAACAATGACGGCGTTTGTCCAGGAACGATCTCCTGAACGTGCATTTCGTGTTCCCTCCCTGTCTGAAGCTGGTTGAGGCCAGGCTCACCGTTCAGGGCCACGCGCCGCTGAATTTGAGAGACACGGAGGAGGCTGAGCGATGCTGATGGCAGTTTGTGTTGAGTGATCTTGTTCTCTTCATTCCGTCCGTCCTTCCCCACCTGTAACTCGAAAAATACGCAGTTTTCCCACTTAACAGGCCCTCATCTCTCTCTCTCTCTTCCCCCCCCCCCCCCTCCTATCCCCAGCCCTCCATGCCCGTTGATTCATCTCCTTTCTGCATGACCAGGCACCACCCTCCCACACTCCAACAACACCCGCTCCTATCCTCCTTTCATCTTTCCGGGCTCATTCCCGGCCCTCCACCTCTACCATCCCAGCCTTCGCAACCTTCAATCCACACATTTGCCATCAAGTCGAGTCAACTCGGGGCAATTGTATTCCTTCATCCCCTTAATCCCGGTTACAGTCCCCGGAAGGCTTCTGCAGGCCAACATGATATGCAAGTCATATTTATTTCCGCCGTGTTCAGCAAATCCTGTCGCCATTGTTGCGGATTGCAAAGTGCCGGTGGGATGCAGTAAGAGGGATGTTCTAGCATCGTCGTGGTGAAACGGGGAGACACACACACATACAAACACACGCACACCCACACAAAAACACCCTCACACACACACACACACCCCCACCCCCACACACACACACACACCCCCACCCCCACCCCACGCACACACACACACACACACACACACACACACACACACACACACACACACACACACACACACACACACACACACACACACACACACACTTGTGCTCAAGGTCACTGCTCCATTTCCTATTCCGGATGCTGTTGGTCTCCCAGCATCCTCTCTGCCAGGAGCATTGATTAGCACCCGGCAAGCATAACATCATGCACACACACACATGCCCACACGCACACACACACACCCAAACACACACGCACAAACACACATTCACGCACACAGGCACACACATGCATAGGCATACGAACATACACATAAAGGTACACATACTTACACACACACACACACACACTCGCATACGCACACTGGACACACACACACTCACATTCACACACTCAGCCATGCAGGGACACACACACACGCGCACTCTCGTATACACACACACGGTTTGTCTCAATTTACCTTCTAACACACCCCCTTGGATCCAAGCGAATACCAAACGACTCTAAACTTTCTTGAACAAATATGCACACACACCCAACTCACACAACTCACACACACACACCTCTAAAACCTCTTCCCGGAAGTATACCCGACTACAGTAGATGATGGAATTTGCTTTTTGTGAGTGAGCTGAATAACTGAAATACAACGGTGTCGAACCGATTTATTATTTGGAAACTAGTTACAGTGTCAGAGCACAGAGATGTGTGTGCTTGTGTAGGTTTCTGTGTGGTTTCTGCGTGCGTGTATGTCTCTCTCTCTCTCTCTCTCTGTTTGTTTGTGGCTTATTGTCGCAAGATTATCCCTACAAGTGGAAGACACACCAAGCTGTTGTGGACTGGCTGAGGTGAATCGTCTGTGTCCACTGAACCCTTTCTGCTTCTGAGCTTAAGGAAGCGAGAGAGTCCATATCACCTCCCAGCAGTCTGCCTGCTGTTGTATCAATACAGTGTCAGGATTTGGGATGAGTCCAGCTATTGTTCTACAGCTCTTATTTTGATTGATTTAGTTGTATTTTTATGTTCTGCTTTTTGTTTCCTTTTTGTAGTTTTTTGCTTGCCTTTATACTGCACACAGAAAACCCTGAAATGATTAAAAACAGTTTGATAAGTATGAGTAACATAGTTATAATATTCATATAATATATTAACAATTATTTTTTAAATCATGGTGAGACTTTCAATTTGACAATATGCACGTGTGTGTGTGTGTGTAATATGAGGTATTAAGCTAAAACCGATCCTGCTAACCGATGCATCACAGATGCATTAGAGCATACTGATTATGATCAAAAAGTGTATCTACCTGTGCTTGTGCGCGTGCATGTGTCTGTGAGTGTAGTGCGAGTAAAACTGTCTATTTAAACTGTCTGTAAAAATCAGGACTTTTTGTGTTTGATTACAAGCATGTCTTTGTGTGTGTGTGTGTGTGTGTGTGTGTGTGTGTGTGTGTGTGTGTGTGTGTGTCTGTGTGTGTGTGTGTGTGTGTGTGTGTGTGCGTGTGTGTGCGTGTGCGTGTGTGTGCGTATGTCAGCCTGCAGCCAGTGCTAAACATGAAACACATTTCTCCCACATGCTCTTATGTTACCAAATCATCCATTACCACGAAAGCTTTGGAGAAATTAGCATTCAGCTATCAGCATCTCGTCCTAATTATTCATGGGAATCACTTTAAAACCATTGTGAGTTTATCCACCAGAGTGAATTGCAGCATGACTTGGGCTTAGGGTTTCACAGACTTTAAAAACAAGGATTCATCGATTCGAGAAAGTTTACTCAGATCATTCATCTAAATTTAAGGAATTTATGATCTTACCAAATGAAAACCTTGGATTATGCTCTTCGACTTAAAATAGTTGTATAAAATATTGTCTCTTTATAAACGCTTTCTTTTGATTCATGAACCGTGTCACAACTTGCTGAAAGGAACTTCTGGGTGAATAATAACGATTACGACAAAGTGTATGTCATGAACATTAAACAGTATATGAAAAACATTTAGATAAATAACACAGCAATGCATTCACTAATTCTGGCATTTTAATTTACATTTGATGGCCTTTTTTTCCGGGGTCAAGATTTTGATGCACTTCATTATCTTTATGTATTTCCAAGCAGGACTCAGAGACAAAAACATTGTTTACAAGGCAAAAGAAGGCTAACAAATGACTCCTGCCAACTGAAACAAACAACAACTGGGCAGTCCGTGTTCCCCTGCTGCTCTTGGCGACCGGCGCTAATGCCATGTAAATCAGGACAGGCTTTTCCCCGTTTTAGGGCTGTATTAATCTTGGCTCACCCTCCCGGATGAAGGCATTTTGGGCAACAAAATTGTCATTTTCTCCGCCCAGAATTAAATATTCCTGGACACGTGTCAACAACCACCCCTCGAAAAAGTTACGCATTAAATTGCCATTGGCGGGGCGAAATGATATCGAACATTTTCACCGTATGTCTGACTTTAGCTGGGGTTGTCGGTGGGCGCCATCTTGTCCGCATCGGTCACCGCGGCCGTTTGATCGTGACACACTGTTCATGTCATTTCAAAGTGCATCTCTGTCTTTCGTCGCCATTATAATTTCCGATAAGACAAATAGGTAAACAATGGTTTGTTTATTGAGAAAGATTAGGGATGGGTGGAGGGAGGATTGTGTGTTTTGTGCCGTGTGATCGCTGTATGTCAACATCAAGCCTCAGGAGTTTCCAGGAGGACAGAGGGGACACATGCCACCCATAACTACACACACACACACACACACAGGAACCATATGCAGACATAACACACACAAAGAGACAAAAACACACAACATGTAGGAATAGGTACACATATTAAATTGCTAAGCTACGCTTACATTGCTAATAAAATTGTAAGCTCCTATACCCCGCGATAATCTGAACACAAATCGTCCACCACTGCAACACTTAAACACGTATGATTCATTTGGCAACCTTCGAATGCCACTTAATCAAACTAATGGCAAATCAATCGCCACATCCAAATCAATATTAGTCCCGAATGGACGTTCCCGACCTCGTAACCTGGATCATAACCTTATTCCACAACAAGACGATCAATGGCCCCACTCGCATCGACATCCAAATTGATTCCAGGAAGACAGTCAATACTAAGTTTCAAACCAATACCAACAGTGAGAGAGGGGACCCGCCGCAAGCCTCAGTGCGTCATATCACAGGCGCTACGGCTCGCGGACGCCGCTCGCAAACAAAGCCACCGGGCTGTGCGAAAACAAACGCTTCATGTGTGTAACAGTTGACAAACACCGCCTTCCTACCAAAGAGGTGTGGGCACTATGTGTCAGGGTTTTTCAGGGATGGTGTCACTATATATATATATATGTGTATAACTCCCCATATTATCTTCTCCATATACTATTCCCATAGTGCATTGATTCCTGGGTTCTGTGTTTGGAATCAAGTGACAACATGCACGTCTGTGGCTGCATGTGCAACTGCCCAGAAACACGACGATTGGGATAATGACTATTATTATACTGCGACTGTTGCTGCTGCTGTTCATAAAAGTGAATGATATGAATTCAAAGGTGGGTGGAGTTGACACATATATGTGTATGAACAGTATTGCCCCACAGGGTAAACGCCGGGGTGGGTCCCTTGCATGCCAACATGAGTAGGAGGCGTCACTAGCAATCATCCTATGTGGTACTTATAGACTCACAAGAAGGGCAGGCACAACTAGTGGTTAGGGCGTTTGACTGAAAGGTTCTGGGTCGGACCAGATATCCGCATTGTACCTGTGTAGGCAATGGCATCCTTCAGCAAGATTCCTAGCTGCTACCTTTTCTCTAACAACACTTATCTGTATTCGCAGCGAGTCACTTTAGATAAGGGGTCTTCTGCATGACTTGAAGGTAAATATTAACATCCCAAGTGTGTTCCATGATAATTTCAGTCTAGTTACAGTTTTGATTGAACATCAAGCATGTGCGTCACTCATACAGGGTAAATGTTGACAGAGCAGACAACAGTACAGTATACACCCATGTAAACATATACAGTGTAACCTCCACTGGTTCTTGCCTGGCCGTCATTACTTTCCAATTGATTGCATACATGTACCCGTGCCCATGATCACAGTTAAATTGGTTAGTGCAACCACATTAGCAGATCAATAGTCTAATTTACCATCGATCAATACAGAGCCAGGGCTATAAAGCATATGTATTTTTGTAAGCACACAACCAGTAGACTTCAATAGGAAACTATGGGTAGCTTTAAATTCTAAGAACTGACTCGGCTAGTTAGTAAGAGGCTTCAGCAAGTTAGTGAAATGCTTCAGTCAAAATAACAATTAAGTCATTCTATGAATTTAAAACAGACCCTGAGGTAAAATGCACCGATAAAAACTCCCTGTAAAAGTGGTAAGAAAAAACTTAATTAAAAGCTGCAGCACTGGCATCATTGGTATCATTAAAGTTCAACGTAAATGCTTGATCACACAGTGTAGAGACCAAATTATTTCATTATAACCATGTCAACAACCACCTGAACCAGGAAAGCGTCCCCACGTGATGTCTATTGTTCCTTGACACATTGGTTTGGTCTCGGGGAAGGGAGACGATCGCCACGCCCTTGAAGGCCACACCCATCGTGGGCAGATGTTGGATGTTTTCAACTCATCCTTGAAAAGTCTGATGAACTCAAAGATGGCCACAGCATGGACCCCGCCACATGTTCCCCTATCTGTCTCCCTGGCTGGGCACCGCTCTGACCTTGAGCTGATGATTCACACGCTAACGCCCCGTGCCCACTACCTCCGTCAGTTGACCGTTGCCCAATGACTTTGAATGGGGACGGACGCGCAATGCATTGTGGATCCGTCCGTTCAGTTGGAGCGTTCGTCACCGTCAGAAAGTTGAAAAATGTTCAACTTTTTCGGCAGCGACGGTTCCGTCATCCAATCAGATCGCGTATGCAAATGTAGGCACTGTGACGCGACTCGGGCTCTGACGATACTGGAAAGCGGGAAAGCGGGTCATCTTGCCTCGCAACAAGCAGGAAGAAGCGGGAAGAACCCGGCGAACCGATTTGATTGGCTGACGGATGCCTCTGCAAAGACTACTCCCCCATCCGTCAGCCACGCCTTCCCACGTCCGTTGACTGACGGTGCAGTGGGCACGAGGCGTAACTCTCCACGGCACCGAGAGAGGAGCTCTCCACCAGCGAGGCCGGCCTCCTCCTCAAACCCTGCTTCAGAAGACTTAACAAGGGGGAGGGCAAGGTGCTGGGGGGGTTCACAGCAGAGAAAGGCTTCAAAGACTCACGCTCCTGAGTCGGGAGTAACGCCCCGACGCTACAGAGTTCAACCGCCGTGCACCTGGGATCCCTCACATCTCTCCCTCTTATGAGTGCCCTAAGTTTGGAGAAGTTCTCGTTGCCCTCAACATGAGTTGGACTTTCTTCTATCTGTATCTGTACCTGCGGCACGGTGAGCAGTCAGTCTACTGAGAAGGAACAGGGCATGGCGACGGGCGGGATACCACGTCCTTTAGGAAAGCATGGGTGAACAGTTAGATGATCTCCTGTGGTGCTGTGTCGGAGATCTGATTGTCTCTCCTTGATATTGGATAGTCCTTTTTTATTTATTCTATGGCTGCTCTTCCAAGGTCCATCACCAGTCAGCCTATTAGAGGACAGCCTTCATGGCTGGTTCCACCCACTGAAAAGGATAACCTTTTGTCCATGGACTTGTATAGCGTGAAACAATATACCCAGGAGCCCCCCCACACACCCACCCCGCTGATAACAGCATGTTGTCTGAGAAGACAAGAGCTTCATGAATGGCAAATTTGCCATGCGAAGAAATTATGTTATCGGACAATTGAGAGAAAAAAGCTTTCAGTATGAAAACCTATCTCGTCTGCCGATTGGGAGCCAAGAGTCTGTTTTTTCCGGTGTTTTTGTGTCTTTTCTTCACCGGTGGGTCTGAGTGCCAGCAGAAATCACAATGGCTCTCTATACGTTAGTGTAGCAACCACCATTTGTCAAACCACTGAGGCTGAAAGGAACAGGGAGGGAAAAAAAACCTCATCTCCTTACAAGTCGCCGTCTCCCGTTGGCTCACAATTGAATTGAGTGAAAGTGAAAGTGAAACTGAATGTTACCCTGCCGTTTCAATGGTGTGGTCAGTGACAGTTGTGCAGTTGAAACCAGTGCTGGCTCCCGTCCTGCTTCGGGTGGGGTTGCAGCGGTTGAGGTGCTGCCAATATCTAATTTGGTTTCAGTCTGTGGGCTTTCTTTCTGCCTCTCTTGTATTTGGTTCTGTCAGTTTGGTTTTGTTGTTGTTTTTTTGGCGGGGGGTCAAGAAGGTGTCTTGCCCGTATTTTGTATGCTTCATAAATTACATTTTGCTTTTGAGAAAATTACAATAGACCCTTTTCAGAGAGCCTTCACCTGGGGAAAAACAAAGGTGTCTTCTTGTTTGAGGCACCAGGGCATCAGCTAGTAAATTTATTTACCCTGGTGAAGTTTACCACCTGTCCCCTGGTACACAAAATGAATAGACCCATAATTAGCTGCACCTGTAATTGTCCTAAGATGGTGGCTCTGTGGAAAGGGTCTATTGTAGAAACTCACATCATAGCTCAGGTGTGTTTTGTTTGTGTAGATGTGGATGAATTCATGTTACAGTCGACATAGGGTCTCAGCGGTAGTCCAACCTCACCACTCCTTGCTTTCCAGCCTAAATACATTCCTCCATTGCCGCATTATAATCACAATATAATCCTGGTGTTCCAGATGGCGGGTGATTTAGGCTTCCCCACTCGGTTTCTGCACTTCATATCCGTAATTACAGCGACAATAAGGACACAATCGTTGAAGTTAGAGTAGTTGACGGGGAAAAGGTTTTATGACTCACCAGATGGTTGGTGGCTCAGATCCCTCGACTTCCAGGTAGTCGTACTTCTCCTCCGTCTGGAAGTCTGTAAAGATGACAGAGATGGTGTCTCCAGGTTCAGCCAAAAGGATCCATGTACAGTCGGCCTGGTTACCATAGTTGCCGGGGTAACCGGGACTGGTCACCACCCCACTGCCGCCCCTCACAGTGCCCCCACATGTGTCCTCAGCTGTCAATCAAATCAGAATGACAAATAGAAATCCTGGGTTAGGGAGAGGAGGAGGGACCATGGGACGGGGCTTTTTCTTTTCGTTTTTGACAATTTTGCTTGTTTCAGGCTAATGATTGTTATTAGGATTTCGGTCGTCAATTATAAAGATGACAACCACTTCATTAGCCAAATTTACTGGATGGAAATTCATAATTCTTGTGTCATTAAATCAGTCCAATCAACTTCCCTCGCCTCTCTCACTATGTGGTGGTTTTTCTTTGTTTAGTTTAATTTTGGATTTCCTCCTCATTTTCAACAATTGTCCTTGTATTGACAGTTGCCTAAATTATATATTAAACATTGCATATTATTTGAATAAAATGTTATAAAAATATGGAGCTCTTAATGAATAGTCAAAATGGATATGTCATGTAACATATTGCCATACACATTGAGCCCTTTCTTTTAAATTACCAAACACACCATGGCTGTAAGGCCGTGTTTCTTTCAGCCAATCAGAATAGGGGACAGAATTCCTGCCTTTCTTCCTCTAGCAATAAGATAGGCTTTGCCTTCTGCAAGGAAAGTGCTCCGTTTTGGTCTCCTCCAATCACTTCCAAATCAATTTAGATTTTGCCGCAGGCCAATTAGAATTGTTTGTTTTTAAAGATGTAAACTATGCCGCAAGTGTTTTTGAAAAACAAAGGGACAAGATGAGGGGATATGTATCAGAAATTTGATTTCAATTTGGTCCATTCTTGAAAAAATGGAGGATAATAAAAAACAACAGATAAAGACACATGGATTGCGCTGTGCACACGGCATAAATTATACATATAATTTATACAGCTACACACACAGAACAGAAAGGCACCGCTTCGGACACTGTTTCACTGGAGCACCGCTAAGTCTTAAGGATTGTTTCATGTTCACCTCAATTCTGAAGGGTTTCTCCTTTTTTCTTTAATACTTGTTCATATCCATCAATAATCCACAAAGATATTGGATAATGAAATTATTGTGGATGGTTATCTTTGCTACAGTGATTTCAGTGTCGATGCGAAACCTGTCTTTCCGAGCGTGTGAGTCCAATGGCAAACATCGCATAAATTATATCTGTATAATTTATAATCATACGTTGTACATAAAGAGGGCAATACTATACATTACACACTCTTAAAAGGGACACTACAGTTTTTATTCTTCTGTATATCATTAGTGAGGTTTCGGGCAATGCATATGTTGTGTATATCTCAAATATAATCAATATTGAATACACACACTGCCCGAACCAACACAGGGATACACAGAGGAGACCATGCCCTTTTTAGGAGTGCACGCAGGCACTGTCAGGTATACATGCAGCAACGTGATGGCGCATGCCCATTGGTCGTCGCATAATGAAATGCATGTACCGATGACAGAAAAGAGGGAGGGACCAAGTGAGACTCCGCCCACATAGGGTCAGGAGTGTAACTGTGGTCCCATAGGTTTACATAAAGTTGCAGAAACAAAGAACAAACAGGATTTGACAGGTAGATTTAATAAATCAATTGAAACATAGTAATTTGAGAAACAAAATACTCCAATCAAGCCTGAGGAGAGCACTACTGTTTGGGTCTCATGCTGAAATAAGGTGCCAGTTGAGGTCATTTGTAAAAGTCCCTTCTAAAAACAGGAAGTGACATTATCCGGCACCATTTCAACAGATTTTACCAGAGGTGGTGTTTCCACTGAGGTTTGTTATATTTTGAGTGTTTGGTTGCTCAAGATGCAATATAAAACGGATAAATAACCGTTGAAAAATAATATAAATGAGTAGAAACAGTTAATACAAAGAGATATCTATGCATGTGAATGCATGAATTAAATGAAAATTAGGTTGAATCAAGATTAGTAGAAACAAGGTGAGATAGTATGAGATAGTTTGATAAAAGTTTTTGATGAAAAATAACAGATTTGACAGATTAAATAGCTAAAGGACGATCAAGAAAATCTTAAACATGCCAGGTAATTTCTCATACATAAGTGCGTACAAGCAAAAGCAAAACTTTTATTACAGATCAAATATCTAACAACAGTAGTCTACATTCACTTTTGGATTAGATTGACGGATCAAAACAAAGGAGACGCACTGATGTATTGAAAGAAAAGTATTATCGGAGCATTGATAATTGTGATTCAGACATGCAATATGAGAAAGAGCAGACCAGTAAATGAGGCAGACGGAAAGACAGACAGGCAGACACACACTGACAGGCAAACACACACACACACACACACACACACACACACACACACACACACACACACACACACACACACACACACACACACACACACACCTCCCTATACACACCTACAAACACACGCTAATACACACCTACAAACACAGAGACACGCACACACATACAGATGTGTGTATACCCTGACACATAAGCAAACCGTTTGGGTTGACAACCATTCCTACATGTCAGAGCACTGAAAACAATGTGCCAAACACTTCATTGGGGAGCAAATAAGTCAAAACTATAAAAACAATCTACTACGACAGGCCATATGCCCTGTGTGTGTCTGTTTGTCTGTGAGTGCATGCATTGTGTGTGTGTGTGTGTGTGTGTGTGTGTGTGTGTGTGTGTGTGTGTGTGTGTGTGTGTGTGTGTGTGTGTGTGTGTGTGTGTGTGTGTGCGTCTTTGCATGTGCATGCATTGTGTTTGTGTGTGTGTGTGTGTGTGTGTGTGTGTGTGTGTGTTTGTGTATGTGTGTGTGCTTTGTGTGTATGTGTGTGTGTTTGTGTGCATGTATTGCGTGTGTGTGATGGTGTGTGTGTGTGGGTGCATGCATTGCGTTTGTGTTTTTGTGTGTGTGTGTGTGTGGGTGGGTGCATGCATTGTCTGTGTGTGTGTGTGTGTGTGTGTGTGTGTGTGTGTGTGTGTGTGTGTGTGTGTGTGTGTGTCTGTGTCTGTGTGTGTGGTGCGTGTGACAGAAGGGGGGAAAGAGAGCTCTGCAGGTTGACAGCTGTCAGAAGTTTATCATGACAACACAAAGTCCCAAGGCAGAGGAACTAGGATAACACACACACACACATAAACACACACACACACACACACACGGCTATCAGTGGTCCAGTGACGGGTGACGGGCAGCCCGGCCGCCCCTCAGGGTTTACCGATAGTTTTCAGCGGGAAAATAAGCTTAAAAAAAAAAAAACTGATCGCTGGAAGTGCCAACTATGAAGGTCCCGCTACAAAGGAGTCCTTCAATGGCCACACGCAGCTACGCTATCGCCACCTAGCCACAAAGGAAATACAGGCTAGCCTAACTGCTATCAAAGCCCGGGAGCCTGGCGGGGCCTATAGAGGTTTTGTGGCGTCGTCATGTAAAAGGGTCTCTGCGCCAGCCGTAGCCGTGCAGGCTGCCATTACAGAGCTGTCCCCATTATGCTGGATAATGACCCTGGCCTTTATGACGGCCCGCTAGGACTTGGCTCTCTGAGGACGGGTTTAAATGAATGAGCCCTCTCTTCCTCTCTCTCTCTCTCTCTCTCCTCCCTTCTGGTCTGCAGCCCGGCGTTCCTGTTTTCCCTAACTCTCCAGCTCTGATTCTAAACTCCTACCACCCCCCCCCCCCCCGACCCGGCGATATTTCACCCCAGGGGTCCAAATTAGATGGTGCCTGTGTGTCTGTGTCATGTGTGTGTTTGTGTGCATGCATTGGTGTGTGTGTGTATGCATGTGTGCCTGTGTGTGTGTGTGTGCCTGTGCCTGTTCCTGCGTGTGTGCATTCATGCGTGTGTGTGTGTGTGTGCATGTGTGTGTCTACATGTTTGTGTGTGTGTGTGTGTGTGTGTTGGGAAGCCACGGCCCATTGCGTTTCCATCTCCCTACAGTAGACGCTCTCCTGCTAGGGGGTGTGGGACAATAATCTGCTGTAATCTACAGTTAACCAGAGGAGCCTGGAGATAAGCGCCAGGTTAAGTGATCCGTAGCGAGGGACCCCAGGATCCCTCTTTAATATTCCAACTCGTCTACACATTAGAGTCACAAATAACGCTGGTTGAGGAGCAGGTTGTTTTTTAACATGCAAGCGCTGCTGTATTGGCACAACGCGCGTCTGTGTGTGTGTGTGTGTGTGTGTGTGTGTGTGTGTGTGTGTGTGTGTGTGTGTGTGTGTGTGTGTGTGTGTGTGTGTGTGTGTGTGTGTGTGTGATTGTGTGCATAAACTTCCTTCACTTTTAATCACATTAATAAATTAGAGTTACCTCTCTCTCTCTCTCGCTCTCTCTCTCTCCCTCTCCCTCTCACACACCTTTGCTGGAGCTCCGCGTGTGTCACTCTCTTCCTCACAGATTCTCGCATATTTATATATATAAAACAATATATATGAATAATACATTCTTCAAAGCAAGGGATTCCAACATTCTCATCACGCAGCACCGGGCGCCATGGCAGCATTCCTCTTCCTCTCGTCTCTCCTCCTTCTCATCCCTCACTCCACCCCGATTCCCCCCCCCCCCCCCCTCGAATGTTCCCTCTCCCCAGTGCTTTGATCATTCCCCCTCTTATCCCTCCCTCACCTCCACCTCCCCTCCCCCCTCCACCATCCCCCACTGGGCTGCCATCAATATCACCGTCATCGGGGGTGATCCTGGCTCTTCTCTCGCTCTCTCTCTCTCTTACTGCGTCTATCCTCTTTCCAGAGCTTGATCTCACGCCCCCCCCCCCCCCTCTCTCTCCCTCTCTCAACCGCTCAGCGCTCTCGCTGTATGTCTCTCACTCTTTCTGCCTTTACTCTATCCCATGATTGATTTTATGTTAACTGGTTTTACGAGCTCGCTTGCTCCCACTCTCTCTTGCTCTCGCTCCCTCTCCCCCCCTTCCTTTCCCCCCCGTCTCTCTCACTCTCCTCCCTCCCTCTCCCCTTCTCTCTGCCTCTCTCTCGCTCTCTCTCCCAATCCTATTCTGCATTATTCTGCCCCCCCCCTGCTCATCCCCCAATCCTGTCCCTTCCGTCCATCCCATAACTCTCCCAGTCTTTTGCATCTCCTTGAGTGGCACCATGTGCACTTTTTCGCTCTGTCCCTCCCTCTCTCTCTAGCCCTCTCTCGCACACACACACCTACACACAAAGACACACCCTTCCCCACACATAATCTCACACACACACACACACACACACACACACACACACACACACACACACACACACACACACACACACACACACACACACACACACACACACACACACACACCCCTCTACACACACGTGTGTACATAAACCTTCACACACAACCACATACACCTTCACACAAAGACACACGCCTCCACACACACGTACACACAATCACTCCAGGACTTTTAATCACAAAAGGCCCCAGAGAGCTGTCAGCCCATAAGGATTATAGGCCATCTACATCATCCTTTGGTCTCCTCTCTCTCTCCCCCTGCCGCTACGCATCCATCCCTTTCACTGCCCTATCCCCCCACCCATCTATCAGCCTCTTATCCCCCCCCCCATGTCGCCGAATACGTGTTTTCCTCTTCCTCTACTCCTGCTCTCCCCAACACCATTCTCTCTCTCTCTCTCTCTCTCCCTTCCTCCCTTTGAACGGGTACATTGATATGAACGAAGGAGGGGATGGGGGTTGTGTTGCGTGTGTCGTTAGGGGAGAGACCTTGTGTGAGGATTGCAACGTTAGGGGTCTCTGAAGGATGTCGGAGATGTTGAACACTGGGGATGGTTGGGGGCATTTCGTCATTTAGCAGACGTTTTGTATCAAAAGCGAAATTCAGTGTTATTTGACGTTACCACATTCATTCCCTGCTGCAGCACATCGGAACTGTTTCGCTGAATTCCTTTCGGGAAACGATTGATGATCAAAAGCACCCAAGCGTCTGTCATACTCGTCGTTTCGTTCGTTTTACCTTAACCAGTCGTTTGCGGAGTCGTTTTATCCGGGTAAAAACAGCTGCAAGTTGCCAAGAAGTGGTGGGGAGACAGACATGATCACATGTCTAATGTTCTTAAGTGGACATTCACCTTATCTATAGGGTGAAGAGCTAGGCCGGACTCACAGGCTGTCAAGGGAGAAGTGAAGCCTACCACTCTTATCTGCTCGAACGGAGCATTCATCATCTGATCACCGCAGAGTGGCTAAAGTGGCAGTTCAGGATGCCACAGAGTGGCTTGCGCATTTGGACGTGCACAGAGACAGGCACACTTTGTCACACACACACACACACACAAGCACACACACAGTGACGCACGTCACGACACACGGCGCGACAGTGTCAGTAAGGTCTGACCTTTAGCTCCGCCCACCATCTGTCAGAAACCCGGGGAGCAGATGTTAACCGTCAGTCTGCGAACCAGCTGACATTCAGACCAATTAGGTGCGGACCCGGTTCTTTCAAAGGAAGGCCGCCGGAACAAGCTGGGGTGGCGAGACGCCTGTTGAAAGGCACCGTCTGTGATTAAGGCAGTGTCGGACACGACGGGTCGATAGTGTGATTACTCTGGATTTTTCGTTCCTCGTGTTCGTCGAGCCAACAATGTGCAGCGCAAAAATCACCTCGCTAGATGTTGCTGCTGATAAAATCGGCTGATAAAATTGTTTTCTTTTAGTTAACTGGTGTGCTGGACTACCATTTGTGAACCCATAAAGGCAGTCAGACAATTTATTTTTGTACGAGCATTAACAGAGTTACGGTCTCCAGTGGCTTCGACAGCGAGCACCTGTGAAAGTATCAGACTAACTGCCCTCGTCAAACGAATCAGCAATAACAAACTCTGAGTCGATGGTCACGGTCCATCACCCTCTGTATTCAACAGGCTGTACTAGTATGCTAGTACAGCCTGCCGCAGCTAGGAGGAGGGGGTTCAGACAATAGCAGCTCAGGAGTATGTTTCACCTGCACTGAAACACTATACATAAATTCTGAAGCCCTACACCAAAATGCATAAAAAAACCCATAAAAGGCACAAATTGTGTGCTTAAATAATGGATGAATTGGGGTTGCAGAAGTCCAGCAGCCTTAATTCTACACATACATTTATAAAGACCTTAACCACCGTCTCACAGGACTTCATAGGCAACGAATTTGAATGTTGTTGTTTTTCACAAAGCGTCTACCCAGAAACTTCTTCTCACGGGCACGGAAAACATTCAAAAAGCCAGCAGGGAAAAATGAGGCAACCTTGTGCAGTGACCTCGTGAATAAGTGATTACATTTAAGTCTGAACACGAGTTAATTAAACATTCCTGTCCAATATGGTGAAAAGTACACAAAAAGAACAAGAAAATAACTGAATTATTCAAACCGGACCAAACCGGTTCCCAGGGCCAGAGTTTAGCCATCACTGATCTACGGCTGGACGGCCAGCGATCAGCAGGGCATGCCAGAGGTTAGGTCTCACCTCCATGAACTGAGGAGCCGTGATGTCAAATACTGTCTGTTTCATTAGAGCCTGTTGACATTCTGCTTAGCGTGGTCGATACGGGACGGCGATCAATATTAATATCAGAGACACAAGGAGTCAGGTGGCAGGGGATACACAACATCAGCGCAGGCGGTGACACGCATATAAACCACCAACCAAACAGCCAATGATGTATCTTTAGAAATATATATATATATATATGTGTTCTCGGCAGCCAGTCAGTTTCGTTCTCAGTGGGTGCTGGTCTCCGCCAGGGCTGCGCCTTGTCACCAATCCTGTTTGTGATATACATGGACAGGATATCGAGGCGTAGTCGTGGTGGGGAGGGGTTGCAGTTCGGTGGTCTGAGGATCTCGTCACTGCTTTTTGCAGATGATGTGGTCCTCATTGGATCATCGGCCTGTGACCTTCAGCACTCACTGGATCGGCTGGCGGCCGAGTGTGAAGCGGCTGGGATGAGGATCAGCACCGCTAAATCTGAGGCCATGACTCTTAGCAGGAAACCGGTGGATTGCTTACTCCGGGTAGGAAATGAGTCCTTAGCCCAGGTGAAGGAGTTCAAGTACCTCGGGGTCTTGTTCGCGAGTGAGGGTACTATGGAGCGTGAGATTGGCCGGAGAATCGGAGCAGCGGGGGCGGTATTGCGTTCGCTTTACCGCACCGTTGTAACGAAAAGAGAGCTGAGCCGCAAGGCAAAGCTCTCGATCTACCGGTCGATCTTCGTTCCTATCCTCACCTATGGTCATGAGGGCTGGGTGATGACCGAAAGGACGAGATCGCGGGTACAAGCGGCCGAGATGAGTTTTCTCAGAAGGGTGGCTGGCGTCTCCCTTAGGGATAGGGTGAGAAGCTCAGCCATCCGTGAGGAACTCGGATTAGAGCCGCTGCTCCTTTACTTAGAAAGGAGTCAGCTGAGGTGGTTCGGGCATCTGGTAAGGATGCCCACTGGGCGCCTTCCTTGGGAGGTGTTTCAGGCACGTCCAGTGGGGAGGAGACCTCGGGGAAGACCCAGGACTAGGTGGAGAGATTATATCTCAACACTGGCCTGGGAACGCCTCGGGATCCCCCCGTCAGAGCTGGTCAATGTGGCCCGGGAAAGGGAAGTCTGGGGCCCCTTGCTTGAGCTGCTCCCCCCGCGACCCGACCCCGGATAAGCGGATGACGATGAGGATGAGGATGAGGATATATATACATATATACTGTTTTGTTGAAATGTTACCCCGATCTTTTATTGATGTTGAGAGGCTAGTCAAGGCTAATCAATGAGGAAAAGGAAGGGGAAAAAAAGTCTGAAAGAAGCCAACAAATAATCTTTAACAATGAAGTTCTATAGAGCCGGTGTCCACGCTTTCTTTTATATGTCAAAATGGGGGATAAAGTTACCCATGAGAATATTATTGGTATTTCCGAGGTTGGAAACACACACTCACACACACCACTAATCCTACACCGTATGATGACATTTCCACGTCCATCCGGTTTAATTTCCTGGTTTTAAGGAACGTCAACAATCCATACCGCCACCTAAGAGGTCGAATCCATTCCCGGAGAAAGGGAAAAGTTCAAAAAGGTATGTTTGCGAGTGGCCGCGAATCAATAGATATCCTCGGCTTCGCTGGTCAATAGTTTTAAATGAGAAAGGAAACAGGGGAGCCTTCTCCCGCGGCCTGAGATTGGCTCCACTGGAATCCTTTAGGGGTTATCACCTTACATATACAGCGGGTTCCCTTCCTAGTACTACTGCTGCCCCCCCATGTTGAGGCTGTGTGCGCGCCCGCGGTACGGTAAGACGCTGGGTACAAAAAAACCTCTGAAACCAAAAAGGCAAGCACAAAATCCCGCAATTGGAATTTGGCATTGTTTGCCGTGAAATTCTTCATGGATAATGCTAATGTTTGCGCTGATTTGATGAGGTCGGGCGGACGGCGACAGAGGGGATGGTGATTTCGTGGTTAATTATGAGTCAGTGATTTCCAAGTGCCAAAAGACTCAATGTAAATGTAAATGGATTGGATACCATGCGAAAGCGCTGGCGTACGATAGCATCAGGGGACATTAGGGGGATTATTTGTAAGACCATTATGGTTACTGAGACTGATGTAATATTCATGTAAATATTGTGTCTTGGATGACCTTATTAGAAACGAGGGCATAATTAAAACATAAAAATTAAAAAAAAAGAGAAATGCCATCTGGCCCAATGTAAGTAAATGAAGCAAGGTAATGGGGCTGTCACTGTGATAACAGTGTTTTAATACATTGGTATTAAAACGTGGCTATGGCCGCGTCGTTTGTACTACTCTCAGATACCGCCGATCTCCGCTATGGATCATGTCTCCCGCTTTTACTTTGTAATACTTCAATTTGAAATTTCCTGTCTTTTGTCTTATCGCGATGCCCGCCTAAACGTCTCTTATAAAGTGATTCATGCCGAAATGGCCTTTGGGTTTGAAGGGTGCAATAAATAAACTTGAGTAAAACTCATTCTCGTTCGATTTTTAATAACAAAGTGATTAAATACAACCAGTACCTAGTAAAAAAAAACATGCAGAGGAAAAGCCAATGAGATCCTAAGCCAACAAAGATCTTTTTTATTTTCTTTATGGAATCCCTCCTCCTTCCTGTTGAGCCTAGGTCACCGTCTAGCTTGGAACCGCCTACAGGCCGTTACAGGAACTGCACCTGGTTCTCGTCCGCATTAGGTTCACACACACAGTCATGGCTGCCGCTTGAGTAAAACCCATGTCGTCTCAAAGGGAGAAGTGGAGCCTGTCAGCAGAGATCTTCCCAAGGGGTCGCTGATAAAGATGATGGAGAGAGACAAGACACTGGCGAGGAGGAGGAGGAGGAGAGAGACAGAGGTCTAACATGAGAGAGAGAGAGAGAGAGAGAGAGAGAGAGAGAGAGAGAGAGAGAGAGAGAGAGAGAGAGAGAGAGAGAGAGAGAGCATGACATGGTAGAAAAAAGGAGAGATTGAGGGGTTTATGTATTGAGGGAGAAGGAAAGAGATGGAGAAGGAAGGAAAGAAATAGAGGGGATGGGTGGGTCTGGAGAAGGACAGACGACACTGAGTGGATGACGAATGGTTAAATGAACGACTGAGTAGCCGGACGAAAAGAAAAGCCATTTACCGGGATGACAAGTCATGTGAGCGAGTGCTTGAGAGAGAGAGAGGGAGAGAGAGATAGTGAGGGAAGACTGGGATAGGGAGGAACTGAGAGAGATTAGGAGAGCAAGCAAGAGAGAGTAAGCAAGAGAAAGACAGAGAGAGAGAGAGAGAGAGAGAGAGAGAGAGAGAGAGAGAGAGAGAGAGAGAGAGAGAGAGAGAGAGAAGGGGAAAGGGAGGAACTGAGAGAGAATGAGAGAGAGCAAGCAAGATGGAGCAAGCAAGAGAAAGAGAGAGAGAGAGGAAGGGAGGAAGGGAAGGAGAGAGAGAGACGTAGGAGAGAGAGACTTACGAGAGAGAGACAGAGACAATGACAGAAAGAGAGGGAGGGAGAGGGAGAGGGAGAGAGAGAGAGATGGAGAGAGGAGGGGAAGGGTGGAATTGATAGAGAATAAGAGAGCAAGCAAGAGAAAGAGAGAGAGGGATGAGGGGAGAGAGAACAGGTGGAAGATGGATGGCTGTACTTGAGTCGATGGATTCAGAGGGCGATATGTTAGTGAGCTACACGCTAGGGGAGAGAGGAACAACAGACTGGGAGGAAACCCCGCGGGAGATGGACACACGAGACAAGAGACCGGGGCCCGGTGCCGCTCACCACAGGGGTGTAACGGTGTGAGGGGGTCCCACAGTGGGACCCCCTCACACCGAGGACACCTGCAGAGAAACAGTTGCACATAGAGAGAGAGGGGGGGGGGGGGGGGGGGGGGGGGGGGGGGGGGGGGGGGGGGGGGGGGGGGGGGGGGGGGGGGGGGGGGGGGAGAGAGAGGGGGGGGAGATAGAGAGGCGGGGGAGAGGGGAGAGAGAGAGAGAGGGGGAGAGAGAGAGAGGGGGGAGAGGGGGGAGATAGAGAGAGAGAGAGTGGGGGGGGGGGAGAAAGAGAGGTGGGGGAGATAGAGAGGCGGGGGAGAGGGGAGAGAGAGAGTGAGGGGGGGAGAGAGAGAGAGAGAGAGAGAGAGAGAGAGAGAGAGAGAGAGAGAGAGATAGAGAGAGAGAGACACTTAAGACAGAGACACAGGGAGAGAGAGAGGGTTGAAGAAGGGTCCAAATGACTATTGTATGCAACCATTTGAAAAATGACATTTCGTGATGTCACGCGAACAAATTGACCACGGATTCCACCGTCCCGTTGTCAACGTTACCCATGTGCATGTGCGTGCGCAGGTGAAGTAGCAGGTTTGTCTGTCTGTGTATTTCAATTTGTGGCTAACTCGCAAGATAAGCGACTAGATAGATATCAAAATAGCCACAAACGCGCTAAATAGCTGAACACCTAATAGCGTACAGGCCTCCACAAATGCTGACGTATCAGTTTAATTTAATTTCTAAGTGCCGCCATTGTTCGGCTATTCTGCTCATCCCACCACTTTATCCTTAATTATCAGGGTGAATTTGAGATGAATTCAACAAGAAAGAAGAGTTTAAAACAATGCTAAAGTGCAAATCAAATTCAAGCAAACTAATTGGTGCTTTTTCAACCTTACCAGGTCCCTTAGCCTCTTGGGCTGCTTCTATTTCTAAATATCTACTCCCTGCTAGCTAATGTTTAATCACCCCCACACCCTCCAGCCCCCGTCCAAACCCCTACCCCCCCTCCTCCTCCTCCCTCCCCTCCTCCTCCTCCTCAATGTTTTTGGAGGCATCTTTAACCAGGAGCACAGATCAATAGAAAAAATGTCTCCAATGTGCTACTGTGTGCGTGTGTGCTTGCATGCATGTGCGCACGTGTGTGCATGCAGGTGTGTGTGTGTGTTTGTGTTAAAGCCCATTAGTGTGCCTGTGTGTGTGTGTGTGTGTGTGTGTGTGTGTGTGTGTGTGTGTGTGTGTGTGTGTGTGTGAACACCCATGGGGTATACCAATGTGTGCGTGCATGCATGTGTGCATGCATGTTTGTGTGTATGTTTGTCTGTATGAATCCGTGTGTGTGTGTCTGTGCGTGCGTGAGCGTGCGTGCGTGCGTGCGTGTGTGTGTATCGACGTGTGCATTATGCATGAGGCTTAAGTGCGCCCCTGGGAGGAGTGCTATGCAACATGTTTCTAATATCTTATTCACACCGTGTCTTTCTGTATTTTAAACATGCTTCCTCTCAGGAGATTAACACTCTCAGGCCTTGGAAGCTTCCAGGCGTCTAACCTTCTGGGGTAGTGGAGACTTGAGTAGACTCTCCTGGTTCCGTGTATGATATAGGGAATAACGCGTGATAGATTGGCTCCACTGATGTACTTCGGGAGTGGCTGGGATACACATCTTGAACCTATATCGGATTTGGATTTGATATGTGAACTAAACTAAGATGAAGATGTTTGCTTTTATGTCGAGTGGGCACGCTATCTTGTGTTATCGTGCATCACTATTTTGGCCTCACTTTTAGTCAGGACTGTAACATCATTCACTTCAAGGAAATGTATGAATGTGACTTGTGGTATGTTTTGCATGAAGGAAAACCTTAGGAAAACAATAGGGAATCTAGATCTGCAACCCACCATCAACATGATAGAACCCCTCTTTCTAAACTGTGGAGGATTTCCCCAGCAAAATGTAGCCAGTCAGTAAGTACATCTGGAGCTCTGCAACCCACCATCATCGCTCAGCCTATAGGAGTCTACCATTTCTTCAGAGCGGCAGTATCTCTCAGCTCATTTGCATAGTCCTGTATTCATTCAAGCCGTTTAGTCTGAAAAAACATGCATTTTTAAACCACCGCTTTCTCAGCTATGATGGCGGCCGCCCCCCACAACGAACAAGATATACAGGCACCCGTCAACCAGACTTGTACAACCCACCAGGCGTTGAGAGAACAGACAGCAACCCCTCCTTTGTGTAGCAGGGTATATAGTGCTGTATGTATGTATAGCTGTGTTTCATGCTATTTCACACTGGGCGCCAGAAGTACCAGATGTCACATGCTGGGTTTCTTCTCGCGTGACGTTTTAGAGCTGGGGCGTTGTCAAAGCCGCACCCTACCATGAACATTTGAGTATCCATTTTAAATGTAAAGTGATCCCCGCGCGCGCACACACACACACACACACACACACACGCACACACACACACACACACACACACACACACACACACACACACACACCACGGCGTGTGCGACGGTCACGGGCAAACAGACCTGTCCCAAACTCGTGTCCCTCGGCGCGCGACGACGGACGCCTTTAAATCAGAATCAAGCACTTTTTTTTTTTTTTTTGGTATTTCAACCTATAGCACAGATGTGAAATGTTAAACCTCGGTGTTGATTCAACATTTCACACGGGGCGCGTTCCACCATTCAAATGTCACCGCTCGGGTTTGTCACGGTGTTGTAAACAGGCCGCAGATTTGCAGTTGGAACACCTCCTCCCAGATCTACGTATCACTGGTATCGTACGTATCACTACATATCTACTGGTATCACCTCTCTACGTCGGTTGGAGGTAAAGGGCGAGGAGAGTCAACCGACATACAGTACATGCCGATCCCATACGTTGTCCATTATTAATACACCGCCGGCTCCTGAGGCATTCCTGAACTGGATTTTCCGTAGCAAACCCGACACCTTCGACACGCCGCAGATGAAAGACGACCGTGGCCGCGGGCTGCGGCACGTGTTCCCCGAACACGTCTCTCCTCCCCCTGTGCGGCGTGCAGCGGGGCGCCCGGACCGAGGGGAAACAAGCAACGTGCTACTCGCGTCGGATTTACATTCGCGGTTAGCCGCCCGCGGCCCACGGCCCGGGCGTTTGTTAACGGGGTTGAAAGGGAATGGGACATCTAGCATGTGCCAAAGCTCAGCACCGCCGCCCCAGTGTTGGCTTTGTACCACACCGCAGGGTTTCACCGCGCTGGTTCACAACCAGAACATCCCCGGCACGCAGCCTGCGAACGCAGCTATCTATGTCATTGCTCCCAATCGGGCCTTTGTGTAGATGATAGCTTTATGACGCGCTTATGACGCTTTGTGGCTGTTTGAAAAGCATCAATTGGAAAGTAAAAAAATCATGCATACCGGAGGCAGGGAACGCCATTTTTGGCAAAATATATAGGTGGACTATCACGCTCCGACGCCAACACACTACTGAAGAGCAATCGACACTTTTTAGATTATTTAGAAGAAACAACGCATCTTACCTAAGATAACATATATTTTTACGAAATAAACGACCACCCAAAAAACAACAGAATTGATGGCATGTTTCTGTTTAATGAGTTTGCTGTCCTGGAAAGACCACCAATGCCCAGACGGGGATTAATGTCTCTGCCTTTTCACAATGATTAGTCCATATTTCATCAGCCCTTGTTATGGATCACGTATAGTTTGGCTTGGGGGATTATGATGGCGTGTGTGCGTTTGTCACTAGTTTCTACGTGGTGCTGCTAAATACGACCTGCCACATAGCATTTTTTACCTTGAACACAGACACAGAACGTTTTCGGCATCTATGCGTGTTATGACTATGCAAACAGATATGTATTAATCCGTGCGTGTGTGCGTGCGTGTGTGCTTGTGTGTCTATGTATGCGCGTGTGTGTGTGTGTTTGAATAACTATGTGTTGCTTGCCCAGGGAGGTCACTGGGGATCGAACCAAGTCCAGTTGAACTGGGAGCCAAACTCCCACCTTAACCACTCTATTACCCTGCGTGTGCGCATGTGCATGTGTGCGTGTGTGTGTGTATGTGTGCCTGTGCCAGTGTGATTATTGTCAGTTTATGTGTGCCTCCTAGTTATGCCTAGATGAACAGTCTGATTGCCTGCTACATTATAATGGAGCCGCGGTGCATGTCGACTACTGATATACCCGCTCACTCCTTATGTTTCTGTGTGCGCGGGTTCCACATGTGCAGGCGCGTGTGTGTGTGTGTGTGTTTGTGTGCAATTCGTATGTGCATCGTAAATGCAGACATGCCCAGTTGAACATGATGCCCGGATCTTGTAGCCAGACTAAATAAGCAAATCATTCATGTATTATGTTGTCCTTAGGGTTACTTGTGTAGATGTACGCGTGTGTGTGTCTGCTGCTGGGGTTCCTTGCAGGGCTCAGTGACATCATTGTTGCGTGAAGAGGAATATAAATGACTCAATTCTTAACCGGTATTTTCTGGTGAGATGCCCTGAGAGCAAGTACATCAATAAATAATAATCATCATCTGAATTGTCTTCTTATAGAAATTGCACTGTGGGAATAGGCTTTATCCAATCATTTGATAGTATGGAATTGATCACTGCCAACGCTGGATAACCAGGTAGTGAACACTGGGTCACACACACACAGACACACACACACACACACAGTTAAAGGTTACACATTTTGCATTGCCATTAGTGCTATTATGACACTAGTAGTTGTTGCTGTAAAAATAGGTGCCTAAATAAACTCCATTTCATTGAGTTGATTTTTAATTAACTAAGTGCTACTATATGTTACAAGCTTATTTTCCCAGATCAACAAAAAATCCAAACTGTAATTACATTGTAAGATCCATGTCCAAAAGGCCACAAAGATGATGACCGCTCCGGTTTTTAATCAGCCACTGAACTCTTCTGATTTTAAGTAGATCCTCACAACAAAACTCACCTGCATGATGCAATTAGGGGATAACCCAGTTAGCCTGCTGTGCGACTGAACAGTAGCACCGACTCCCAACTCCTCAAGGACACTAATCTCATTACAGGTCCCTGTAGGTCCATCTATAGGTCTCCCCCTCTCTCTCTCTCTCTCCCTCTTGACATCCCTCTCCCTCGCTTATGAAACTCCTTTATGCAAAAACACAAAAACCCTCCTGACATTATGTATGCAGATGGAATGCTTAAACATCCAGGCTGGGCGCAAACCGAAAACACATCCATCATCATCCCCATGACAACCAGGGATAGAGACGTCAATCACGCGCTGTCCCGAGGGAGGCTGCTGGGATATGCGTACACGCCCATGTGACCAAGCGCGGGCGTCGGCGGCGACGCTGTACGATACAACCAGCGGCTCTACCTCGAAAAGCGTGTACCCAGTACCCACAGGATACAGGGTTTGTTTCAGACAAACACACTTCCTCCCCTACTCTCGCTTTCTCCCACACACACACACACGAACACACAAACACACTTTCTCTCCTACTCTCCCTTTCACAAACACACACAGTCACACACACAATCTTTCTCTCCAACTCTCAGAGTCACACACACACACACACACACACACACACACACACACACACACGCACACACACACACACGGACACACACACACACTGTGTCTCTCTGGCTCTGTCCCTGATGTGGTAACAGGCTGGAGCACGGGCTGACCGTCTGTCTGTCTGTCCTTCCAGGGAGGTGTTGCCAGTGCTAAGCAGTCACATCCCAGCAGGGTGTCTGGGGGTTTGTGAGCGGGGTTGGGCAGCTTGCTAAAAGGGCACTTTTTTCTAAAAACATAAATAGGATTTTATCCCCCAATGGAGAGTGTTAATCCTCGCAAGAAAAAAAGAAAAAGGAAAGAGGAGCTCAAAGCTCATTGGCTGTATAACAAGTGTGAGGGAAAATAATTCAAAAATAAAAAGTAGACGGAAAGCCGGAAAGTCCAAAATGCACTAAGCCGTGTGAGGGAACAGCTGCAGTGGAACATCTCCGCCTGATCCGACCGGTCGGAGCAGGTTTTACCCAGGCTAGCGCCGCTGAGCAGCAAGCCTCCAGACGCGGAGAAGCTAGCGGAAAATACCCAGCGACATATTTAAAATACTGAGCGGCCAGGTGAGCCTCCATGTGCAGCCATCTTGTCAAGGGAACGGAAACAATGGAATGAACTGTATGTTGCTGTGCTGTTGGTGGACCTTGCTCTCTCTCTCCATATCTCATGCTCTTTACCCTGTTCTCAATCTTGCTCTCTCTCTCTCCATCTCTTTTCTCTCCATCTCTCGACCTATCCCTCTCTCTCCATTTCCATCTCTCTCTCTTTGTTTTCCTGTTTTCTGTTTCTCCATCTCTCGCATGTACATGTGTGTGCCCACGTGTGGTTGCATGTTGATGTGTGTGTGTGTGTGTGTGTGTGTGTGTGTGTGTGTGTGTGTGTGTGTGTGTGTGTGTGTGTGTGTGTGTGTGTGTGTGTGTGTGTGTGTGTGTACGCCCTGCTCTCTGTTTAACACTAATCACTCTCATATGTTCAATGTCAAATCAAAGGATTTGAATGAAACAACAGTTAATTAACAATGACAATAGTGTATGATAATAATTATAAGCTCTCTCTCTAAAGCTCCCTCCATCTCTCTCTCTGACAACTTTCCTCTCACTCGGTCCCTGATCTCCCCCACTGTCGTCAAAGCAGACAGAGTAATAAAGTTTTCCCTCTCTCCATGGCTTTTTTTCTTCGTCTTTGTTTTTTCTACAGACGAGTACTGGACGTAACCTCCTCCCCTGCATATGTCTTTCTCCAGCACACTCCATCTCCCCAGTCACACTCTCCCTCTTCAACTCTGACTCCCTGTATGTCTCTCCCTCCCTCCCCCCCCCCCCCCAATCTCCCTCTCCCTCTATCTTGTCCTGCATTCATCTCTCTCGCCCTCCCCTCTCCTCATACAGATTAAACTGTCTATCTTGCTGTCCGCTCTCAGGCGGTGTTTGTCAGTGTGTGTGTGTGTGTGTGTGTGTGTGTGTGTGTGTTGGTGTGTGTGTGTGTGTGTGTGTGCTCGTATGTGTGTGAGTGTGTATCACCGTGTGTGCAGGCATGTGGGTGTGTGTGTCCATTTGTCTTTGAGTCCGTGTTTGAGAGCACGTGGGGCTGAGGTACTGGGCGAGAGAACGAGGGAGAGAGACCCAGACACAGAGGTGGAGCATTAACCTGTCAAAAGTATCACCTGAAAGAGACAAGTGTTACTTACAGCAAGAGAGGGGGAGGGGGGGCGGTAGAGATGGAGAGAAAAAGAACGAGAGAGATTGATAGAGAGAGATCGAGGTAGAAATAGAACGAGAGAGAGAGAGAGAGAGAGAGAGAGAGAGAGAGAGAGAGAGAGAGAGTCAGAGAGAGTCAGAGAGAGGGGGAGCCGGGTCAGCATTTCACTAAACTCTAACTGCTGGTAGGTATGTGAGCTGATTCTGTTTCCATGGCAACGTTGTCTGCTGTAACTTTGAGGACACAACCCTGCACGATGAGTGGAGCAGGTGGACAGACACATGCACCCGTTCTCTCTCTAACAGACACACACACATACAGACCCCCCCCCCCCCCCCCCCCCTCCTCCCCGTAACTAACACATCCTCCCTCCCATGACTCCATCCTTCAAACTGCATCCCCACATGACCATCACTGTACTGTGTGTACAAACCTACTTTATAACCTCATTATACTATCACCAGTCATGTCTCCAGTATGACAGTGTAGAAACACAGTCCTTCATTGCTCCACCACACATTTCACTCACACACACACACACACACACACACACACAGGCAAAAGGTCCGGTCTTTGTGTTGTCATGGCAGCCGCGACCATTGTTTGGTCGTCGCGGCAACAGACGTCTGTCACGGGGCTGCCGCCCGCCCGCCGCTCACTCGGAAGCCGCTAAGTAGCCGTGACTAATCTTCATAGCCTCTCCATGTTTAATCTCAATGCCTTTGCTCCTTTTGTCTTTGTGCTTCCCCTTACCTTAGCCATGCTGAGATAGACACGTTCAACGTTGCATCTTGTCACACACACACATGCACAAACAACGACACACACACACTCATATACACACACACAAACACACTTAAAGACCCCTCTCACAAGACTTTCCTTCAGTCGACTTCTAACACATACTGTATGTGCGAGCGAGCACACACACACACACACACACACACACACACACACACACACACACACACACACACACACACACACACACACACACACACACACACACACACACACACACACACACACACACACAAACTTTTTACCCATTAACTTCCTTTCTAAAGTTCTGAGTAAAAGAATACTTTTTCTTGCGCACACGGAATGGGTCAAGATACAAGTTTATGTTCGGAACAGGGTAAACATACGTGAGTAGTTTGTATAACGTGGCCATGGTAGAATGCCCGTGTGGCATGTGACATGCAGCAAACCCCTTGTGATGTGTGTTTCCCTTGGGACTTATACTGTCGACCTGAAGCTCAATACAGGCGCCGCCATACATTCAAAGCAGATCACGTCTTTCCATGTTCGCCATAGAAATCCAATTCAAATCCATTTCAATGACCGAGGTAAGCCAACAGCCGGCTGTTGATTGGAGGAGGGCTTCAGATATGATTCAGGGTCCTGGAAGGTACCGCCGCGGGACACTATGGGATGTTTATGGTCGGCCCCCCGGCTGTAAACCAGCCCAGATTCAGATGAATGAAAAGGCTGGCTCTAAAATGGCATGTGAGGTAGAGAGATGTAGGGTTGGGGAGAGAGAGAGAGAGGCAGAGGGAGAGATATATCGAGAGGAGAAGAGGAAAATGGGGGAGGAGAGGGAAGAGGAGAGAACACTTGCCACCTCTAAAATGTACTGCATTTGGCTGGGGGCTTGTCACATGCAAACACATCGTACACACACACCGTACACACACACACACACACACGCACACACACGCACACACACACGCACACGGTATCAGTGGGACATTGTTTGCCACGCTAAATCGTTTAGTGGCTTAACGACCACCCTGCTGACAACAGCATGTGCTTGTGTGTGTACCTCTTTGTGTTGCATGTGTGTTATCGCTACACGGTACATTGATGGGGTGTGTGTGTGCTTTCTGTCTGCATGGAATTTTGTGCAAATGCTAAGGATCCACCAAGAAAGTGTGTGTCTTTTTTCTTTCTTTCTTTTCTGTTTGTTTGTGTCGTGTTTTTTTCATTGTTTATTTTCTGCAGGCGTGTTTTTGTCTTTTTACATTGTTTCCTCTGTGTGTGTGTGTGTGTGTGTGTGTGTGTGTGTGTGTGTGTGTGTGTGTGTGTGTGTGTGTGTGTGTGTGTCTGTGTGTGTGTGTGTGTGTGTGTGTGTGTGTGTGTGTACATGTTGGCACACATGCAGGGCTGTGAGGGTGTGTGACTGAGTAATCCGTGGCAGTGGTGTCAGCAGCCAGGAAATGAAGCCATCCTGGTAAACAAATTATTACACCAATCACAGAGCTGTTAACTAAAGTTCACCTGACACAAACCTGCTGCTGCCTGGGGGAGCACAAACCCACCGTCTCTCGCCCCATCTCTCTCTCTCTCTCTCTCTCCCTCCCTCTGTCATCTACAGAGGTACATGGTTCTGTCTGTCTTTCTGCCTGACTGCATCTCTTCCTGTATGTTTTTCTCTGACTGTATTTCTGCCTACCGACTGTATTTTGGTCAATATGTAGGACTGTATTAATATCCTTGTGTCTATCTATCTGACTGTATTTATGTCTGTTACTTTCTCTATCTGACTGTGTTAGTATCTCTACCTGACTGTATTTATGGCTGTGTTAGCCTCTCTATCTGACGGTATTTCTTTCCGGTATATCTACCTAACTGTACTACTATCTATGTGTATGTCTATCTGATTGTATTTCTCTCTATCTGACCGTTTTTCCGTCCACCTGACTGTATTTCTATCTCTGTTTGTCTACCTGACTCTATTTCTGTCTCTCTATCTGACTGTATTTCTGTCTACCTAACTGTTTTTCTATCTACCTGACGGTATTTCTATACGTGTGTGTCTACCTCACTGTATTTCTGTCAATCTACCTGATGATATTTCTATCTATGTGTCTATCTACCTGACTGTATTTCAATCGACCTGACTGTATTTCTGTCTACTTGACTGTATTTATGTCCGTATACCAGACTGTATGTCTTTACTGCCTCTCTACCAGTCTGTATGTCTCTACTGCCTATCTACCACACTGTATGTCTTTACTGCCTATCTATCAGTCTGTATGTCTCTACTGTCTATCTATCAGTCTGTATGTCTCTACTTTCTATCTATCAGTCTGTATGTCTCTACTGTCTACCTACCAGTCTGTATGTCTCTACTGCCTATCAACCAGCCTGTATGTCTCTACTGCCTATCTACCAGCCTGTATGTCTCTACTGCCTATCTACCAGCCTGTATGTCTCTACTGCCTCTCTACCAGTCTGTATGTCTCTACTGTCTATCTACCAGTCTGTATGTCTCTACTGTCTATCTACCAGTCTGTATGTCTCTACTGCCTCTCTACCAGTATGTATGTCTCTACTGCCTCTCTACCAGACTGCATGTCTCTACTGTCTATCTATCAGTCTGTATGTCTCTACTGCCTCTCTACCAGACGGCATGTCTCATCTGTCTACACGCAGGATATCCTCCATCTACCCTCAAAAGGGTGCAGGTCTAAGACGATTCCCACGACCACCCTCTGCAGCGCGTGTCCTTGTGCACGCTCCTGTGCGCCAAGAAAAAGTGCACGGTGGACACATTGCTGAGGGGCAGACAGATGGTACCAGAAGGGGAAGGGAACAGAGCACAAGGGTAGTTCTTCCACCGCTTTTCCAGGCACCATCCGACGGAAGTCAGGCAGTATTTTTCAAACGTCTTTCGTGAGGCGTCTGCATAAAACCACGAGGCTTGGGGCGGGACAAAGCTTTACAAAAAGTGCTCTTCAGCTTTTCATTGTTAACCAAAGTTTAGACAGCTCCCGTCATCAGTGTCAAAATAACGAGGGGGACGGGGGAGGAAGGGGGGAGGAAGGGGGGAGTAAGGGGGAGGACGGGGGAGGACAGGAAGAGAGGTTTGGGCGGGAGGCCTTCAGAAAGTGGGAGGGCTTGTCGCGTTGGCGAGCGTAACGCTTCGCCTTGATATTTTAATCCCTCAAAAACCAAAGCGAGCTGTCAATCAATGTGCTATGAGTTACAGTTGACAATGGTGCAATGTAATTGGATGAAATAGTTGTCTGTTTATCTTAGCGCAGGCATGTGTCACTAAGTAATACAGAAGCAAACTTCTGGGGGCTAATACATAAAAAATACCTCCATTTTATAATGTAGAATTATTTACTTGATCCACATCAGTGATTCACAAATCTTTAACAGTCATGTACCCCTTGGGACCATTCACATTGTAACCAGTACCCCCAGCATCACAGACATTTACACTTACATTTAGGGCATTTAGCAGACGCTTTTATCCAAAGCGACTTTGAGCAAGTACATTTGTCAGAAGAAAGAGAAACAATGATATATTGCTGTTGGTACGGTAAAGATATTCAAAGAAACAAGTGCCAAGCACTTTTTTGTTGAGGAGCACAATTGCTAGGTTGACCCATTCCCCATATACAACAAAAATAGCAAGGATAAGAAAAGACACAATACTAAGAACTGTAAGTGACAGGCCGTACAACTTATTGTATGTTGTACGGCCTGGCACTTATAGTTAGTATTGTGTATTGTGTAGTTTCTTATCCTAGTGTACACTCTCTCTCCTCTTGCTCTCAAACATATTGAAATAATCAACTATAGGAGACCCGATTTAAAGCTGTCTTACGTGGGAACGCTAAGTTCACCTCGTATATCAGACTGACACCGAGCCAACCTGACCCTCCACTGTGTCCACCTCAAGCTCATGAGCCGAGCCCCACTAGGGTGGGTTCATCAGCGGAAGCCCCCCTATGGAGTAGGGGTCTGTGTGGAGGAGCGGGCTTGGCAGCACATAGCTAGCACTGCGGCTACTTGGAGATGGTGGATGGGTTGGAGGACAAGTTCGTAGGGATTAGCTCGCGCTCAATTATAGCAAGTCTTGGCTTGGCTGCACCTATTTAACATGCAGTGTATAACCAGCCAGCAGACGGAGCCTGTTTCTGCACTAAATGGGTTTAAATCCCTGTTGTTTACGGGTGTGTGTTTGTGTGTGTTGTGGAGTCAAGCCAACCACTAATCGAGGTCGGAACCGGACCAGGGTTCTCGGGTGTGAAGCCCCGATAGGGATGGACCAGCATATCCCATGCCATTCAACATGTGATAATGTCACCAAGACTATACTATAAGTCAGTGTTGTGGAATTCGTAGTCGGTAGCCCGTCGTATTTGAACAACACAAAGGAAGCAGTACATTAAACCATAGTTCACTGCCATCGTTTGCCACTGGCACTACTTTCTGTGGAGGTGTTTTTGGAGATGGGGTTTGTAACGGGCGTGCTTCAATTTAATCACACTGCAGAGGGAAAACAACAAGAAAGAAAGAGAAAGACCGCGAGAGCCCAGAGCGGGAGAGGGAGAGAAAGCGAGAGTAGAGAGAGAGCGAGAGAGAGAGGAAGAGAAAGGGAGAGAGAGTGAGAGCGAGAGAGACCGCAAGAGTGAGAGAGGGAGAGAGACAGAGAAAGCGGGAGTTAGAGCGAGAAAGACCACGAGAGCCAGAGCGAGAGAGAGCGAGAGAGAGAGAGAGAGAAAGAGAGAGTGAGCCCGAGAGAGACCACAAGACCCAGAGCGAGAGAGGGAGAGAGAGAGAGAGCTGAAAGTCTTTTGGCACTGAAATGTCAGCCTGGCTCTAACATTGCAAATTATTCCTTTTACTACTCTCCCGCGCTCAAAAGTATGCAATTACACCCCCTCCCGTGGCTGCACTGAACCGGCATCCTACTCAACCGGCACATATCCGTCATGTGTATCTCTTTACTGCAATCCAAATGAGCATCTTTTCACGTACGGATATTTAAACAAACAATGAACACAATAACTATATTTTACACACGGAAAAAGAACCTCTACAATTTCCTTCTGTGTCTGCCAGAGGCAGGGTTATTTGCCTCTGGTGGCATAGATATAGAACCACCAGAAGGGGGGGGGGGGGGAGAGAGAGAGAGAGAGAGAGAGAGAGAGAGAGAGAGAGAGAGAGAGAGAGAGAGAGAGAGAGAGAGAGAGAGAGAGAGAGAGAGAGAGAGAGAGAGAGAGAGAGAGAGAGAGAGGGACAGAGAGAGGGACAGAGAGAGAGAGAGAGAGGGACAGAGAGGGAGAGAGAGATAGGGAGGGTCGGAGAGGGACAGAGAGAGATAGATTGAGGGATGGAGAAGGAATTACAGAGCGTGTGCAGAGCCGTATCAGCCTATTGTGCAACAATGTGAGCACAGCTTAATATTTGAAAATGAACTGTAACCGAAACCTCATCTGTCATTGTTAACCAAAGTTTAGACAGCTCCCGTCATCAGTGTCAAAATAACCAAGATTCAGAGGACAGAGGAGGACAGAGCGGAGTGCAGGGGGAGACAAGGGGAGGGGGTGGGGAGAGGAGGGGAGGGTAGAGAAGAGGATGGGAAGGGAGACAAGGGGAGGGGGGCAGGGAGAGAAGAGGAGGGGAGGGGAGAAGATTCACGGAGAGGGAATCAGTGGACACGAGGAATAGGAGTGGAGAGGAGAGATGTGAACGGAAGAGTAGTGGAGAGGAGAGAGGGGCAGTGAACAGGAGAGTAGTGGAGAGGAGAGAGGGGCAGTGAACAGGAAAGAAGAGGAGAGGGGAGCAGTGCAAAGGAGTGGGGAGGGGAGGAAAGGAGAGGAGAGGGGAGCAGTGAGCAGGAGAGGAGAGGAGAAGAGAGGGGATCACTGAACGAGACAGTGAAGAGAGGAAAGGATTGGAGAGGAAGAAGGGGAGAAGAAAATAGTAAAGGAGAGGAAAGCAAAATGAGTAAACAGGGGCAGGGAGGAGGGAGGAGAACAAGTGGGGAGGGGAGAGGCAAGGTGAGGAGAGGAGCGAGTGGTGGAGGCAAGACAAGAAAAACCAGCAAAGCAAAGGACAGAAGGGGGGTGAGGAGGAGAGCAGGAGGAGGAGGAGGAGGAGAGCAGGAGGATATAACAAGTCTGCACGGAGGAGATAAGGGACCTCTAAGTGTCACTACAACACTACTACATTGATCTGAAGGAGAGAGAGAGAGAGAGAGAGAGCGAACGGAGTAGACACACACAGGATGTGAGAAGGAGAACACTCATTACACTCAACACAGTTCCAGAAGCCTTCCTGCGCGCATCACACCAGACTCGTGCGATGATCATTTACATAAATAAACACCAAATTACATAAATACATGCCAAATGAGCGGCTGCCCCGATAAAGTTCGCCTGATATCCACACTCCACGTAATAGTGGTTGTCTGGGCGGTGCCAGCGACCCAACCCCCCTGCTGTGAGGAGTCAAGCGGGGAGTACTAGGGCGGTGATGGATACACCCCGCGTGGTCATGGGGTAAACAGCCTGTAACAGGCAGTCAGGGGCAATGAGGATCCGTTAAAGTCACAGGCACATGGAAACGCGTGAGCCTGACATCGCCGGAGGAATCGCCAATTGCAATTAGTCTGGAACCTCTCAGCTGGTTTGCGATTTCCATGGGGCCTCACCAAGGGGCGCAGGCCAAAATGCCTCTGGACGCCAATGGACTGTAACCAATCATAGCAGCAAAACGGGTGACAGGAAAAAACCCTCAGGGACATCTTTCTTCTAAACAAAACGCTTTAAGTGCAGTTGTTTTTTATTATTTTAATGAAAAAATACTTTCCAGTTTGTTTGATACTTTGTCGATAGCTTAATCAACAGATTGTTCTACATCAGCGGCCACTATCTTTGTTGTTTTTAAAATGCGTGATTGGTCAGTCTATGCCTGTGATTGGTCAGTCTATCTCGTAAGATAAAAATCTTTGTGTGGGAGGGGGAATGGGAGCCAGACCTTATCCGCGCAGCAAATGAAACAGGAGCTTGCATTCGTGTTTTTCTGGGAACCAGGCTAGAGACGAATGGAACGAATGGGGCAGAGTAGCTAGAGGTTTCCCCTCTTGATGTAAATGGTGTGACGAGACAATATGAACGCACAGGGAGGGATGGAGAGAGAGAGAGGGTTGAATGCACTGGCGAGGGGGGGGCAGGGATAAAGGGGGAGAAAGAGTAGGAGGGGTGAGTGAAATGTTATGGTAGAAAATATGTCATATTCCTTGCTCCAGTGGGAACATACGGTCCTCAAATACTGTGCGCTGTGCACCTGCGCACGACGGTGTGTACCTGTGTGTGACTATGAGTGGGTGTGTGCATATCCGTGAGGCCAGCTGCTGGGATCAGCAGAGCTTGACCTCCACAGGGATCCATCAGCCAGATAATAACAAGAGCAGGCCCAAACACTGACTACACCAGTGTATACCCTGTATCCAGAGGGAGAGAGAGCAGGGAGAGCCATAGACAGCACCGGAGAGCATTGCGTACACATTTGTCAATTCTTGTATGGCCTTGTATTATGGCCTAGGAATGGCCCTCAGCTTTCATTACGGCTAAATTGACCCATTAAGTCAGCAATAGCCGACCCCTGCTGTTGATAGGTACTAGATTAGAGGCTCCCTACATGTTCCTGGTCCCCCCTGCCCCATCGAATCATAATTCTCCCTCTGTATTAGTGTGTTGTGGTGATCGGGACTTGTTGCCTGGTCACAATACAAATCTTCCAATTTTCCATTTTTTTCCGTTGCATTTAAAATCTCTGCCCTTAATACTACTTTGAATATCAATTTTGGCCCCCATTTAAACCCTCACTACTCCTGGAAGGAGGGATCACCCAAATTTAGTTCCTTCTCACGATTTCTTCCTTGTTGATTAAGGGAGTTTTATCTTGCCCTTCGGGGGGGCTAGGGTTCAGGGTTCAGTGGGGTGTCATAAATATTTGGCCTGTAAAGAACCTTGGAGGCTGTAACTGTGATGAAGGGCTATACAATAAAATGACCTGACTCGACCAGCGGTAGCGTCCCGGTGGACATAAAAAGAAACACACACTGTTTGTCGGCCAAAGCGATGCACTAGCAAGCTTGCCCCAAATATCAGAGCTTGACACACCACTGACCACAACCATTCAACATTACAATATTTAGTCAACGTTTTGAGATTTTTATCAAAAGCGACCACAATTACATGAGGCTCATTTCTGATCCTAAGCAGCAATGTGCCCAGGGTCTGCAGACTAACCTCCTTGAGAAGGCATCCTTGAGAACGAGTCCCTCACCCCCTACCTGTTCCCTAATGACGTGTATCTCAATTACCTGTAAATCTCTCCGTAGGCAAGCATCTGCTGCCAGCCCACTAAATAACACGGGCTCCCCCCTGAATAATGTTATTCAGGGTGTTGTGATTCTAAACCACTGGATTTTCATGGTCATTTAAGTCATGATAACATGACTGTACTGTACCGCCCCTACAGTATGGATAAAACAGCAGGGAGTGACATAAATACACAAAATCCTTAGGATACGAGTCCCTACACCCCGGGCCACAATAAATACCTTCCCTCCTGAGGCGAGGGGCAGAGACAGTGGATCAGTACCAGGCCCACGTCGGGACATTTCCCTCCCCGCGGCTGGGATCTATTATTTATCACAGTGTTGGTAGCGATGTGCGTGGTGAGACAAATGTCGTTCGACCCGCCTTGGTAAGGGGGAGGGTTGAGGTGGGAGCTCCAAACGACGAAGAGGAAGATGCTGTATTTATAGCTAAACAGATACTTTGAGCAGACCACGTGTGGTGCGGCGTGCAGGGGTTGTGTGAACGGTAGGGAGGAAGACACGGGGGGTGGGGAGTGTCTGTGTGTGTGTGTCTATGTGAGTTGGGCGGGGGGGGGGGGGGGGGGGGGGGGGGGGGGGGGGGGGGGGGGGGGGGGGGGGGTTTAAGATTCAGGAATTGAACAGCATTTGGTGAGGAATCCTTCAGATACAGAGGGAGCCAGTTTAAGTAGGTCAGGCGCGCACACACACGCAGACACACTCACACACGCACACGCACTCAGAGGCATATCCACAGTATGTGCGAGCACACGCGTGCAAACACAAAAAGGACGATGAAATGAATGAGACACACCACATGAATACATTGAAATACTCAAACACAGCACAAAAGTATAGATGGATAAATATAGAATATATATATATATATACATATACATACAAACATACATACACACACACACAAACATACATATGTATATAAAGACAAAGAATGGGGACAAATGCCGCCAAACAAAATCATGCATTCCCTTTGACGCCTTGTGAAGAGTGTGGGAATCTGTGTGAGTCACAGGCAGCAGGGAGCCCCAAACTGACAGCCCCGCTTGCTTCAACCGCACTGCATGGGGAACCATGCTGGTGTGTGAGTGTCTGTGCGTGTGCGTGTGCATGTGCGTTTGCGTTTGTGTGTGTGTGTCATTCCTAGACATCTAGGAAGATGACTAGGAGGACCAGTCCATCTTAAGTAATACAATCATGTTAATGTCAGCAAAAATGTTTTTCGAGGTAATGTAACGTACAGTGACAGGTAGAGGAGTCACACAGTCACAATATTAGAAGAGTCATGCCTTCAAACACAGAGACAGATGCACACAAATATCCTGTTTGGGCAAAAAGATGGAGGTTTAGGTTTAAGGAAGGCAACTTTGTCACCCTCTTTCAACTCTATGTCGAATTGTAGAGTAGTACTTATTCAGTACAATCGACATAATGATCTGAAATCAATAGAATGGATTACTGTACATTAGTGAATTATGAGTCTGGCTACTATTGCTTATAGAGCATTGCAGAGGATATCCAAAAGCAACTTATGATGTTGCTTTTGGATCAACATGCCCCATGGATCTTTGTTCATCCGTGTTAAAAAGGGGGAGGAGTGGTTTCAGAGCACTGGACAGAAGATGAAGTGTGTGTAAGTGTGTGTGTGTGTGTGTGTGTGTGTGTGTGTGTGTGTGTGTGTGTGTGTGTGTGTGTGTGTGTGTGTGTGTGTGTGTGTGTGTGTGTGTGTGTGTGTGTGTGTGTGTGCGTGTTTGTGCGTTTGTGAACCTTTGACCACCAGTGACTTGCAGAAGCATGGAACAAGACTTGCATGCTCAACCAGTGTCACCAGGTTTGGTTGACTTACTTCCAGGCATATAGTATAGTTTTAAAGTAGCAACAATGTATACATTCAAATCTATGCAAAATATGGAAGAGGCGTATTATATAACGGCTTTGCAGAGCAAGTAGTTGCGTGGCCTATATACTCCACTAAATTCAACACACTTAAATATACCAGCCGCACACACAAGCAAGGTTCCTTTGACGAAGAGACAGCTTCACCATTGGAGCAAACTCAGCCAATTAGACTATTTAATTAGCATACAGGAGGTAACCATAGCAACAACTGTCACCAAGCCTCTCGAGCTGCGTGCTTTCCTTCAGCGCCTGGTCACCAGACTTTGTTTCCTGCCGTCGTACTCAGCCTGCTCTGTAATGACCAGATGCCATTCGCCTTCCCGCCACGAGACAGAATCAAAACTATTTGTGTGTGCGCGTGTACATACATGTGTGCGCATGTGTATGCCCAGCGTGTGTTCGCATATGTTAACGTGTCCCTGTGCATGTGCTTATTTATATGCACCTGGGGTCTCTCTGCGCATGTGTGTTTTTGTGCACGGTGTGTGTTTTTGCGTGTGTGCACAAATATATTCATGAACACCGGGCCCTGCCTCGCTCGAGAAATATGTGCATTTTTTAACAGATTGCATTCTATAATAATTCAACAACACGTTGTGTTTAATATTACATGAGGCGATCAATAAATCATCCCTTTGCCAGGGCCTCCAGAGAGCAACACCAGCTCATGACCGCCGTGTCGGGGAACCCACCACTCCCAACCATAAACCCCAGCGGTGGCCTGTGGTGCACGGCCAATGTATTATGGATGCATCGATCGTGGTGTGGAAGGTAGAAGAGAGCAGGAGATAACCTAGGAGGGGATGCAGGGGCATTTCTGCCCATTGATCTGACCCGCACAGGAGTCAGATCTCTGGTGTAGAGCGTACAGTGCAGGTGGAAGGTGTGCGTGCGTGTGACTTTGAGGTTCAAAGAGTCAGGGTTTGGGGAATACAACCCCCATTCAGCCACGAGAGTCTATGGGTTGTTTGGTACTGAGTATAAAGCATGAGAGCTGGGTTTAGTGCACGAGAGCTTGGTAAAGTGCACGTGAGCTGAGTATAGTGCACGAGAGCTTGGTATAGTGCACGTGAGCTAGGTATAGTGAAGGAGAGATAGGTATAATACACAGAGGCTTGGTATAGTGCACGAGAGCGTGGGTGTATTGCACAAGAGCTTGGTATAGTGCATGTTGTATGAAGTACACCCAAGCATGAACGTATTACTGAAATACTGAGTTATTTAACAGCCAGAAGCCTAATGCTCTTTGCTAATGAGTGAAGATGCGTAGTACACCAGCAACCACACACACAATCGCACAAAACACACACTTTTACAACAGAACACCTCCTTAATCCTCCAACACAGCCACTTCCAGTGGTTCAATCTCCCATTCCCAGCCAGACTAATTTTCAGTTTTGTCAGACCCTGTTATTACTTTGTGGATTTGAACAATAACCTTCTCTCATCTTGCCCTCCTCATGGATCTTCTCCTGTAGCCCTCTGTGTGTGAAGTTATCTGTTTATGCCGACTCGTTCCCTCTCCTTCTTTGGCCTTTTTTTTGGTTCTGATATTTTGAGTTTATGTTAGGTGAATGTTGATTTGAATTGATATTCAGAATTTGTGTTGGGGCGCATAAACACACAGGCACACACACACACACACACACACACACACACACACACACACATTAGCAAGTGCAATAGATTGTGATTGTGTGTGTGCACTAAAAATGCTAAGGGACATTCCTGTGTTGTGAATAATTTAGCACCAAGATATTAGGCTCTGATTCGGTCTCTCTCGCTCTCACACGCCACGCATGCAAACGCACACTCAGACAGACATATACTTAATCATGTACATGTTTATGAGTGTCAACAAAACACTGCCCTGTACACTACCACTAGCCCTGCCTTGCAGTGCATTTGCATCACCTGACCTGTAGGGCTCATCTTAAGAGCGGCTGCTGCTTGGATCATATGAATACTTTACTCTGTTATTCATTTATTCTATCTAGTGAAGTCTATTGCGGGAAATAAAAACTCACAGCCCAACAAACGCACAAATAAACCGCAAACACGCGTGCGCACACACACACACACACACACACACACACACACACACACACACACACACACACACACACACACACACACACACACACACACACACACACACACACACACACACACTATTCCCCTGATATTGCTGAAAGCATGCCATTTTGAATCATTTGATTGGCTGGGTAAAAAATTGATGGAAAGCTAATATACTCCTGAAATGAATACCTTAGGGTGCGTGCACAAACACATACAGGTGCACACACAGACACACACAGCCAAAGCATACTTTTCATGGTGTTTGTCCAAGGCGAGTTCATCAGCGTGTGTGAGCTGCGTTCGTAGCTTAGCTTCTCCTTAGCCTCAATGACAGACTGGTGGTTACACTGCTACTAGAATGATGTCCGATGCCCGCCCCACCCACCCGCCACTCTCAACTGACACCCACACTTTATGTACTGTCCACAAAAATTCTGTTTCACAACAGTTGGCCGAACAAATTTGTGTGAGTGTGTGGTCCGACTCTGAGATGGTCAATAGTCTCAAAACAAGACAAACCCATTTATTAACTTTAAGAACCCAATAACCGACCATAAACTGAACAACTCTTTCACATGAGTTGTGTTGATCATAGCCAAGTGTCCGTAGCCATTAATAATTTGTTCACAAATTAACTTCCTCCTATGAACTCTCTTGAATTGTACCCCTGAAAAAATAAATTTCAACCGTTTTTTTGGGTTCATGCAAGTGTGTGACATCTTTGCAATGGCTTGTTATCATGTGTTCACAGTGTAAGACTGACATCCTGACAAACACTGACTTGATTTGTCAAATGAAGTTGTATTTGGCACATAAACACACACACACAAACACAGAATCTGACGCAAACCCACAATCCTTTCCACATATACACAATCACAGTCATATAAACACGCTCTCTCTCTCCCTCCCTCCCTCCCTCCCTCATCCCTCTCTATCAAACTCCATCGCTCTACCTCTCCCTCACGTCTCTCTCCCCCCTCTCTCTCTCTCTCCAGCTCACCCTCTCGCTCTCTCTGTGTATCCTGTAATCTCTCCCTCTCCCTCTCCCTCTCTCTCTCTCTCTCTCTCTCTCTCTCTCTCTCTCTCTCTCTCTCTCTCTCTCTCACAATCCTACACACACATACACAACCCTACGCACACACACATTCACAATCCTACACACAAACACTCTGACGCAAACACACAATCCTATGCGCACACACACACACACAAACACACACATATACAATCCAAGGCACACACAGAGTCCTATGCACACAAACTTTCTCCCTCGTTCTCTTTCACACACACACACAAAAACAAACAAAATCCCCCCCCCCCCCCCCCCACACACACACACAGGTCTCGGCGGCGTCTGCGTACCTCGACAGACGGGGGCGGGGAAGTCCCACACGGCAGCGTTCCCGGCGTTGGTGACGCAGGTGAGCGTGGCGTGGCCGTCCAGCACGTAGCCCGACACGCAGCTGTACTGCACGCTGTCGCCCACCGCCAGACGCCCGCCGCCACTCAGCACCGCCTTGGGGGGCACCCCGGGGTTACCACACGACATGCTGTGGAGCTCTGGGGAGGGAGAGGGGGGAGGGAGGGAGGGAGGGAGATGAGAGGGGAGATTCAGCGAAGGATCAGATGGAGGGAGAGAGGGGTGGATCAGAGGGGGGGATTGGGAGGAGTGAGGGAGGGTGGGAGGGGTGGGGGGTAAAGGGGAGGAAGAGGTGGATGGAGGGGGGAGGGAGGAGGGAGGGAGGGGGAGGGAGGGACGGATCAGGGGATGAGATGAGAGGGGAGGATGGATGGAGGGAGAGGGAGGGAAACATGAGAGGGATGGAGGGTTGGGGACGGAAGGAGGGATGAAGAGATGGAAAGATGGGGAGAGAGAGGAAGGGAAGACAAGAAGGATACATAGTTAAAACCCTGATACTGAATATCTTATAGAACATATTTATAGAATATTCATATTTTTGAATAAGGTTATTTAATGAGTATAAAAACGGATTATGTTGATTTGATAAAAAAAAAAGTAGTATTGGTTATAGAGGATTGTTTTGTTGTGAAGAAATATCCATAAAGCTCTGTCCTGTAGTCTACAGAGTCAAAGTAATACATTTGAGCTTTACTGTAAAACCATTCATCTTTGTCAACTCGTCCTCAGAACCAACCAGCATAGATATGGTCAGGAATAGTGTTCAAAATGTCCATAAATAAAAAGTGATCTCCAGAGCTTGGACTGGAAGACCACTCACTCAGCACTGAAACGACAAAAACACACAATACACACATGCATGCTTGTGTGTGTGGTTTTGTTGGTGTGCTTGTGCGTGCGTGGATGTGTGAACATATGAGTGTGTGTGTGTGCGTGCATGCATGTATGTGTGTGTGTGTTTGTGTTTATGCGTGCATGTCTGTGCGAGTATGTGTGTATGTTTATGTGTTTGTGTGCGTGCGTGAGCATGTGTGTGTGTCTGCGTGTGTGAGTATGTGTGTGTGTCAGTGTGTGCGTGCTTGCATGTGTGTGGGGTTGCCTGAGTGTGTGTGTGTGTGTGTGTATGTGTGTCTGAGAGAGAGCAGTGTATGAGGAGAAGGTGATTGGGTGGTTTTTATCGGTACTTCCAATATTCCCATAAGATACCTTCACAACCCTGAGATCAGTGGAGCAGATCACACACACACACACACACACACACACACACACACACACACACACACACACACACACACACACACACACACACACACACACACACACACACACACACACACACACACCCTGCAAGGCCACTCTTAAACGTATACTAGCATACACAATCATGCAAAAACAGTAAAGGATGCACGGAAGTGATCAAACGCACACATACACACACACACAATCAGGCCCACACACAACCAAAATACACACCCAACAATAACACACCACGACACACACCCAAAAACACACAGGCACAGACCCACACAGAGATAGAGACAGACACACACACACACACACACCAACACACACACAGGCTATTACGAGCCATAAAGCAGGAAGTGGATGCGAGGAGAGGGAGCCACTGTGGTCTTATTGTTTCAGCTTGATGGATACAACTGTAGAACTCTTCAGACATAAGGGGGAGAGGAAGGAGGGAGGGAGGGAAGGCAGGGAGAGGATAGAGGGGTGAGGAAAGGACGGAAGGAAGGAGGAAGAGAGATGGAGAGGAGAGGGGTGGGGGGAGAGGAGAGGGATGGGAGGAGAAGAGATAACGAGGGAGGAAGAGAGGGAGAGGGGAAGTAGAAGCAGGGGAGAGATAGGTAGAATATGGGAGACATGGGAGAGAAGGATATAAAAGGTGAGCCGAAGGACCGAAGAGAATAGATACATGGATGGAGGGAACAGAGAGAGGAGAGGGAAGGAAAGCAGGGCAGGGGGGAGGATGTCTTTTTCCTTTCTCCTATATGCTATCCACTTCTCCGCGGGGAGAAATGTATAGAATATAGGAGACAGGAAAGAGATGGCGGCAAAGAAAGGGAGAGGAAGGGAGTCTGGAGCTCGGACAGGAAGGGAGTCTGGAGGTGGCAGAGGGAGAGAGTCTGGAGGGGGGAGAGGGAGGGGGTCTGGAGGGGGGAGAGGGAGGGAGTCTGGACGGGGGAGAGGGAGGGAGTCTGGAGGGGGGAGAGGGAGGGAGTCTGGACGGGGGAGAGGGAGGGAGTCTGGAGGGGGGAGAGGGAGGGAGGGAGTCTGGAGGGGGGAGAGGGAGAGGTAGCAGAGAGAGGAAGGGAGGCTGAAGGGGCAGGGGGACAGGTAGCAGAGAGAGGTGAGGGGGACATGGAGACCTGAGAGAGAGAGAGGGGTAAAGGATGAGAGGAGGAGAGAGGAGTTGGATATGAGAAGACACAGAGGAGAGGGAGGGAGGGAGGGAGGGCTAGGAGACGCGGGAGAGAGAGAGGTAATGGGGGGGTAGTTGAGGAGTGGCTGGATGAGAACAGGTACACAAGAGTGGACGAGAGGAAGATGAGGCCGTGGAGGAAGAGGACAACAGAAAACAAGAGGGACTGCGATCTCTTCTTATTATCTCAGGATGATGGATAGAACTAGCAACCAAGTCTGACATAGGGGGAGCAGACAGAGGGAAGGAGAAAGGGGGGGGGGGGGGGGGGGGGGGGGGGGGGGGAGTTAAGGGGAAAAAGAAAGCGAAAATATGCTTGGCTTTCTCCCCCTGGAGTTCAAGTTCTCTCTCTCCCTCTCCCTCTCTCCCCCCTCTCTCCCTCTCTCTCCCTCTCCCTCTCCCCCCCCCCCCCCCTTCACGTGGACCTTGAATCTTGCTACTATGAATGCAAAATTGCACTAAAGTCATTTTTAAAGCATATATTTCAGGAATACGAATTTTCCGTCCTAACCGGGGACGACCAATGGCATTACATTTTCAGAGCACATCCAAGGTCCCGTGAAACACGAAGAGTCAGGAGACACATTGTCCGATGGTTAGCCTCCCTCGGCCGATTCAGCCCCTAAGACATCTACAGAAAGTGGTCTTTTTCTGTGTGTGTATTTAGGATACACACACACAAACGCACAGGGGTCATCCATCACCATGGCGACCCTCCGTGGGGTGCTCTTATTGGTTGTCGGGCTGGCCCGGTGTTGCGACCTGCTGGCATATCGATTTGGCGAGTCATTGTGTCCAAACTCTGCGTCAAGCTGTTTGTTATCTCACACACACACACACACACACACACACACACACACACACACACACACACACACACACACAGTCTCTGGTTCCGGGTGATATCACCACCCACAAGCATGTACATGTACCCACTGACACTATGACAAGGATACATGCCCACACACAGAAACACACACTGCCACACACACACACACACAGTCAGGTCACATGGTATCAGACAGCTCCTACCACATCGTGACACTTATTTTTAATCCAAACAGTTAACCCCCCCCCCCCCCCTCCCCCACCCACCCACCCACGCCTCTCCCCTGTTTCTCCTCTTTTATCACATGCCCCCTCCACCTCCTCCTCCTCCTCCACATCCCAGAATCCCTTCCCTGTCACCGCACCATATGGTTCTCCTCCCCATCCCTCCCTCCATCCATCTCTCTCTTTCTCCCCCCTCCCTCTGTCTCAAACTCCATCACCCTACCTCTCCCTCACGTCTCTCTCCCCCCCTCTCTCGCCGTCTCCCCCCCTCTCTCTCTCCAGCTCACCCTCTCGCTCTCTCTCTGTGTATCCTGTAATCCGTCTCCCTCTCCCTCTCTCTGCTACCTCCCTCCTCATCTGTGTTGTCACTCTCCCCCCCTCCCTCCCTCCCCGTGCACAGACCCTTCCCTTCCTCCTGTCAGGGCCCTCCCCTCCGTCTCATCCCCCGCTTATTCCCTGGCTTCCTACACTCAACTGCTCAAAGAATAAACTAACATGCCATTCCCAGCCCTGCCTCCTCTCTCTCTCTCTCTCTCTCTCTCTCTCTCTCTGCGTCCTCCTTGGTCTCTCTCCCCATCTCTCTCTCTGCTACTCTAGCTCTCTCTGTCCTCGGTTTACCGCAGGCTCCAGCCGTCTCCGTTACATTTGTTTTATTTAAAAGCCAACTGCCACAGCCTCCTCTTCCTTTTACCGCTGGCAGCCCTCTCTCTCTCTCTCTCTCTCTCTCTCTCTCTCTCTCTCTCTCTCTCTCTCTCTCTCTCTCTCTCTCTCTCTCTCTCTCTCTCTCTCTCTCTCTCTCTCTCTCTCTCTCTCTCTCTCTCTCTCTCTCTCTCTCTCGTCAATGGTGTCTATGGTCTCTCGTCCCCGTACCCACACTCCCCAAGGCCTCTCTCTCTATCCTCCTCCGCTGCTCTCTCTCTCTCTCTCTCTTTTCTACATTCATATCAGTCATCTCTCGCCCCAGTACCCCGCATAGTTCCCAGCCCACTTGCTCCTTTGGACTCTCTCTCTCTCCGTCATTTTCTCATGCGTAACTATGCTCTCTCGCCCGGTCCCCAGTTCACCATAACCATGATTCCAGTCTCAGTTGCTCCATTCCAGCCCGCCGCTTTATGGGCCATCTGCACAACGATGTGCATCTGTCACACGCACACACACACACACACGCACAAACACACACGCACCAACACACACACACAGGGACCTAGACACTCAGACACAAGCACACACGCATCTGCAACCTAGGCACACTTCTACACACACACACGCATGCACACACACACAGACACACACACACAGTCATTTACCCGCTTCATAATTCCTCCCTAGATAAGCAATTACAGCGGAGGAGTCCAGGTGGAGAGAGAGAGTGAGAGAGCGAGCGAGAGAGAGAGCTGGGAGCATGAGGAGCAGTGACGGATGGGAGGACGAGTGAGGGAGGAAGAGAAGAAGAGAAGAAAGAGAGATGGAGATGCTGAGCAAGAGGGGGAGCGAGGGAGATGATGAGGGAGAGGGCAGGAGGAGGGGAGAGAGAAGGAGAGTAAGGAGTAACAGATGGAGATAGGGGGGGGAGAGAGAGAGGAAGAGAGAGAGAAGGGAGGAAGAGAGTAAAAGAGTTGCAGAGCAAGCGGGACAGCTAGGGAGAAGGAGGAGGGAAGATGGAGGGAGGAGGCAGATAGAGAGGAACAGAGAGAGTGACATCGGGAGTGTGGTAGAGAGAGAAAGTAGCAGAGTGACAGAGCTAGGGAAAAGGAGAAGGAAGGATGAGGGAGATAGCATGAGAAGAGGAGGGGAGAGAGAGCAGGGGAGTATGAGAGACAGAGAGAGAGAGAGAGAGAGAGAGAGAGAGAGAGAGAGACGGAGAAAAGGATGAGGCGGAGTAGCACTGCAAAAGAGATAGGAATGGAGAAGGGGGAGATAATTGATGGAGAGGAAGAGAGAGAAAGAGAGAGAAGACAGATGAGAGTGAGAGAGAGAGAGGCAGGGAGGAAGTGAAAGAGAGGGGGGGGAGAGAGAGGGAGCTAAGTGGTGAGGAAAAGGGAGGACAAGAAAAGGCAAGCTGACAGACTCCCAGAGACTTTAGTGAGACAGATGACACCGTAGGCCAGGGGGCTGGGGCGAGAGAGACCGGCTATGAACATCTGAGAGAGAGAGAGAGAGAGAGAGAGAGAGAGAGAGAGAGAGAGAGAGAGAGAGAGAGAGAGAGCTAGACAGAGCTAGACAGAGAGAGAGAGAGAGAGAGAGAGAGAGAGAGAGAGAGAGAGAGAGAGAGAGAGAGAGAGAGAGAGAGAGAGAGAGAAAGAGAGAGAAAGAGAGAGATAGGCTTGGGGTTTTTACACCACTGTCAGCACTACCCTTTACGATGAATCCAAACGAATCAAAGTTCATACCGGAACGAACTAGATGCAGAGAATAAAGAATAGCGCCTGTTTTTAAGCCTGCGGTCCCTCATAAACACGGGGAGAAAATATGATTCCGCCCTCCCCCCAAAAAGCTTCTCTTTTATATGATCCCTTTAAAAGACGGCAGGATTTACAAGGTCTTCCCTGGAGCAGGGACACAGGGGAGATGATTGAATGGGGGGGTAGGTTGTGTTGATATACTGCCTTGTGCTACCCGCCGTAGAACTGGTTGACGTGATCGCTCAACCGCCTTCTTCCGGTCTTGCTTTTCCCTATTATGAGTTCTATAGTTTGTTTGTGAATTATTCTCGCTAAGATTGTTTTGTTTTTTGGGTTGTTGTTTTTTTTAACAGGGATATTCAGAACTTATTCGGATATATAACAGAACATCTTCAAATCAATCCCTGAGCGTCAACACCAGTCATCAACATAAAGTTTGTTTCCGTTAAAAAAATGTCCAATTCAGTTCATTCAGTTTGTCATTTTCCTTGTTTGAATATTCAAATCCATGAGGACTCTGAGAGATGAGAAGAATAGAGTGAAAGTGTCAAGAGAAAATGTCCAGAAAGAATCAACAGAATTGCAAAAGGGTTGAATGGAATTGGAAATGTGTATTATGAAGTTTGGCTCTACTGGGGGAATTAGCAATGAATAAAATATGAAATAAATATGAAATATGAATTATATCAATCCAACATGAAAGGAATAGAAAAGACAGAAAGTGCCAAAATGAATCAAACTGAAAAGTTATAATCTTAGAGGCAACCTTCGCTCTCTAGCTCAGAAAACTTATTTGCTTGCACCAGACCAATAATAAAAATACATTGGGGTGGCGTGCTCTGTTGCCATGGCTCTAGGGAAACAATCAAGAATGCCAACAAGCAACTAGACAATAACGGACTGTCTTGTTAGATAAATCAAATATTATAGTTTTGTACTACGTTTTCTAGGACTGGATGTTTTAAAAATATTCCCATGACACTGGGATGCAGCTACTTCTTGGATAATAATGGATATACCCCCCCCCCCCCATCCCTGCCTGTCAATTGAACTAAAAGTGGATGCTGACTGCTGAGAGAGACTTAAAGAAATAGCTGTATATATAATATATATATATATATATATATATATATATATATATATATATACACACACATGGGAGAGAAACAGGGAAGGAGACATATCTTTTTGTGCTTTCGCAGTGTAAATCTATGTTTTCCATGCCCATAAAGCATAGAATTGAATTGAATCGAGGGAGAGAGACAGAGCAAGAGGGATCTAGGCAGATGCAGAAAGACAAAAAGAGAGATCGAAAGAGAGAGAGAATGAGAGAGAGAGAGTGAAATACTCGATGCGGTACACACTCCGCATCCCTATGACAACCACCACATGTCTGATCCCGCGAGCTTAGCAAAGCACAGCGGCAGAAACCCTAAGTCCGGGAGAAAGTCCCTTCCTCAGCTCTCGGGTTTGATTCCCTGTGGTGAATCCTGGGAAGAGAATCCCGCCTCCACAAGTCTCCGTTCAACAGCAGTCTGTACAACCCCTCACCAAGGGTCCCTGAGGGGAGGGCCCAGGATCAGGAAGAGCTCAACTCAAGTCCAAACCCCCAGGCCCCCCAGGGCCTGATCTACCTGAAATGGGTTCAGTTTCGAGTTGCCATGAACGAATGAAAACGTTGAATGTACGAAGACGAGACCACGTATTCCACACGTTTGCTATTTCCTGTGAAACAACTACAAAGAAATGAAATCATCCAAAGCCACTTAAAGGATTTGAGATACAGGTCATTGGGATCCGAAGGATCAAGCAGCTGTGAGGATGCCTTGCTCATGGATGCCTGAGGGTATTTCTGCAGACATTGGGGGTCGAACCTAGTACTTTGTGGCTGGGAATCGACACCCTAAGCCACTACATCCATATATAGGTATCTGAATATACAGCAAACTACTAATGAGTAAACAAATGGCCTACAAAAACAAATGCATTCATTAATAAATGCATTCATTACCCATCACCCAATAATCATTGGGTGATGGGTAATAGCAATACTACACCCTTGCCTGCCAAAAGACCCTAATACGCATACATAAGGACTACCGCATTGCCACATGTACTTCACGGCAAAAGAGCTTTTCGCAATGAAGACAATGTGATACCTTGCTTGAACCCCATTCGAGAGTCCTCCTATATGCTGGTGAAAGATCAACTACACAATTATGCGTCTCAGCGTCACGTACTGCTGTGTGAAGGGCAGCGCGTCGGGGTTGAGGCACAGTGTTGCGTAGGAGCAACGTACTCCGGTCGGTGCTAATGAGTTGGTCCTACTCGAATGGGAGACCGTACGTTTTTGACCGAATATACAATGGCTCCAGATGATTGAGCTGCATATTAAATAATACGTTTCGAGATCCTTATCTTGATGTTTTTGTGCCTTTAAAATAGGAGGGAAACAGACTGGATGGATGTGGGCACACGGAGGCTTAAGGGCGTTTAATTAAAAGTGTTGGTGGAAATGTGCAAATGGAACCATTTATTATCACGTCAATCACGAGCGGCCCAGTTGTTTTTCCAGATAATGACACAATCCTGCTCAATGCTTAACTCAATTATTTCACGCCATTGTTATGTCGTCTGCCACGAATGTTCTTCACACTATTACCGTTTTGGTGTGCAGCTTACACTTGAGGGAGTGGATGTCCACAGGCAACGGTTTGGACGTTGACGCTGTCATTGTTTGAGCCTCTTGGTCATTCACTCTGGAAGCATCAGTGCTGAGTTTCATGCTTGGATCGGATGTTTTGTTTTGGCTTGTTCACATTATTAAATAACAGCGACGTCACACGCAGCACACACAGAAGTAAACACGGAGGCTGATAAGGTCAGGGATTACTGTTCCATTTCTGTGCAGATATGTGCAAATGCTCAGTGGGGTTGACAAAAAAATTAGATTCATATTGCGTTTCTTTCCCTGTTTGAATCGTAATTTCTAAAGCGGTTCAATTCATCGGATCAAAAGTGTGATTTGAATAACGCAGAAGCTAAAACTACAATATCCTGTAGGAATTGGTGCGTGGACATCAATGGCTTTCAGATCCATTCATCGTTCTGAGTCCAACTCGATTACTGCAGCGGATCAATTTAGCCTAAAAGTTTCCCAGGAAGCACAGCTTCCCCAGTATGAGATCAGCCTACAAATAAGGGGTTGAGGACACTGTGCAAAGTTTTGAAGAAATAACACAGCAGCACTAGAACTATTCAAGAGAATTACCCATACAGTGGATGAACCCTAAAGTGGGTGACGGATTGCCAGAAAACGAAAGAAGATCATTATTAATCATCATCCAACCTACTTTAAACTATTATTTGTACTGTCCCATCACTGACTTCATTCCTCTATGGCAGATGCAGTTTCCTGTTTGTATTCAACGACTCTCGCCCGCGCAGACATTTACGAAGGTCTGTCGAAAATGATGTAAAAGTCTCATTAACTCCCGATCTTGACAGTTCAAACTACAGGTCGAAGGCAAAAAACAGACGTGCGTCTGATTCAGGACCGCAAATGAAAGTGCCCCCATTAAGCTTCACACTCTGAAGGCTTCTTGTCATCCTGCTTAGTGTCAATACCAACATCGTGCTCAAGGCCGAAACAAAACCAAAAGTTCACATCATTTGGTCCGACTCGAAATTATACAGGAAAAAAGGTTAAAACCATTACCTAGATCCTTGACGGATGGCTCTGGCCGTGTCTTGGGGTCTTGTCAAAGCCCTGCAGTATTATCTTTGATATAGGGGACCCCCGCTGCCAGGCTCTGTACTACAAGAGAACAAACATTTGGCTGTCCTGCGCTCCGATTGGTAAAAGGGCATGCTGACCTGATGGAAGGCGCCTGCTACTCTAAGTGCTTTTGAGCAGCGCTTTATTGATATTGGTGAATGCCTTTTTAGTCGTTTTTTTTTTGCGATACCCATTGCCATTCAGAAGCGATGATGTAACTGAGAAGTATATTATGAAGGAAACGTATGGGATTTTGCTTTGTTTGGTTTGTTGAGCTTCTTCCTAAAGGTCGTCATGAATTTAAGATCAAAAGGGGTCGATCGACAAAAAACATTTAGAGTCGGTGCATGAGCTTGCACGTGTGTGTGTGTGTGTGTGTGTGTGTGTGTGTGTGTGTGTGTGGTGTGTGTGTGTGTGTGTGTGTGTGTGTGTGTGTGTGTGTGTGTGTGTGTGTGTGTATGGTTGCGGGGTATTGAGTTAGTTTGCTAAGAAGGAATTTTTGGGGTGATTAAAGCCACACACATATACAAACACACACACACACAATCAATCTCAGAAAGTCCACTTTTCACTGGCACCTGATTTCTAATGGTATAATCAAAACTTTTCATAATTACATCTAATTATGAACATATTAATGGATGTGTGGGAGTCAGTGTGTGTGTGTGTGTGTGTGTGTGTGTGTGGTGTGTGTATGTGTGTGTGTGTGTGTGTGTGTGTGTGTGTGTGGTGTGTGTGTGTGTGTTACTTTGTGGATCAGAGGGAGAGAAACAGAGAGCGATTCAGAAGCAGGGCTCAGAAGACTAAATCTCCTGACAGCTGTCAGGATCAATTACCAGGCACAATACACACAATTAGGTTTGATACAGTGTCCTGAACGTTATCAACCAAGGCATTGTCAGTCCAAATGCTAACATTAACATGCAAGTTACCCCTTATTGTGGCCAAGTGTCGGGGGCATTCAACTAAACTCTATGGAATGGGGAATGTACGCCATGAATGAGTGCTGTTAGCATCTCCATCGAAAGGAACACGTGGTGAATTAGCCTGAGAGACCATGGTCGCTAGCTTAAGCTCGCCAGCTCAGTGCTAGGCCAATTTACTCAATCATGGTTCAGATCAGTCTGTAGGGCCCCTGAAGAAAATCGTACCCTCAAGGCTATAGCAACAGAGCTACTCAGACAGACGCTAGTATGGGTCGTCGTTAACACCACTATGTGATGGAATGTGCAGATATGAGTGTGTGGTGCATGTGAATCTATGCTATACATGGCGGATGTATAATTCTGTCTGTGTATATTATATCAAACACATATTGCATGTGAACGCCCACGCGGTGTGTGCGTGTGCGTTGAGTGAGTGCGTGTTTGTGTGAGTGTGTGTTTGGAGCAGCTCCTTGATGCGGTGATCAATGTTACTTGGAGGGCCGGTTCAATAAACCGTTAGATTCCCCCCTAAAGACATCCTGCCAACAGAACTTCATTAGAGGCAACACATGGTGCATGAGCCCAACGAACACCCCCCTCCCCCCCCCCCCACACTCCCCACACACACACACACACACACCACACACACACACACCACACACACACCACCACACACACACCACACACACACACACACACACACACACACACACACACACACACACACCCCTCCCCAAACCCTAAACCCTCATTCCCCTTCCCATCTCTGTTCCTCTATTTGTGTGTGTTTATGGGCTACAGCCATCAAGGACATGTATAACATCCCTCTCTCTCTCTCTGGTTCCCTTTATGTTTTCCCCCATCTATTGGTTCTCCCCCTCTCTATCCCTCTCTTTTTGCCTTTTCCTTCTCCTTTCCTCTCCCCTCTCTCTTTATTTCCCCTCTCCCTATCTTTCTATCTATTCCTAGCACTCTCATCTTTTGAAAAATGTTCTTTTTCTCTCTCCTCTTTCTCTCTTCTCTCTCTCCCTCCATCTCTCTCTCTCCCTAGATATCTCCGTCAGAAGTATTAGATGTGGTCCACTTTGTCTGTTCCCATTTGCAAAGCATGACCCCAGAGCCTTCAGACACACAAGCCAAAACTAAGGTCCCCTGTTTACAAGCACTAGAGACACCAGGCTTTGATGGTCCACTTAGATGTGGCACTCCTCCTGGTTGTTAGCCAGGGACACTAGAAGTTCTGGGAAGGGGACTGATCCAATCCAAACACAGTAACCTGTATCAGTATCAGATGTATGAATGTAGTATCCCTCCTACTCAGGTGGACCACTGCCCGCGCGCGCACACACACACACACACACACACACACACACACACACACACACACACACACACACACACACACACACACACACACACACACACACACACACACACACACACACACACACAAAGTCGGCCCCATTGGTAAGCCGGTAGACCAGGGACTAGAGTGTCGTCCCCTATTTGCTGATTGCACATCAGTTCATTGGAAGAGTTTATATTTCCCGCAAGGGTGAGCTACTTCTTCCAGATGTAGCATCAGGGTCTGTACCCAGGGTCTTAAATGACGCCAAAACGCCCGTCCACCTCGCGCCACACACACACACACACACACACACACACACACACACACACACACACACACACACACACACACACACACACACACACACACACACACACACACACACACACACACACACCTTTGTTACAACTGGGGTATTTCTTCAGGATACAAACTTAGGGTTTTAATGACTATCTCAACTCACTCACGCACGCACACGCACACGCACACACAACAGACCATCCTTTTAATGTCCTCCTCGTTCACCTGTCCCAAGTCCAGCTCACCCTCCCTCCACACCTCTCCGTTATCTTCCTTTACAGACATTTCTCTTCTCACTCCTAATTAAACCGGTGTGTGTGTGTGTGTGTGCGTGTGCGTGTGCGTGGTGTGTGCATGTCGCTGTGCCTTCCTGTGTACGTGGCAGCGTGTGTGTGTGTGTGTGTGTGTGTGTGTGTCTTGCCTCAGTATTAATTAAAGGTGTGAATGCTAATTGGTCAGATCGATATGGGGTCGTTAGGTCCCAGGGGTCAGCAGCCAATAGGAAATCGTTAGGTGTCTGACATCACTGTCAATCTGCTGAGGCCGCACTGCCGCGTGGCAGAGGAACACAGGTGTGGGTGTGCATGCAGGCGCACACAAATTCTCACACGCCCACACACCAACACATGAATAGACACTCAAACACACACTGAGGTGACACAGAAAGGGAGAGTTTGACCTGGAGGCGGGAGAGGCAGGGTGGGCGCGAGTTAAGAAGCCAAAACGATAGTGAGACACCGCTGGCTCGAAAGATTGAGAGTTATAGAATGACTCAAAAGCTAAATCGATCCGTAGCGGCATGCAGAAGAAAGAAAATGTGTGTGTGTGTGTGTGTGTGTGTGTGTGTGTGTGTGTGTGTGTGTGTGTGTGTGTGTGTGTGTGTGTGTGTGTGTGTGTGTGTGTGTGTGTGTGTGTGTGTGTGTGTGTAAATAAAGGGACCATGGTGGGTTGTGGCCTGTGAAGCAGAACTAAGCAAATGAGTGTGTCCAATCTTTTCGCAACTTTTTGCATCGATCGATACGAGGACAGACAATCCAAAACACAAGTACACAAAACATTCACGTATAGAAGCCCACAGACAAATAAGCAGGTGCACCAGCACACCCTCTTTGTTTGACTTTTTCTCACTCTCCCTACCTCCCTTTCTCTCCCTCTTTTCTCAATCTCCACCTCTCATTCTCCAGGTCATGCTTATCAGCCTGTGTTATTCTTTTCCCCAGATGATGGCAAGGGAACAGAAGTTCACCTGGGACGACCCACACTGTTACCGTGGAGACGAGGAGGAGGCTTAGGCGGAGGAGGTGGAGGTGAGGAGATCAGAGTAGGAGACACGTTGGGAGGAAGAGCGGAAGGAACACAAAAGGAAGAGCGAACTTTCCCCCGCCCCTGCCAAAGATTCCGGTGTCTGTGTGCGACTTCTGTAAATTCCACCAAATTGAAACCAATTAAAAAAGTGTGAAGGAGGTGAGCATGTTTGTGTATGTGGGTTTCAAAAAGAGTTAGAGTTGGTTGTACAGCCTCAATCAGCCAAACAAAAAGCTGCCTCAGCAAGGCCTTTGTTATCCCTCCTGAAAAAAAACTTTTCCAGACCTTGTGACACAAGATTGGGTCTGGCAATGTGAATTTAAGGTTTGTTCCAACCTTAACCTTTCATTCTTAACTGAAAAAAATGCACGCATACACAATCACACTCACCAAACACACACACACACACACACACACATACACACACACACACACGTAACCAAAACACAGACACACAAACTCTTACACAAAGTGCATTTTTTTCAACACAGTCACCACAAACACAACTCTAAAAACACTGCTTGTTTTAGTGAACCCTTTTAAAATGGTTTACATGTTTGGAAAGGTATTCATTTAGTGTCTCGCCATTGGGAAACACCCCAAAAAACACATCAACTGTCAGAAAGTGGGTAATGAACCACAGAACTGCACAGTGAGTGGTCTGAAACACACAACAAAGTTCTGTCTGCGGTAGGCTGGCTAACACACTGAGGGGTGTGAAAGCTATTTAAGTGGAAATTGGTTCTGCTTTTGAGCTTATTTGTCTAGCAGTGTGTCTCTGAGGGCTGACTGCTACTGTCATTCTACTCAGCACATTTTAATAACACCAGCGCAATGCTGTGTGTGTGTGTGTGTGTGTGTGTGTGTGTGTGTGTGTGTGTGTGTGTGTGTGTGTGTGTGTGTGTGTGTGTGTGTGTGTGTGTGTGTGTGTGTGCTGTGGTGGTGTCAACGATAACCAACTCTTCCAATATGTATTGCTGATAACATCTACATTTGGGTGTGTGTGTGTGTGTGGATTTTGGATTTGTTATAGCTGTGCCTACTGTAGCATGACTTATTAAATGTAACATCAAGAGGCCCATGGAAAGCTGATTGACAGCCAGAAACACACATTCTCTCTTACACACTCACACACACACACACACGTTGGCACAAACAAATCCCCCTTCCAAAAAAGTGCACACTAACCTCCCACTCACACACACACATTCTCTCACACACACACACACACACACACACACACACACACACACACACACACACACACACACACACACACACACACACACACACACACACACACACCACACACACACACACACACACGTACTTGTGCGCTACCTGACTCACGTAAACGATGAAAACCAACCAAGCAAGGAAGGCACGGTGGAGCAATCATCCACAGCATAAAGACTATCATCGCCCAACGGCTTGCTCGCAAATACAATGCATGATGGGTAGTCAGGGAGTAATTACAACAGGGCCAAAGATAGCTGTAAACAAGTAAAACTAGTGGAATGAACACATAATGAATCTCCTCCCATCACCAGAGTGGAGATAAGCAGTGCTAATGACAGGAAGACAACAACCTGCAACTGACAGATTTGGGCGGTTGCGTTTAGGAATTACATTTTTAATTGTTAGGTTTAGTCGTTTAAACTAACTCACGCAGTTTAGGAATTAGGTTTTTAACGGTAACTGCATTACATTTTCAATAATTAAGTTTAATCATTTGGTTTTAAATGGGGAAGTTTAGGCACTAGGGATTAAATGGATCAGGCATTTTTTAAATTTGACAGAAAATCCTTAAAATGGTTTGGGAATTACGTTTTAAATGGTTACGTTTGGATATTCACTTTTAAATGGTATTGCCATAAAAAGGTGTTGAAGGTAATATGTAAGAGGTATTAGTTGTTAGTATAGCAGAGAAAGGCAGAGTTATTAGTGAGAAAAATCCGCTGCGACAATATCCAAGTCCTCTGTATGATCTCATTTACATATTCTACCACTCCCAGCTCATTTCTGACCAATCAGGGCGTTTCTTCCCTGATGAGTCCAGGGAATCCGTCTTCAATCAATGGCGGAGGAATATAGCAAGAGCTCAGTTTCTAAATCTTGCACCCTTCCACACTTTTCTGCTCTCCCTCTATCGCAAACCCTCAAATCTGATTTTTACTTTTATAAGTTCAAGCAATAGGTTATTTATTTATTTATTGGTTTATTTCAGGGACATTGCACACTAATCGACAATTGCAAACAGAAAATAAAATATGCAGACAATAAAACACAGCGTACTAAAACATCATAGGAAAGTGCAAACTGTAGTAGATTAGAGCAGAACACATACAATAAAAGCACATATACAGCAGCATAAAGCACAAACATGCAGCACCAACCCATTATAAATATTACTTTGAAACATAAGGTCCACAATGGTTTCGGTATGGGTTGAGGTTTAGGTTTCATGTTGGCTGCAGTAACGTCTTGGTATAAGGTTGGACATTTTTGAGTTCAGCTATTTAGTTATGCCACATATCTGCCAAAATGTCTAAAAGTATGTCAATTCTTTGTAATATTACAATACAAGTGTACTCCTTATTTCCGTAACCTGCATCATACATTTTGCTGTTCTCTTTGATACACTCTTGCATAGTGTGTGTGTGTGTGTGTGTGTGTGTGTGTGTGTGTGTGTGTGTGTGTGTGCGTGCGTGCGTGTCCCGGAAGATAGTCTTTTTGGAGATTGATTCCACAGGGACAAGATATGCTGCAATGTCCGTGCAAACCACACACACACACACACACACACACACACACACACACACACACACACACACACACACACACACACCACACACACACACACACACACACACACACCACACACACACACACACACACACACACACGATCAGATAGTGAACTGTAATTCTGAATATGTAAAACTCAAAATGTGTAATGTGTTTTGCTGTCATCAAAAGGCTGCTTTGCATTTCAAATAGGCTGTCTATTAAAAAGCTATGCAACAATACACATCAATCAACAATGCACAGTGATCACCAAGTTGTCACTTCTAACTGTCTGTGCCGCAAACTAGATGTATACAATTTAATGTATGATATCTGTAACCCCTCCACAACCAATCATGTTGCGTCGACTTTTGATTGTAAATATTCAACAAATATTTCCAACTTGCAATTAAATGGTTTATTATTCTGAGGACCTGTGCATGTGAAAAGTGTGAAACTCCACTGATAACTGAAGTATAACTATTTAAAAAACAATTGCCAATTTGAAAATTGGCTGTTAAATCCACAGCAACGTGCACAAATCATCTAAACGTTACAACCAGTGTGTGTGGACAACCCTAGCACACTAATCATTATCCGTTATTGGTTAAAGAGGTGTGTGACGTTTCTGTTTTTGGCCAGGTATTGTACTACAACAGTCTATATCTGGTTCAGTGAAAAAGTGTTGTTAACATAATTTTTTTGAAGTGTTTGACGATCCCATTTTTGGCCAGGCATCGTTCTTGAACAGTCTATATCTGGTCCAGAGAAAAAGTTGTATTAACATAATTTGTTAAAGGTAGGTGACCCTTCCTTTTTTGGCCGGGTTTTGTTCTAGAACAGTCTATAGCTGGTCTAGAGAATCTTGGGAATCATTTATATCACAAAAGTGATTTGTTAAAAGGTGTGTGGCGTTCCCGTTTATGATAAGATTTTTCTAGAAAAATCTATATGTACTTCAGAGAAGAATAATTTGTATCAATAATATAATTTGTTAAAAGGTATGTGGCCAGGTTTTGTTCTAAAAAACAAAAAGGTTCTCCAGAGAAGAATATTCTTAGGACACCGATATTGCTAACATCATTTGTTAAAATGTGTGTGACGCTCTCGTTTAAGTCCAGGTTTGTTCCAGAAGGGTCTTTGTCGTGGACCAGATAATAATAACAGGAGGACAGGAGGTGTTATGAATGAACTGTGTACAGTTCCTCCGGGACAACACACAACGACAATGGCAGCAGGTGCAGCAGAGGTCTGGCCGTGCAGTGAAGAGTTCCGACAGAGCGTTAATAATCAGCATTTTCTTCACCCTCACAATGGGAGGCAAACGCTCAGAGAATTAGCTTTTGGAAGGGTTCGTTGAAAAACGTGAGGAAGAGCCACCGACTCCATAAAAATAGTAAGGGGAGTAAGTCAGTGGCACAGAGACCACTTTAACACGTTTAGGGATTCTATCGGCCAACAATTACTTCCCGGGCGACAGATAAGTTAAACAACACCGGAGTGAGAGGAAGGGATAGCAATGGGAGGTGATGAGAGGAGAAGCAGGAGAAGGAATCGCAGCTGCCGGAGAAGGAGCTAACTGAATGACTTTTTCTAATGATCAATTAGTCAATTAAACTCTGCGCGACTCCTCTCGGGGTCGGCTCTTAACATAATAAAACCTGCAGCTTGGAACAACCCAGGCCCTCACAGGGGGGTTACGGGACGGTGTGCCAAGGAAGGTGTTGTGCTTATTTGTTTTTGCGGACTGCATTGTGTCGTCGGGGTGATTGTTTAATAGCTCTGATTGGCTGTCAGCATTGGGTTAATTTATGGAAGGGTGAACGCCGTGTTAAAACGCAGTTTCAATCACAGTGGTGAGCGAATAGTGCTGAGCCGGCGCGCTGCAGTGTTCCTCTTTTTGGTTATGCTAATACCGTGACATTCTTTTCCTCCCCGACTTGGCAGTGGATGCTGATTGGATGGACTCAGGTGGTGACCCTGCAGGGAAGCTATTTGATTGGCTGGATGATTTGGAAGTAATAATGACAGACTTTGAGTGAGGGAAGGTATAACACACCTTTACAAGCACATGCACGAATAGAAACACACGCACACACACACACACCTAAACATTTAGCTTAAATGGCTCTATAATTCAGTCAGGTTGAGCTGGCAGATCTGAATATCAAATCAATATTTCTCGCGACGGTCTGCTTGGCATCAACGAACCATTTCTGTCCAAGAGCTAAAAGATATTTCAGCAGTGTCATATAATTCCCTAAAATGATTTAATAAGCAGTTGATATTATATATTCTATACTTTTTTTGCAAATCACGTCCATCGTGCCATTCCAGGCAAAACGATATTTGGCCACAATTTTGGGGTATACTGCAATTACATTAAAGAGCCAAATTAGTATATCATTGGTCAAATGGCCTTTTTTGTCGGACAACCTATCCAGGTAGACAAGAGTCTGGCAGCTGTTTACTCAATTAACTAATGAAAAGTAATGCATTTAACGGCGACATCTGGTTTATACATCACTTTCCTGACTTAAAATGTCAGACACATACGGGGGCTACAGAAGCAAAGCGAGAGTAAGTAGCACTTTGCGATGATTAAATCTTTCACATTTCACGTTCATATTCCACTCGCTCCGATTGTCTTTACAGGAGGCGACTGGCCGCTAACGGGCCCGATCGATCGCAGCGTAACAGTGGCCGTGATTGGTGTCTCAAAACTAAATCACAGAGAAACTCACATCGCCCCTGTCGGCTCAACTGTCTATACCTTCGCTAACCTCATTTACTACGGACCTATAAATTCCGCCAAGCGCTAACGAAAAACGCTACTCATATCAAACCGAAAGAAAACGCTGATGTCGTCCGGTAAACTGAACATTTCACGATTTCAAGATCACAGATCACATACATCACACGGTCGTGCAATCTTAATCGCCGCCATTATTCAGAAATAAAGGCTCATTAAACGGCTACCTCTGCCAGTACGGGTCACCTTTTCTCTAATGCTTTACGGCCTCACCCTTTACGACCCGCAAGGTTAAGGGAGATGTAACCGTGACTAACAATGGAAATGAATCTGATTTCAGGCCAACGCTCTTGACAGCTTCCGTGTGGATAACCTAAAAAGGTCTTTAGTGCACCACTTCTCCTCCATTATGCTAATGCTCAATCTCTTTTTATCCACCCCTCGACGGTTACAGCACCGCTGCGTTATCGCCACCCTTTGCGGTAGACGATGTTCTAACAATTAGCGTGTGTGTTAGCCTCTTGATGCTAATAGGAGTCGCGCGTTGTTCGTCCGCCGTCTCTTCCCCGGCAACCCCTGATCTTATGTCAACCGTCCTGATGGGACGTTACGTCGTTGGTTTAACTGTTCACAGTTATAGTCATGGTTGAGCCAAGTTCAAGAGTTTGAAGGGAGTTTTATATAATTTGAAAGACACACAAATGGTACACACACAGCTGGTACTAACTATTTTGTGATTAATATTCAGCCTGTTCATCTCTCCATCTCGCTCTCTCTCCCACTCACTCTCTCTCTCTCTTTCAGAAGTAATATGGGCCAAAGGATAGGTCAATCTCACTGTTATTTCTCGATATGATTATGTATTACACAGCCTGCTCCGCCACACCTGATGTCACCACTTGACTGTGTGGGTGTGTGTGCACTGCATGATGTGTTTCTGTTTTTTCTCAGTTGGAGTGTGTGTGTGTGTGTGGTGTGTGTGTGTGTGTGTGTGTTTTGTATGTGCGTGTGTTTTTGTGTGCCTTTGTGTGTCCATGTCTGTGTTAGTGTTTAGTAGTGTGTTAGTAAGTGCATGCTTTTGTTCGGTGTGTATGTGTTTGTACGTGCATGCATGTGTGTGATATGGGTGTGTGTACGTGCATGTGTGTGGTGGCCGTGTGTTTTGTTTTTCTTTCCATCTAATCCATCTCTTTTTGTCACTCATCCTCTTTCAATCATTCTCTACTTTATTTTCCTCCTGTTCCTTCCTATATGAAGTCTTACACTCTGATAGAATACAACACAAACACAAACAAACACACACACACACACAAATACACTTACATGACTCACAATCCCCAAGAGAGGGCCCCTCCTACCTACCTACCAAGCTACCCACCTACACAGTCGCACACACACACACACACACACACACACACACACATAATCTCTCTAGAGGGTCGGAAAACAAGCTGTTCCTCTGGGGGAAAAGCTGACATATACTCCTTCATCTAAAATGCATGGAATACATGTTTGCGTGCGTACGTGCATACGTGTGTGTATGTGTGTGTGTATGTGTTCATCGGTTTTGCCTGGGCTTGTTGGGTGAAAAATACAGTATGAAATATACCCATTACCATTTATATGTGCTTGCAGGAGAACTGCAGAAACGCAGGTGGAGATCCAGAGGATGATACGGGACACACGTACACACACACATATAGACCGTGGGCATGTGTATGTATGTGCAGCGATACTATAACTCACTAAACAGTGCTTCAGAGAACACTTGCCGTTTCACAAGGGTAATTGGAGAGACAGAGACAGGGATAAGCCCTGTTAAGTCTTGCAAACAACCTAGTGTTGTTCACCTGGTAAAACCAATCAACTCCTGCGGATTTCATCACAACTGAACTGGGGGAATCAACAGAGAACAAAGGAAACCGGCTTTTTGAATCGACTTTCAAAGCGGAAAAAATCCAAGATCGAGATTAGGATATCGGCGTTGCGGGAAGCTTCTCTGATATCCTAATCTTGATTGTTCAAGGATGATTCAAGGAGGATTTGAAAACAGGATTTCATTGGATGCAGTAAGGATTGTGAGACATTAAGAAGCGTGCGGGAGGAGAGAGAGAGCGAATGAGAGAGAGAGATGAGAGAGAGAGAGAGAGAGAGGGAGCAAGAGAGAGAAGAGAGAGGGAGCAAGAGAGAGAGAGAGAGAGAGAGGGAGCAAGAGAGAGAGAGAGAGAGAGAGGGAGCAAGAGAGAGAGAGAGAGAGAGAGACGAGAGAGAGATGAGATGAGAAGAGAGAGAGAGAGAGAGAGAGAGAGAGAGAGCTTGAGGGACAGCTCGAGACTCATCTAGGGCTGCACCCAGACTGGTTCTGAAAGTTGAACTGGGGTTTCCTCAATCCCAGTTCAACCATTAACTTGAATAGGGGAGTGCTTCAAAACAGTGGCATGGGGGGCTGCAAGGGATGCCAGGAACAAACTGCAGCATGCTGCCACGAAAGTTTGACAAGTTTCACTCTTGGAGAACGTTACCCTTATGTTAAGCCAAGGTAGAGAATCACGTATGCCGAACATCAGAAGGGACGAACCTTTTGTTCTACCAGGTAACAATAGCAATGTAGCATTCCGCTACATTGCTCATGGCCGCCGTGTCGTCATTTCCAGAGCTGCCTTTAGGAGCATTAGTGCAACCTTCGTGATGGGAGGGGGGGTTTTGAAGTTCACAACATGTCGTCACACAAGGTGGCTATGAAATGACACTCCTCATCGGCACAGCGGTCTATGCTAATCGCTGCAAAGACAGATTGGTTCTGTATGCGGCCTCTGTTCCCGCGCTCCGCCTTAGGGGTCAGACAGCAGACTGCTGGAGGAGGTGGATATTGTCCGTCCTCTCAGATCTCCATGATAAACATCAGAGCACAGCCAGAGCCACAATCAAACTACCACAAATACAAATCCACCAACACACAAACACCTACAAACAACACAAGCACATTCAAACGCATGAGTGTACTACATACACACAAAGAAATGAAGGCCACCCACTCCACAGAGCAAACAACCTTCAATAACACAAATGATGTGCAAGTGTATGCGCACCAAAACAGTGACCGTGTGGACTTAACGAACCAATAACTAAATCAATCGCAGCACAGGACATGGCCAAAGAAGTAAACACAAACACAAGTGTGTTCCCTGAATTGATCTTTTTTTTTTTTTCCCGTTAACAGTTTGGACTGCATGTTGAATCTCTTCAGAAGGTTGGCTGTAAACGCTACATATCTGGCGCCATGTTCACCATTCTCTTCACATCCGAAAACAATTCCCGCTGATAGTGACAAACGTCTCCCTTGTATCTCTAATCACCCTGGCTACCCATAGCTCCCTCTGTACTGAAATCACAACCCCCCCCTCGGCCTCCCTGCCGAAGCTTCAACCTAAAAATAATGAGCTGCGAAAAAGAGCCGAACTAGCAGCGGGGAGCCCTGCATCTTGCAGGACATCCAGGAGCTCCGTGGGACGACAGAGGAAGCAGCATATGGGTTATCTCCAAGAGAAACCGATGAAAAAATTAAATCAAACAAGAGTTGAGAATCAGGTGACAGCAATTGGTATTCAGAACGGGTTCTCCCGACAAGGCGGAGCGCGGGAACAGAGATGCGGATGGCATCAGACGCCGCCGTTTGGTGCAGTGCCATTCTGGGCGGTATGGCCCTCGGTACTGGGCCAACACACGCACACACACCACACACACACACCACGCACAGATACACACACAACACACACAGATACGCATACACATACACAGACACAGTGTGGGCGCAGCGCTTGTTTCGAGGCGGCATGGGCTTTGGCCAGAGCGGAACATTGTGGTGTAGAATAACAGGTTAGACTCTGCAGGTAAACACGGCCCCAGGCTCGGGGCCCCTGCTTCTGGGGGGGGCCAGCAAGCTGCCACTGATCTGGGGGGTTTAGCCGTAGGATGGATAGGGCTTAGGGAAGATCCTCTGGACGCTGGAGCAACACGTTGGATTCAGGGAGGTGGTTATACATAATGCCCAGTATTCTATGTCATGCTTATTGACTACAACTGAGGTGTTTCTGTTTATTATTTTTTGCACTACGAAAATCCATGAGTTTGTCCCTTGAACAGAATGTAATGTTTTTGTGCTGTTTGTACGTATGACAAAAACAATCCTGGCTCAGGACCAACGGCCAAACAAGAGGCATGTTAAAAGTGTTTGCAGATGGCATTACTGCTATACTCAAGTTATTGAAACAACTAGATTTGTACAAAAGACACTCCTCAGAATAAATGACGGACGTCTTTGGTTTGGCTTAAGCCAACAAATAACCAGACTGACCGCTGCACTCTCTCATGTCAGATGTGAATCCAGCAGCCACACAGAGAAGCTTCCATGTTGGATCCTGGTCAAGAGTTCAGTATCTCCCACCTGCACAGACTAGACCGGGTGCTGGTGGATTCACCATGCCTCTTCTCCCTATCTCTTTCTCTCTTCAGGCAGCTCAAGCATCATCATACAACCCGTTCTGGGAGAGTTGATGGTGTGTGAGGGTGTGTTGTGGTGTCCTCAGCTACGCCCGGTCGGAGAAGCAGGCCTATGCTGGGTGGTGATACGTTTCTCATGCCTAAGCCTGCAGCGGCCTGAAGCATGCGGGCAACCACACTTCCCCTCCTCGGGATGCATAAACAGAGGGCAGGGAACAGTAGGAGGCCCTCCGTCTGGCTCCACTGGAGACGCGGTTTTGCTAGCGCTAGCTGGGCTCCCCCCCCTTGTAAGCAGTGGCAACAGGACTTTATGCACATCGCGGCCACAGCCTTTGGGCTCAGCGGGCAGGCGATGGGCTTTGCATTGACCTTCTTGGGGAACAAATACTGTTTGCCATGGCCGGGGTTGCTGAGCGGCGTGCCTGCTGCGGTTCGCTAACGGCGGGCTAGTGCTGGCCACTGGGCAGAGGCGGTTGGGGTTGAAGCCAGTCTCCAGTGGGGGGAAAGGATTTCATATGGAGAAGTTGCACCAGTTGGCGAGTTTTTATTTTTTTGTAAGGGAAGCCACTTACAATAAAAACACGCCCTGTAGCAGTGTTTCATGTCACTGCAGAAGACCTCTGGCTGTGTCAGCCTTGAGGTGGAAACAGTGGAGCTTTCTTTCCGTGGACTGTGAAAGGCCAAGTACCCGTAGCTGTGGAGGGCTGTGGGGGAGACGGTGCGTGTGAGCCGCAGATTTGATGGCAGGTTGGATGAAGCTGCGAGCTGGTAAAAGAAAACCCTTACGCAAACCTTGGTGGGGTTAGATAATAAGGTGAATAAGTCTGCAATTTCTGACAGGTCATTATGTTGTTAGCTGGGTCAAGTTGTAAGCCGGGGTCATGTTGTCAGCAGTGCAACTGAAGACTTTGCTGTCAAGCTCTCCTTGACATCTCACCAGACGGTGTGCGACCGTTTCACAAGAAAATTGTAACAAAAGCATATATATATATATATATATATATATATATATATATATATATATATCAGACAATGTAAGACCTTGTATCTTTCTTGCTGCAGACTTTCTAGCACACAACACAACATGCAACAGATGTATCCTATAGTATTACGTGCAAGAATGAATCCTATTTATAATGTCGGGTAAAATAACAAATACAAATGCACACAAATTAAACAGTTGGTGGAAGATCCAGAGGGATTACGATGCATTTTTTCCTGGGCAAAGAAAAACCAGTTTCCTTTTTCCCTGCATCAAATTGACGGCACCAGAACCACTTTGCGATAAGGCATACCATTGTTAGACATTGCAGCTAATCTATGTTGTAAAATCCTAATAATTCAACACAATAAACTTCATAGAGCATCAGCCTATATGCACGCAAGTGGATTTGTTGATCGTTTATGTGTTATTGCCAATATATTTGTGGCCAAATATACTTTCAGACGGCCTTCCTATAGCAACAATGCACTGGCCGCTTTCCACTGGTGTTCAGCATCTCTGTATTTAATGTCGTTTTCCTCCCCACAGGTGTTGCATGTTGCTCTCGCTGTGCCCGGGCATTCTACACATGTAGTGTGGTTTTCCATTGTTACATACGAGAGAGAGAGAGAGAGAGAGAAGAGAGAGAGAGAGAGAGAGAGACACTCATGAGAACCCCCATGAGTGAGAGAAAAACGAGGGGGTGAGATGAGAGCGTGAAGCAAAGGAGGTCTCCCCTGACTTGTTATCCACATGGTAGCATGTTGTGGGCTAAAGAGCATGGTCCCTGGTGGAGGGCCCATGAGTGGGTGACTGCATCTGGGATATACAGTGTATTGTGTGTCGGTCTCTTTGTTCGTGTGTGTGTGTCTGTGAGTGTTTGTGTGCGTGTGTTAGCCTGAGGGTGTTTTTGTGTCTGTTTGTTCATGTGTATGTCTTTGTGTGTGTGTGCGTTAGCCTGTGTGTGTGGACGTGTGTGTGTGTGTTTGTATATGTGTTGAGGTGCTTGTATTCATGTTGTGTGTGTGTTTCTGTATGTTAGCAAGTTTGTGTGTTTATCCTCATAGTTGTGCATGTGTATGTAGTGTGTGTGCTGTATATGTACATTACTCGGGAGGATGTATATGCTGTTCTTTGCATTTGTGTTATTCTTTGAAGGTAAGGCGGTTTTTAACATGTTCATGTGTGTCTGTGAATGTGTGTTGGTGTGTTTCTGATTTGTGGTTGTGTGTAATGTTTGCATCTGTTTCAGTGAATGTGTTTATTTTGAGTTTGTGCAAATACGTGGGTACTGTAGGAAATATACACAGCCTCTGTATGTTAAATATATCGAAAGTGATTGTGTGAGGGTATGGGCTTAAGTATATGTGCGTGGGTGTCTGTTTGTCAAGCGCCGGTTTTGGCTCCAAAATATTCTCCTGTAGCGCAAGATGTACACATATCGCATCTCATAACCACATCTGAAGTAACGCATGTCTCATAGAACCAATGTCTCTTAGAATCATATCTAGCATACAATATATAAAAGACAATCATATTGATAATAATAAAAGTGATGTGGTTTGTTCATTCATTGTCCTCTTTGGTGTAATATGTATGTGTCTCTAGGTGTGTTGTGTTGGCAATGTGTAGCTGTCATCTTTGATTCCTTCTCATCAGCACAATATCAAACCGCCTCTGACTTCATACTCAATAATAAATCTCTCTCTCTCTCTCTCTCTCTCTCTCTCTTCTCTCTCTCCTCTCTCTCTCTCTCTCCTCTCTCTCTCTCTCTCTCTCTCTCTCTCTCTTCTCTCTCTCTCTCTCTCTCTCTCTCTCTCTCTCTCTCTCTCTCTCTCTGACACACACACACCTTGGTGGTACAGGAAGGAACGTTCAAGGAGGCGGACCATCACATGGAAGGACATCCTGTCCATCAAACCTGGGCGCCCGAGTAAAGAGGGCAGCCCAGAACATTCTACCTCTTCACACAACACTCCCTCAAGGTTTAAGTTGGAATCAATGGGCGGGCTTCACAGAGATGGTGACCATATCTGTGTGTGTGTGTGTCTGTCTGTTTGTGTGTGTTTCTTAATGAATGTATGTGTGTGTGTTTCTTAATGAATGTGTGTGTGTGTGTGTGTTTTGTGTGTGTGTGTGTGTGGTGTGTGTGTGTGTGTGTGTGTGTGTGTGTGTGTGTGTGTGTGTGTATGTTTGTGTTTCTGTCCTCTATGTCCACCATAGATCCTGTATTTTAGCATTAGAGATGAATATGTTTATTTTGGTTAGATAATTATGTATCGCATTTCAAAAGCTTCACTAATTGTGCAGCGAGTAAACAGACTGTACTGAAAAATACTGGTGACCCTGGCACTTACAACTAGAAGAGGGACAGAGCGAGAAAGAAGGACACAAAAACAAACACACACACACACAAACAAACACACACACAGACCGATTAGAGTGGAGGCTATGACCTCGCTATGGCAACATATGGTTCATGCAAATAGCTGCATTTTAAACATAAGTTCATATTAATTAGGGGCAATTAGTGTGTTTACACATTTTATTTTAATGTGCATCAATTTGTGTCCAGTCATTATCCAATAAAAACTGCAAACCTCCTAAACAGCGGGGAGAGGCTATGATCGGTTTGTCTGTGTGTGTGTGTGTGTCTGTGTGTGTTGCGCGTGTGAGTGAGAGAGCCTGTTGATACATCTATGTGAGTGTTTGTGTTTTATAGAGAAGTCATCCGGGTCTGGTACTCCTGTATTTTAATATCCTGCTTGTTCCGATGAAATAGTATCTGCCCTACTGCTTAATTATGCAGCAGAACACTGCGGTAATGCAAGGGGGGGGGCCGCGGTGTACACTAAACGGGGGGCCCTGAAAACAAATAACGCAAAACAACCTCTTCCTCAACGTAGAGTTAAAGGATACTTAAAGCGGCTAAGTAATACAAATTGTTTCTTTAAGGAAGAAGAACATCCTTATAGGGCAATACTGGGGTTCTTGACCACAGACACAGACAGAAGGGTGGAGGTAAGGGTTAGGAGGAGAGACGGGGAGAGGGGGGCTCTTTATTAGCTCTTGAGGCGATGCCAATAATGGAAATCTCAGGATCTCGGGAAAAAGTAAAAGTCATCCAGCGTGTTGTCGGAAGTCGACCTTGTGAATGTGCTTGCGAGCAGAAACAATGGGAGCAACGGGGAATTCAGCCGGAGAACTTTTGTTTAGGTTTCTGGACCGGGGATTAGCCAACATTGACCTCTGACCTGCTTGGAAAGGCGTGGTTTGTTTATCTGTGTTCTATTTTTTGTCTCGGAGCATATTGAAATGGATCTCGGCTGCTCTGGGATTCCGATGTGCCCAGGTGGCATTGGGAGGTCGTCTGGCTGGCTTAGGAAGATTGGAGAAGAGATCGGAATAGAGATCGGAAAAGTTTGGAAAGTCGCATTGACACCAAATGTAACCGAGCAAAAAGTGTATGAATCAGAACCATCCATTAAATATCCCATTGATTTTTCTTCTATTCCTTAAAGAAATTAAATTAATTCAGAGCACAAATCAGCACGATCAAACGATTTTTGGTGTGTGTCTTTCATACACACGCGCACACACTCCTCACCTAACCATTACCGACATGTATTCACCCGCACATCCAGCCTCGAGCCCATCCACGTCTGCATGATCAAAATCCAATCTGAAAACCTGTGTCCCGCCATGCCGCCAGGAGTGGCTGTCTGGAGCACAGATTCACATTTGAATCAGTTACCCAACAACCTGACCCCTTACCTCATAAATAGTAATAGTCACCGGTGCTTACCCATTGCCTGTATTTCTGGATGCTGAGACCAGCCCCTCAGTAAAATGGCCGACATACTGGCTGGTTAGTTGGACTTGATGTCATTTCCCAACATAAGCGTCATCCATCCTTCCGTCCATCCATCTGTCCTTATCACACCCACCACCTCCACCGCCACGTCCAACCACTCCCATTCATCCATTCATCATCTATTCATCCATTCATTCCTCCTTCCATCTATCTATCCCCCCCCCCCCAGTTACACAGCTGATTTACTGTGTGGGCCTCACCTGCGTTAGCTGAGCTTCAATCATCCGTCCCTCCATCCCTCCCTCAATCTTTCCATCCATCCATCTCCCCATCAATCCGTCCCCCCAGGGTCTCCGCGTCGTGCTGGAGCTTCAATCCATCCACCCGTCCCTCCGCACATCAATCGCTCCCCCCGGGCCTTACCTTCATAGTTGAGCTTGAAGCCGTGTGCGGAGACAGCAAAGTCACTGGTGAGTCTCAGAGAGAACACGTTCCCCGTGCTGGTGACCGGGGACGGCACCTGGAAGCCTGTCAGCCTGAACAACAGAGCGGGAAACAACAGAGGTTGTGTTAGGAAAACCGAACTACACACAATACTAATACAACACGGCAAATGCTGTTCATGGGAAATAATCGGTTGCTTCCGGAAAGAAAGGTACAGACCCGTTACTCTACCGGTTATGTAACCCCTCGATAGCCGAATAACAGAACAAACAAATGGAAATCGATGAATGGATAAACAGGAAATGAAGGAGGAATGGACAGGCAGGAAGTGAAGGATGGCTTGTAGGACTGAGAGACGTAGAGGAGCTCGGGGCAAAGCGTTGGATAATCTGACCCTGCGATCTTTGAAATCACTCTTTTTACTGTTCTGAGCGATGGGGAATTGCTTCCATCGGTTACGTAACTCGCTATTATTTTTTTAATGTGAAAACATGACTGGGGTTTCTAGTAGCAGATAAAACATGAAACAGCTGCTGAATGACTACACCCCCGCCCCCACCCCAATTGCCGTTCATGCTGATGAAGCATTTCAGTCATATGTCACGGGCTTGACAGTAAGAATGACAGAATAAAGTCGGAGAGAGGGGTGAAAACCCTGTATGAACTTGTGTTTTTACTTTTATCTTAATTAGCTTGAAGCATTACCTATCCCATCGCTCCCCTCAAACGATACACAAAACTATCCCATTTTATTTATCCTCCACCATCATCCCACCCTTCATCATTCTCTCCTTTCCCTCTTCTGCAGCTAATCTGCCACACCGTGCCCTGCCTATAACAGTAGCCTTCGTTCTCCCCCCTCCTATCCCATGCTGTCTACGTCATTTCAATCGTTTCTCCATTTCAAACGGCATTGTTATCACGGCATTAGCCCTCACGAGCATGGCTATGCCCGCCTCTCCTTCTTCCACATTGTCTCTGTCACTCTCTCATCCTCTCTTCCAGGCGCCTGTGTCCCTCCCATCAGACTCTTATGAAGTCCCTGTCTATAATAATAACTGTTTTACTACTCCCCGTCTCCTCCCTACAGTTCCTCTATTACCGCTGATTCACTCCGACCTGTTTCCATTACCGTCCCCTCTGTCAGGGCATCATAAACGTCCTAAAGCACCTTTCTAATGTTACAGTACCGTGTGTATGACAACAGTAGGATCCTTTCATTCAAACTTTTCGTCCAACCTCCCATTGGTTCCCGCCCGCCCCCAGCCTTGATCCGTCACTGTGTTTCCCATTTCCTCTCCCTGAGTGCAATTTATTTTTTGTCTATGCCTCGGTTATGTCAAAAAGCAACCTTGCACCTGTGACCGGTTGAAAATGTGATTTATTTCATTCTGAGCGGCGCAGTGGAAAGTGTTTGGTACTGGGGTGAAACTTTGGGGAAGATACGTGACCTCAAAAAAGCCGTCTCTGTGGTAAGCAGGGGCTACTGGTTGAGATGGATTCAGGTCAGGTGTCAATGTCTTGACCCACTTACTGGCCCCACCCTGTAGTTCAACACAGTTTAAGTCACAGAGTGCCTAGCTATCCATCGATGTAGCATCCGTCTATCTATCCGTCATTTCCCCTTTCTCTCGCTCTCCCGTGCTCCATCTCTCTCTATCATTCTTCCTCTTAAATTCCCGCCTCCTAAATCCACCTCCTTTATCACTGTAGTTTCTTATTTCACCTCCATTTTCCATTCAACTTTTTGTTGGTGTCTAACTCATTCCTACCATTCACTACCATCTTTAATTCACATTTATTGTGCACCGCCCGCACAACACCCGCATGAGTCTTCACATCTTACAGCTGCCGTTGCAGACGCCACCCCCATATCTCAAGTCTTTTATAAAATCACCGGCCCAGCTAATACACTCCATCTTTGTTTACAGCACATCTGGCCTCACAAACCTTTATGTAAAAAAAAAAAGGCGAATTACAGACAGTCGTTCATCTTGGGAGTCGAACCCTTTGCCCATCACTTTGTACCGGTAAACTCTCGTTCTGTGTCCCTCTCCTTTCCTCTATCTTTCTTCCGTTTCTCTCCCTCCCTCTGCCCCTGTCTCTCGCACACTCTGTCCCTCTCTATTTATCTCTTTCCCCCCATCTTTATTCCTCTCCTCCAACTCTGCCATCGACTCACTCCCTATCTTTCTCTCCCCATCTGTCCCTCTCCATCTTTCCCTCCCCGTCTCTCTCCCCTTCGCCCATCTCTCTCTTTTCTCTCTCATCGCATCTATCTCTGTCCTTTTCTCTCTCTCCATCTCTTCCTCCCTCTCTCCTACCTTCCGTCTCTTTCTCTCTCTCCCTCCATTCTGAGGCCTTGCTCTCGTCCTGAACCAGTGTCGTCCCAAGCTGTGCGTTGTGCTGTTCACATACCTCTTGACATACTGTCCCATCCATTTTTTGTCCCCTTCACCTTTTTCCTCCAGTTCATTCATCATCTTTACATCAATTCATTTTTGTTTTCCATGGGGGACCAAAAAAGGTAATTTCCATTTGAGTACCTTGCCGGTATGCCTTTATCTCTATCCATTCCCTCCCTCCCTCCCTCTCTCCCGCCTTCCTCAGTCGCCGCCGCCCACTCCCTATCTCACCATCTGTCCGTCTTTACGGCGTGAAATCTGTTCACCTCAGAAATGGAAGCTACTTGCAATGTCAAAGGAGTGCATCGCTAACGCGTGCATGCATGCACACCACCGAACGAACATGCCACTGCAATTAGACTCACTCACATACGAGTCTTTGTTAGTGAGTGAGTGAGTCACACACACACACACACACACACACACAACACACACACACACACACACACACACACACACACACACACACACACACACACACACACACACACACTACCTCCTGGTGTGATGAACTATGTGCGAACGGATGTATTTCCGTTTCAACTTGCAGCTACCCTTCCGGAAGGTAAAATGGAAGGTTAAAATATGTTTTTTCATTATTTCGTATGTTAACTAAAGATATATACTCTGTACGGCCTGTAGATCAACACTAACAAGGAAACCTCCTTGGTTTATATGAAGTCTTCTCAGTCCTCTGAATACAAAAACTCTAGCGTTTGAAAAACAGAGCTCATTGGAATTATACGATGAATGAAAGATTTTTCTGGTACCCCACAAATCCAACGACTGTAAGGGTTCGACAACTATGTAACATTTTTTTGCCTCCATTTGGATTTCAAGGTTTAGCGCCAATGCAGAAATACGACACAACACGGCGGGGAGAAGATGCTGCGGCCGTTTTAAACCGAGCTACCCTTGGTTTAAACCTGTTCGACGGTTAAATCCAGGTCTCCGAGCGCTTGTGGAAGACCTATGGCGGGGCGGTGGCGGAGGCGGTGGACATGTTGGATGGATTATAATTGAAAAGATCCCGGCTCTCTCCGACTCTCTGCGGCATCTGCACCTTCCCCTCGCCTCTCCTTCCTGTGTAACGTCTTGTTTGCGGTGTCCTTCCCGTTTCTTCTCCTGTCAACGTTAGCTCTCAAGTGCTGCGATGGACGCGTGCGGTGACAGGGAAAAGCACACGCACGTGCACACGCTGAGAAATGAGGACGTTTTGTGTGTCTTTGGCTGCCTGTGTGCTTATTTGAAAGGAGGAAACTGGATGAAAAATAAAGTGCGTGTGTGTGTGTGTGAGTGTGCTTGAAAGAAAGTAAATAGGAATAAGAAAATAAATGTATGTGTGCATGCGTGTGCATGTGTGTGCACTGTGCACGTATAAAATAAACACAGTTAATGTGTGTGTTTATGTGTGTTTATGTGTGTGCACGTATGAAAGAAAAAATATAAAGGGTGTGTAAGGGAATGTATTAGCGCGGTAGCGCATTAGCACCCGAATGAAGACATCCCAATATCGGTGAGAAAAACACTCTCAGCTCCCCGTCAAAAAGTGTTTCCTCCTTTGAAAACCGCCAATACACACAGGAATCTAATTTGCTCCATTTTACCACGGAAAAGCAACCAGACAGCCGGATATCTGCGACCTACAAACACCCCCTGCCACTCCCATCATCTGCTCATTCTCTGCTTCTTTTCAACTCTGAGTTCCATTCAAAACCCTTTTGAATGGAACTGGGGGGTTGTATATTTTTTAACAGTGTCAAGAATGACACTGTTAAACACGAAAGAGAGACGCAATCAAAAATATATTGAAGTTTAACTTTTACAGAGAGAGAGAGCAAGACAAAGGGAGAAAGTAATACAGAGAGGGAGAGGCAGAGAGAGATGAAGAGAGAGAGTGAGAAAGAAATACAGAGAGAGAGAGAGACACAGAGAGCGAGAGACAGAGAGAAAGAGAAGAGAGAGACAGAGTGAGAAAGTATTACAGAGAGGGAGGGACAGAGAAAGAGAGAGAAAGAGACAGCGAGAGAAAAAGAGGGACAGAGAGGCAGAAAAAGAATGAGACAAAGAAAAAGGGGTTGGTGGGGGTCCAACACGCACCACCAGATGTCACACACGGCGGATTTTATACAATTGTATTTGGTTTCCAATTATTTTTCGCTCCAAAGAAATAACAGAGGTCCGGACCTCGGTGCCCTCAAAGCTGGCTACGGGCATGCTCACAACTATATACACATCTCACAAGACCCCAAAGTTGTGTTTGTGCGCATGTGTGTGCATTGTGTGTGTATGTGTGTGTGTGTGTGTGCATTGTGTGTGCGAGCATGTCTGCTTGTTTATGTATGAATGTGTGTTATCAAGTCCCTATCGAGGAAAGCTACGGTCCCTGGTGATGAATACATCAAATTATGTCCCTTACCTGTTGTCATTTTATGGTTTGTTCTCGTCTAAACAGCCACCCTTTCCCTGAGCCCAAAGATAAAAAAAACTCAACTACCTCTTCTCTCCTTCTCCTTTTCTCTCCTTCTCCCTCTCTCTCCTTCTCTCTCTCTCCCTCTCTCTCTCTATCATTTCCCTTCCTCTGGCTGTTCTCCTCTCCGTTGGGAGACGGGTAACAGTGTCAATTTCCAGAGCATTTATTCTCATTCTGTGCTGGCCTCCCAGTCCCTGTGCCCCCAAACACAGGCCCTGCTGTATGACTTCCAGGAAGAACCCGCTCCTAACAGCTTAGAGCAGACACACACACAGCCATCTGTAACTCACCCGACGCCTCTCTCTCCCTCCTCTCTCTCTCTCTCTCTCTCTCTCTCTCTCTCTTCTCTCCTCTCTCTCTCTCTCTCTCTCTCTCTCTCTTCTCTCTCTCTCTCCTCTCTCTTCTCTCTCTCTCTCTTCTCTCTCTCTCTCTCTCTCTCTCTCTCTACATCGCTCCCCTCAGTCCACCCACCACAGCTTAAACATGGGTTGAACGTTAGATAGGTAAAAAGATGAACGTTACAATGTTTATAAAGTGTTAGTGACTGAATTGGGTTACACCTGAAAAAATATCACACTGCATGAATAAAAACTGTAAATATGAAAATAATAGAGAACATATGGTGGCTTACAATATAGAACACATGAGGGAGATAAGAGACCGTGGAGAGAGGCTGTTGAATGTAGATCTGTATGGAATCTGTTGTGACTCACAGACCAGAGCCCTGGTCTGAACTGAACCATATGAGGTCATGTGCTAAACATCCCATCTCCCGGGACGGGTCTACAAACTTAAATATGCTGCAGAATGCTTTATTTTTCCCAGCTCTCTACAATTAAAAATTAAACACGGCATCGTTATGGACGCCGTTTCGTAAAGGCTCTTAATGCGCCAAAGGATGCTTAAACTGCAGAATGCATGATCCCAGAGGCCATATACGCAGTGAAAAAAACAAAAATCACTGCACTCAAGGCATCTGCATGCAAGTCTGATAATGTGTAGAGCCAGCTGGGTTCACTGGACTCCAAACTTAATTTTATGCGACATGAACATGCAGAATGCAGTTAATCTCTTGATAATTTCGCATTTGGTTGAGCCGCTAAATAATAGCCGGAGTTGGCACTGGAGCGTGAGTCCCAAGTTGTTTGGTGCTTGTTGTTTGTATTACTGGAAAAAAAAAGATTAAAGACATCTATGTTGAAATATATTCCGTTGTGTATCTTTACAACTTTCAACAATTTTACTCGGATATTGTTAGATAAAGCGTGACTCTAATTAACTTATCAGTTCCTACACTTGGCTTACTTGTTTGTTACTTGTTGGCCTGTATGCAGATGATGTTGTGGTATTGTTACACGATAAAGTCATTGATTGTTATACCATTAAGGCTTGTTAAAACATACAGTCCTGTATTGTTATACCATTAAGGCATGTCAAAACATACAGTCCTGTATTGTTATACCATTAAGGCCTGTTAAAACAAACAGACCTGATATAACATACAGTCCTCTATTGTTATACCATTAAGGCCTGTTATAACATACAGTCCTGTAATGTTATACCGTTAAGGCCTGTTATAACAAACAGGCCTGATATAACATACAGTACTGTATTGTTATACCATTAAGGCCTGTTATAACAAACAGTCCTGTATTGACAGGTCAGGAAATTGTTGAAAGGAAAACTCTGAGCCCAAAACACGAGTGGTATCCATTATTCCTCCAGGTTTAAGAGCTGCAGTCGAGTTGATCCTAAACCATTATTTCAAAAAGCAAACATTTCACTTCACGGTTAATGCGTAATGCCCCCTGGCATAAGCAGATACTGTATTGCCTTGTCAAAGAAAGGTGCCATGTTTTTTATTCTTACAGTAAAGACGTACTTACAGAGAAGTTACCGTGGGCGGCTCTATAACAAGCTTAACGGCACCCTGATGGGCGTGTTTGTGCGTGTGTGTGTCGGCTTGTGTGTGTGTGTGTGTGTGTGTGTGTGTCCTGCACGTCAATGATGGCTTGAGCAGTGGAAGAAACAAAACAAAGAAGAAAACAGCTCAAACAAAAAAGGGAAAACAAAGACACAGCGCCAGGCTGGGCCAACTTGTTGGCGCGTACGCAAAGTACTTCTACTGCAGCGGCAGTCCGTCTTTGCATGCCGTTTGATTTTGCCCTTGTTCTTTTTTCAACTGATGGCGACCTTGACTGTTTAACTGACAAATTGACAATTAACCAAAATACCACCAGGTAGCCTTTGAAATGATCAGCGAAATAGTCCTGACAATAGTGAGTAAAAGTTAAAGTTAAACTATTATGAAGAACATTTGTATCTTCTCTTTGTTCTTATTCTCTTCTTCCTCCACTACTCTCCATCGCTTCTTCGCTGTGCCATCCATCAGGCCATGGAGAAAATGTCTGTCTGTGTCTAGAGTTCAGGGTCTGTGGGATGTCTGTGATTAATAACACTACGCTGATAGAATCTCTCAACACACACACACACACTTCTAAGGTTACCGTCTGTGTGGCCAATAGTCACTGGTGTTGAGTAAATCAATCACTCCTGATGCCCCATGAACTCACCCGTGTGTGTGTGTGTGTGTGTGTGTGTGTGTGTGTGTGTGTGTGTGTGTGGTGTGTGTGTGTGTGTGTGTGTGTGTGTGTGTGTGTGTTGTGTCTGTGTATCTGTGTGTGTCTGTGTCGTGGGAGTTGAGGATATAGGTAGGTAGGTCCTTGACCACAGTGACATGCTATCCATTAAATAGTGCACACAATTCACAATACAATGGCGCACACACACATGCACACCCTACTCACCATCAAACACACACACACACACACACACACACGTATACACAAACAATTACAAATTGAATCTTAGGTCACCTTTACAGCCCAATCATTTACTGTGTCAATCAATCTCATATCTGACAGAGACAGACAGAAACATACACACACACGCAAAGATACACAGACTAAGTTGTCTGTTTCAAGACATGAAATCCCTATTTAATATTAAAGAAGAAGATATACATATATATTAGTATATGCACATCTTTATTCCCATTTCTACCTCATAAAAACACCCGCACACCCGTGAGCGTGCCCGTGAGCGTCAGTGCATGTCAGAATGATGCTGATCCTTTGGGTGCACCAGCCTGTGCTAGCAGCCCTTGTTGATTAGTCTGCATCTCTGTGTGTGTGTGTGTGTGTGTGTGTGTGTGTGTGTGTGTGTCTGTGTGTGTGTGTGTGTGTGTGTGTGTGTGTGTGTGTGTGTGTGTGCAGTTGTGTGTGTGTGTGTCCAAGCGCATGTGTGTGTCTGTGATTGTATGTGTTTGTGTGCGTTCATGTGCGTCACTGAGTGTCACTTTCCATTCCCTCCCTGCAGTGCAAACACCCTTCCCACCCGGCCCCTCCTGTGCCGCTGTGATGCCCAGGCACGATAAGCCTCTTCAGGGCACATCCGTATGAGGCCGGGCCTATTCCTGGAGCTCCAGAGGTGACAGGGGCCATCACTGCTCTTTCTAGCCCCGAGAAGAGAGACGCTCACTGGTGTTGAATAGTGGTTTAACCTCCTTGTCTGCCCGGCAGTCTCAAAGACACACATGCAGCAAAGAGACATTCACACCCATACTGCAGGCCGAGGCCATGTTTGTAGTTTACCAATGCACAGTGAGGGCGGGGTAAGATAGTCTGCGGGTTAAGATAAGATACTAAACTTCATTAATCCCACTCCGGGGAAAGGTAGTTGTTAGGGCGGCTCATCAGTCAAAAGCGGAGAGAAAGAGTGGTTAAGCGAAAAATAGATAAATACATAATAAAAATAGATTTATTTAGGAGAAAATAACCATTGTTAAGATTACCAGAGGAAAAATTCTGGGAGAACCCCAAATTCTACCTGTTGGTACCCTGAAGCAAGATTCCTAATCAGCTCATTGTGGACTTGTACAGTATCTAAAAAATAATATGGGATAAAACATCTGCCAAAAGTACTTTAGAAATGCGTGCGATTGAAATAGGTCGAAGAACCATCTGGGCACCGTGATTTTGTAGCAATTGCTTCAATAAGTCCACTATGGGGTAATAAAGCAAACACACAGATGCGGCGACTGCATTTGAAATATGAAATCACCATTGAAACGAGAACCAGTGCTGTGTACTCTGTGAAGCACTGCGGGTATTGGGCATTAGAGCATCTTCCATACAGAAATGAGACTGCTTCACTAGACAAATGACATCTTCGGCATCTTACGTGAGCTGATTTGTCTCGGTGTTGTCTCTGCCCAATGTGTCCCTTGTCCCTTTCCATCCAACCAGCATTTTAGTTGGGTATATTAAGCATTATTCGGCTCACTATCATAACTCAAGCTGCGAGGATCATTTCATGAGCAGTCTGACTGCTTCGACTAAGAAGCAAAATCATGGATTCTAATTGTACCTAATGATTGGCTTATAAAATGTCCACAAAGGCCCGTGGTTAAATTTGAACTACTCCCAACCGAACACCACCCAGTCCCCGTTCACCCACAACACGTCTCTCTGTGGTTGGGCTGCCTGGTGGACATTGCCTCCTCGAGCTAAACCTTGTTTGGCCTGCTAGCTAGCCCATCACTTACAATTACATCTGACCCACCTACACAGTTACAAACACACACACACACACACACACACACACACACACACACACACACACACACACACACACACACACACACACACACACACACACACACAGACAATGATACACACACATGTACAAGGACACACACACAAACACACATGTGCAAATACACTTTCGCCCTCACACACAAGCACACAAAAACCTAAATACCCACAAACACAATGAAAACAGTGCAAATACACCTTCACACGCCCAAACCATACACACACAAATGCACAAAAGACACACACTTGCAGAGATACACACACACTGACGCAAAAACACACACAAACACGCAAAAGTCACACACACACCTGTATTGGGCAGATAGGTAGAGACAGATAGCATGTGTCTGCTGCATTTAAAGGGGAGGCGTCAGGACTGACAAGGCCTTAAAGGGACGGTCGTTAGAGAGATATATGGATGAGAGAGAAGGAGAGGTGGAGAGAGGAACGGATGGAGGGGAGACGCATATTGAGGAGGCAGAGAGGAGAGAGAGAGAGAGAGAGAGAGCGCCATAGTTAAAGAGTGAGAGACACAGATTGAGGGAGGCAGAGAGAGAGAGAGCGCCATAGTTAAGAGTGAGAGACACAGATGGAGGGAGGCAGAGAGAGAGAGAGAGAGCCATTGTTAAAGAGTGAGACACAGATGGAGGGAGGTAGAAAAAGAGAGAGTAAGAGAGACAGAGATAGAGAAAGAGTGAGAGGAATGGAGGGATAAATTATGGATCAATGACATGTGCAGTACAAGGGCTGGGTGCACACACACACACACACAACACACACACACACACACACACACCACACACACACACACACACACACACACACACACACACACACACACAACACACACACACACACACTTCCCCGTGCTGTTGGACCTCAGTGGAAAGCTGCTTCATGGGACTGCTTCATAGATGATTTGGTTTTATTGTTGGTAGATTTATCAGCAACTGAGCTTGGCAATAATTCAATATTAACGTTTATCGTCTTTGAATGGCATTGTATCATCATGCAATATAGAAATCGACTCATCGTGATGGCTAGTTTAATAGTATAAATAAATTACGATGAGGAGATATGCCCTTAAAATCATCAAATATGAGGTTTGAAACATCTGTGACAAAGAAAAACTAGATTCCATCCGGTGAAATACTTTACGTTTCAATATACTCCAATATTAAGATCCTCAGTGAGACTTTTATGCAGAATGGTATTTCAAATTCACAAGCCTATCGGGATAATTATTGATATTGTGTAAATGTCCCATTAATTATCATGATGATACATTTGTCTACATCCCCAAGCCCCATAGGCAATCATTCCCTGTGAGCGTGTTGAAAAGCGTGTTGACTGAAGAAGGTTGGAGGAGTGATGATGGACACATAGGGGTCTCCAGTGGGCCACATGACCTCTCCACAGATACAGGGGATATATCTTCCTATAGCGACAAGGGAGCTGTGTTGTAGTTAATAAATGAGTGCAAAGCTGCTAATGAGACCTGCCCTTGGTCAGATGAGAATTGAGCTACTGCAATGAGTGGGTCAGTGGATGATCTTGACCTTGCGTTGATTTATATTATATGCTTAATGTTCTTTAGCAGGGATGACTAGCAAAGAGACTAACACACAAAAGCGCACACACACACACACACACACACACACACACACACACACACACACACACACACACACACACACAAATATTTAGTGAAGACTTTTAAAAAGGATGTACAATAAAAAGATAAAAAGGGACTGAAATAAAGACAGGAAAGAAAGAGACTCAAAGTAATAAATAAATAAATAATGGAAAATAATGACAGAAAGATGGAAATAATGAAAGGAAGGTCCAATTTCCTGTAAATGTCTGAATAAAGAGCAATGGCAGGGGAGACAGGGAGGGGGTAAGGGGAGATATGGGAGCTGTGGGATTAGGTTGATCTGAAGCTGAAAAGGAGAAGCAGACTTCCCAGTCACCTTAGAAATCTGATGGGACAGGCTTTAGTGTTTCACTTTTCTCTTAATAACATCACTGTCTCCCTTGTTTGGCTTTAGACGCTGGCTTTCAGATATTACCGCCGCCTGCAATTTCTTTGGTGAGCCAAACCCACCACCCCCCACCCACATTTATGGGAACTTTATTTAAATTAGCCAGTGCTTCGGTGACTGTTGTCAGCTGAAGTGAAAGGGGACCCTAACTAGCGTAGACTTTATAATCCCCAAGAAAGCACTTTTTCAATAGCAGGAGCCAGGAGTAAAGTACATTTCAAAAGTGTTTTGTTATCCAGGAGGTGAGCAGGAGGAGTAAATCCATGCGTAACAGCGTAAACAGTGTTTGATAGGTCACTATTCTACATGCCAAGGTAAGACACTAATGCACAGTCACATAAAACAATACACATAAACCCGCCACGTTTCCATATCCGAATCCAAAGTGTAGCAGAAGTTAAGTTGGGTTAGTTTGACTCAAGGGTAAGCCAATGCTCAAAGGGACGTAAACAGTAACTTTGCTGGCAGTTGAGACTTTGTAACTTTGCGACCTTACCACTGTAAACAGTGGTGGGCAATAAGGATGCAGCGGTCCTTTATGACACCTTTAATTCCCTGTTCTGTACCTGTGAGTTTTGCCCTTGCGTATTTGATAGACCTAACACCGTAATTATCTATATATTAATTAAGTTGACTGCAGGAGACAATATTTAATGGGCGTTATCAAAGCTATTATTACCACAACTTGGACTAAGTTGTGGTTGGCCTGCGATGCGTTTGTTGGCTCTGTGACTGTCGATGTGTGTCCCTCTGTGTGTGTTTATGTGTACTTTATTGTCATTGAGTTGGATTTACGCCCCATGTGTTTCATCCTACGTTGTTAGTTTTCACTCCTGGGCATAGTTCAGATTCAATCATCAACTTTTAATACCCAATAACAAGATGTTTGTGTGCTCGGCTGGACACTGATGATTAACACACACACACACACACACAAACACACGCACGCACGCACGCACGCACGCACAACGTAATACCTTGTGATGCGTGACATGACCCATGTGACAACCCTGTATTAGGGCGGGACTAGATCTCTTGTGAATGGATATCCTCAGGATCGCATCACCAAAAGACTGCGTATCACTAGGAATAGTAAAGATCTCTAATGCCGCTTTTCCACTGCATGGTACCAGCTCGACACGACTCGACCCGACTCAGCTCGAATTTTTTGCGTTTCCACCGCGAAAACATGGTATCTGGTACCTGAAGTGGCTGCTTTTTCTAGTACCGCCTCGCTCTAGGTTCCAAGCGGCTGAGCCGATGCTAAAAGGTGACGTCGGCAGTCGGCCGGCCACTGATTGGCCAGAGAGTGTGACGAAATCACTAGAGCGACATGGCAACCATGCTGGTAACAGCCATAGCAGCGCCGCAGCCAACATATTCCACTTCTTCAACTTCTTCAACATGCCAGCTAATAATAGTAATGTATCGATGTCCTCCATTGTTGTTATGGGGGTTCTGTCCATGTGTGGGTTGCGTAGGTGTTGTTTGCGTCGCGTACAAAAATACGTCACGGCCCTTTCGCGCAGCCGACCCCGCCCACGTCCAGGAGGTACTATTTGCGGTGGAAAACGACCCGTGCTGCTACCGTGTCGAGTCGTGTCGAGTCGTGTTGAGTCGAGTCGAGTCGAGCTACGGTGGAAAAGCGGCATAATTGGTCGGAATGATTTTGCTTTGGTACTTGGCGATGCGTGGTACAGGCAAAGTTTGAGAGTAGCATATTTCGGGGAGGCAAAGAAGTAACAAAAACACGTTCAGTTCAAAAGATCTTTAGGATTTGACGTTTTTTTTTCGTAATCAGGCGTACTTCAGGACCCACGCTTCAACGCTATAATTCAAACTGGTGCCGGGTTATGTTGTGGTGTCATTATGTATCAGAGTGCTCGATTACACATCCGCCACACAGTTCGGCAGGGGTGAAGGGAACCGGTTGGATTTACAGCTCATTTCACTCTTCTGACTCAAAAAAGTAGATAAAAAACTAAAAGTACAGCGATAGAAAATAAATTATATAATTTAGAGTATTACCAGTGGATGAAACCGATACCCAGGAACCCACACATGTACACACAAACTGGCACGCAAAAAAAACGCACACACACACACACACACACACACACACACACACACACACACACACACACACACACACACACACACACACACACACACTTCTAACCTTTACTTTAGTAAAAGAAGCAATTAAAATGACAACAAAGGGAACATCATCTACCCTACAACCCCCCCTCCCATGCACAAACACAGACACACACAAACACACACACACACGCGAACACAATCTATAATTCCCATGGTTCATTGAGGTGCCAGCCGTTACAATGGTTAGCGGACAGACAGTGATTAATTGATACGTTTGCGCGTGTATGTTTGTGTGTGCACACACCCCCATGCGTCCTACGTGCACTAAGGTCACTAAATGGCTGTTTAATTGAATTCCTGTATTTCTGTCTAGTAGGATAATGAAAGGAGCAATAGAGCAGAAATGGCACGTTTGCTCTCTCTCTCTCTCCCACTCTCTCTTTCTTTCGTCTCTTTCAGATTTTGTGTCCTTTTTTGTGTCCAGGGGGTGAATTTGTGTGTATGTATGCATGTATACTTATGTTTGTGAGCATGCTTGTGTGCGTGTGTGTGTCTGTGTCTTTATAGGTGTGTTTGTGTGTGTGTGTGCGTGTCTTTGTAGGTGTGTGTGTGGCAATCAATCCCTACTTCCCCAGTTTACATATATATGTTTAACACACTACACACCACCATGCCTATTTATCCAATGTAGAAATCAACAGCTGCACATGTCTCTAATAATAACTTAAGCTTTAGATCGTTTTAAACAATCCACTCGTTCTGCTGGCGAGGGGTTCACTGACGTCGACATAGATGGATAAGTACTTTAAGGTGGTTATTATTGTAACTATGAACATATGAATGTATGGCCATGATTAATGTGGGCAGACTCAAATGACTACATACATCAATTAACATCAAAGGAGTCGTGACTATGCAAACGATGAAACACCACAGTCTACACAGCCTGTTTGTTTCTGTTTGCTCCGTTTGTCTCCCAATGTTTATCCGCGGCTGTTTGTCTTCATCTTCAGCGTAAAATCGGACCTCCTAACGGTTCCTGGAAAGAGAGAATCCCTCTTCTGTGTTCCTTCCTCCGCTCCCACGTCCTACCGCGGTGTCAGGGGTCAGTCAGGGGGTCAGGGTATTGCGTGGGGCCTGTGCAGCCCCTTCCAGGCCCACTGCGATTAAGCACGACACAGCCAAAACAGGGTTGAAAGCGATTGATCCCGCCACGCCGCGTTCACGGGGAGCTAAACGTTTGTCCCGGGTCCAGCGTGGTGTCAGCGTGGTGTCAATTGATAACCGTCCCCCCCCGTCCCCTTCCTTCTTTACTGTTCAAGCCCCTCACGGCGGTGGCGGCCGTAAAACCCAGCGACGCAGCAAATCTGTCGCCCCCAGCCCGATGACGGAGGACAAGGATTCGTTTGCGAAGCCGCCGAAACAAGGCAGAAACAAACAGCGTGCCTAGGCCGCGGACGGGGGCCCGCCCGCTGCGGCCTAGATGATAATTCTATTAGCGCGCGGCGCGATGAATCATTCCGTCGCCCCGGTCTCCGCGGCGACCCGCTGGCGTGCTGGCCGCCGTAGCGGCAGCGCTACCCCGAAATTATAGACACTTAAGTCATCAGCGGGCGCGAAAAAAAAAAATTACACGACTGCTTGAGTCTGCTTAATGCCTTCCCTTCCTGTGGCTGGTAACGGGAGCTGAGGAGGTGTGTGTGTGTGGGGGGGGGGGGGGAGGGTGAGAGAGTGTGTGCTCTCGGAGCGGGAGAGACAGTGGGCAGCCACTGTGGAGGAGGAGCAGCCCTAGCTGTCGCTCAAGCTAAAGTATTAGCGTAGCGTGATATTAGTCCTTTCCCGCTAATGCTTTAATGGGCGAGCCAAAGTGTACACTCAGGGTGGGTGGTGAGGCAGTGGGCCGAGTAGACAGGAGGGGGTGTTTTAACTGGATGTGTACGTGTACGCTTTTTTTGCAGTGTTATCACACTGTGGTTAAAGCGATTTAGGAATCGAGAGGGGAATTAGTGGGAGTGTGTGTGTGTGTGTGTGTGTGTGTGTGTGTGTGTGTGTGTGTGTGTGTGTGTGTGTGTGTGTGTGTGTGTGTGTGTGTGTGTGTGTGTGTGTGTGTGCGCCCACGGGCGTTTGGGTGCTTGGGTGTGTTATTGTGTGTGTGTGCATGTTTTTGTGCGTGTGTGTGTGTGTATGTGTGTACGTGTTTGTACGTTTGTTGAGGTGTGTGTGTGATTTTGTTTGGGTGTGTGTGTGTGTATTTTGGTATGTGTGTGCGTGGGCATGTGTGTGTGTGTGTGTTCCTTCAAGGTCAAAAGGGAGTTATTAGGTTGCTGTGCACTGTTTGCTAATTATGGCTACAAATTAAGAAGACTGAGCCTAGAGGGAAGACTAATGTGGTGCTCTGATGTGCCGTTGCTGTAGTCCTGATACTACTCCCTGTTTAATGACTGGGGATGGATACGTGACAGATAGTAAACTACTGCCAAATGCCTAGTGTCGTTGAACACACTCGATAATAGGATGGGGGGCGAACGGTAGGGATTGTTTGAACGCTTATGGTTACCAATCCCACAAACACACACTTTGCAAGTAGTGCACCTCTTTGCAGTAGCAAGGTAAACTTTATTTGAGTGCATTTGTTATGGGACCAATGCTACTGGCTGGGACGTTAATTGGCAGTCGGTCTGATGAAGAGTTGCAATACGAGGGAGGAATCCTGCAGTGTATGTGATTACAGCTGGCTGGCTCCGACTGCTGTCCTAGTGGTCATACAGTAATCACAAACAAGAGAGATGAACGCAACACACAAACTTAGTTTCAAAGTTGTGTGCGCCGGGTGGTAAATACAACTAAACGAGGTCTTCAATATCGACCACAGTTATGGAGCACTTTCCAAACCACTCGGAGCACTTACAGGTATTACCTCACATACACACACGCACACACACACACACACACATCACACACACACAATGACTGTCAACTACACAACACGATGACCGGCTATTGTTGGAGGAGCAGTTAGAGAGTTAGATATTGGAGCTCGAGGGCACACAGGGAACTACATTGGAAATGGAACCGGCAGCTCCCTAAACTGTCTCTACAATTTCTCCCCCACCTGATCTTTATGTCACAAACAGATCTGAGAGCCACGTATTAAGTGAAGGTTCTGGATGGACAGGGTGGATAGGAAAAAGGTAAATCACAGTGCGGTCTGTGTTAAGTGCCATGTTTTAAAATTCTCTAGAGAATACATTATGATACTTAAAAAAAATATATTTATTTTATTTTAATTTATTTTATTACATTTATATAAAATAGTACTTATGGATAAGACAGTGTTTTGTGCAATGTTCTGTGTACATTGATCCAAGAGTAAATGGAAAGAAGTATAGTCAAACTGTGATTAAAAAATATATACCTCCAAGGGTAAATGTAAATGTAAAACTTGAGAATTAGCATTTAGGCGAAGGAACGCATAGCCACCGGACTCTCTAAAGGGAAATAACACTGCACCATTAGCATGTCCGATATCTCCCCTGTTCTGGAAACGATGACGAGTGAGTCTGCTGTGTTCCAGCCCTGAGGGCAAGGGTAATGCGGTGGGCAGAGAGCATTAACTCCAAACCACCCTCGGAGAAGTGATTTGCTTATTCTCCTGTGTGGACAGAGTTCAGCACCACGGACAGCTACGCTTCTCTGAACGCAACCTGCGGAGCGTTCGGGAGCTCAGTCTCAAAGCCACGGGGGATGGCGGGCAAATCAATCATATCAATACGATTAAATCAGGCCATTGAAAACATGCCTGACCGCGGCTGGGCCAGCCCTCTGAATGCTTGGTCAGCGATTTGGCTTTGGCATCGTTCAACGGTATGGAATGGAGGGGGAGGGTGGGGGGGGGGGGGTTAATGTAGTGGGATCCAACCCAAGAAGGTTTTGGGTTCCATTCCCCATTTGTCTGCCTCCAAACCCGTAGGCTTCGCAGAGCGAGGCATCACAGTCTGCCCCGCTCGTTACCGACATGAATGGGAAACACACTGCTTTATATCTGCTGAAACAATCTGCTGAACGACTCCATACTAAATAGATGATTTTTGGTTATAAAAAGAAACAGAGGGGCCACTCCGTCAATGATGACGGATTGACGGGTTTCTGCAAAAAAATCCACTCAAGTAGCAGAGGGAAACAACCACAACAGAAGGCTGTGAGAGAGATGTATGATGCTGTGACGGAGGAAGTAATGTGGGCAATTCGCTGCGAGATAGCGGATCCCTCCTGTGTCGTGTTCAACAGCCCAGTGGCACCGAACACGCGAGTTAATACTAAACATAAGCACTGTGTGTGTGTGTGTGTGTGTGTGTGTGTGTGTGTGTGTGTGTGTGTGTGTGTGTGTGTGTGTGTGTGTGTGCTTTTGTGTGTGTTGTTTTATTCCACCTTTCCAGCTGGTTGTTACATCGATTTCTACCCAAGTCTCCTCCTGTTCTTTAATTCTGGGGCCCGGCGTTTCTCTCTCTCCCTTATCTCTCTCAATTCCATCGTTCGTCTATCACTCGCTTGACCTTCTACTTTGCATTATCTTCCTCTCTCTCCCCTCACTCACCATCTCTCTCTCTCTCTCTCCCTCACCCATGTCTCTCGCTCTCCCTCTAAGGGTCTTTAATTCAATCCATTGTTCTTCATCAGCAAATTACTGGGCTGCTATTCATGCAGTCTCTCTCTCTCTCTCTCTCTCTCTCTCTCTCTCTCTCTCTCTCTCTCTCCTCTCTCTCTCTCTCTCTCTCTCTCTCTCTCTCTCTCTCTCTCTCTCTCTCTCTCTTAATCTGTATGTATTACCAGCTCAAGCCTCCATTCATTTTTTCCTCCAGGGGCCTTGGGCCAGCTTTGTGGCTGATCATAGTGATCCTTCCCAGGGAACAGTCTGCCTGACACCTGGGTGACTTCCGCGGACTCATTGAATTGTGTCAGTCTGAACATGTGTGTGTAGTGTGCGTGTGTGTGTGTGTTTATCTACATCTGTGTGTGTTTGTGTGTGTATCTTCATCTTTGTATGCGTGTGTCTGTGTGTGTGTGTGTGTGTGTGTGTGGTGTGTGTGTGTGTGTGTGTGTGCGTGTGTATGTGCACGCGCAATATGGCCATGGCCATAGAAGCGTGTTTGTTCGTGTGTCAGGGGGCTAATGGGTAGCTTGAAGGGATTACCAGCTTAGCCACTGGGATTACTGGGACCTTGAACTGACACACACACACACACACACACTCACACACACACACACACGGTTAATATTACCACTGAGTGCAGGGAGTCGCCCAGAATGAAGAAGCAGTGGACCGGCAGTGTCTTCGATTCAATTACAAAAAAAGAGTGAGGCATCACTCTGAGAATAGAACAGGGTAGACTGGCGGCTGGGGAGTTCCACTCTGAGCTGGAAGGTTGTGAGTTCAAACCCCCATGTCAGCGGTCCCCCTGTGGTCATATGTGTGGAAAAAATGCCTAGCCCCTATCTGGTCATAAAAGTGGTTAGTAATAAAAATGATATGTAAATTGCTTTTAATAAAAGTGATAGTAAATCGAAAATACAAAGATGTTAGGGATGGTTTTTTCTACAAGTTACAAACCATGGCATGGTGGTTTAAGTCGTTACCCACATTGAATCCCAGTATGATAATATATTACCAGTGCATAATTTAGCTATTCTCTGTAGGTGCGAGTCAAACACTTACGAAGGCACAAAAGAGCAAGGCAATATCGCGGAGCCATGTTTTTTGATGGATGCCACACTGATTAAACAAGTGCCACAGACACTGCTTTGCTTCACTCTCAAAACACTGTGTCGTTGCCCGGAGACCGTACAGTGGATCAGGACATCGGATACAACACATACACACGCAGTGGGAATGGCGATGTGAATATTAATAGGCGGAAAACTCCAGGTGCGGCATTTGTACCTTTTGCTATCGTGATTGGATTGCGGACCACCAGCTAAGAGGTAAAAAATGCAACAGGAGCTCTGAGGCATGGAGCCGCAGGCGGTGCAAGCGAACGAACAACAGAGCGCTTTAGGAGAGCTAGCCCCGGTCGCAGACTGATTAGTCTAGATAGCACCACCGGTGCATTTTTGTGTGAGAATGTGTATTAACGCACTATATAACGCAAATTGATCAAAAGCCGAATCTCTTATATATGTAATTTACTTCCTCCATTTACTGCCTCGGTGGCGTGCTAAATATTTGTCATTTTCACAATGAAATATAAGCACATTTAAAACATTTTCATTTTGTATTGTTTATTACATAGGAAGACTCTGATTTGTTTGAGTAGCACGAACAGTCAAACTACGCAGATGTAAACTAATCATAAATATCATCAGCAATAATGAGGCATTTTCAACGGAAATCCCTAGCAGTCCAATGCAATGGCGGATACAGATGACTCGATTGATCCCGGGGGATCCATTGAATAAAGATAAATACATGAATTAAAGAAATGAGTTTCAGACTCCAACTCCCATCATCGAAAATGCAAACATGGCCACTAAGCAAACACGCAAGGAAGAAGATGGAGAAGAGAATTCAATTAACGAGCATCCCAGGTGCCCAACGCCTACAGATAGAGTCTCAAAGGTCTGCTGCTGCCACACAGAGAACAGATGCACTGAGGGAAGCCAAGAGAGGGAGAGAGAGGGTGATAAGGAGAGAGAGAGAGAGAGAGAGAGAGAGAGAGAGAGAGAGAGAGAGAGAGAGAGAGAGAGAGAGAGAGAGAGAGAGAAAGAGAGAGAAAAAGAGGGAGAGAGAGAGAGAGAGAGAGAGAGAGAGAGAGAGAGAGAGAGAGAGAGAGAGAGAGAGAGAGAGAGAGAGAGAGAGAGGAGAGAAGAAGAGAAGAGAGAGAGAGAGAGAGAAGAGGGAGAGAGAGAGAGAGAGAGAGGGGGGGAGAGGGAGAGAAAGAGGGAGAGAGAGAGAGAGAGAGGGAGGGAGATGGAGAGAGAGAGAGAGAGAGAGAGAGAGAGAGAGAGAGAGAGAGAGAGAGAGAGAGAGAGAGAGAGAGAGAGAGAGGATGGAGAGAGAGGGAGAGGGAGAGAGGACATGACAGAGAAAAGAAAAGAAGAGAGGGGATGGAGGGAGAGCGAGAGAGAGAGAGAGAGAGAGAAAAAGAGAGAGATAGAGAGTTAAAAAGAGAGAGAGCGAGAGAGGTAAAAAAGAGGGAGAGTGCGAGAGAGAGGGAGAGAGAGAGAGAGACAAAGAGAGAGATAGAGAGAGCTAAAAAGAGAGCGAGAGGGAGAGCGAGAGACAGAAATCAACACAGGAAGTACCGCCAGCCTTATTGAAATGATTACACTTCTAATCTGGGGAGGACTGAGCTGAACCGCCGCGAAAGCTGGTTATCACCCTGAGTTAATGACATCTGGGGTGCGGGTGCTAGGGTGAGCGGCCAAATCCACTCTTTAGAAGGAGCTGACAGCGGGAGAGCCTGGCTGGAGTGATAGCCACGAGCGGACGTGTGAGAGGAAACGTGGTTGTGAAATTAGCGGGAGTTATTCAAAGGGGCCACGCAGTACCGAGCAGTGGAACCAGACTAGGACAATAAATGAATGAATCCAATCTATGTGAGAGAAAGGCCCTTTTAGAGAGAGAGGTGACGGGGCAGGGGGGGAAGGGGAGGGGAGGGGAGGGGGGAGGAAGGGCCGGATGGATGGAGAGAGAGACGGAAAAGGGGGAAGGAGGGGGGGAGGGATAATAAAGAACAGAAGAGAGAATGGAAGATAGACACTAAAACGTCGGAACTAAGGGTTTGAGGAGTGAATGAATGTCATTTGAAAGAAAAGTGGCCAGGCAATGGCCCAGCGATATATTCCAGAGGGATTGATGACTCAATACGGCTGGAATTGAATTAATCTCCCGTTCTGGTCTCTTTCTGCTCTCTCTGTCTCGCTCTCTCTCTCTATGTGTGTGTGTGTGTCTCTCTCTCTTTTCTCTTTTCTTTCGTAGATCGTACTCGTTTTGTCTTCGATCATCTCAGCCTGAAATGAGCTGGCTTCTATGTACAAGTACATAGAGAAAGTAAACCGTCTAATGAGTTAAAGTCTTTGTAGGTTGACAGCTGGGATTCATGCAAAACGCTGGTTTGAATCCAGAACAGATGGAAAAAAGGTGCACAAAAGGCCATGGGATCTGTCTCTCTCTCTCTCTCTCTCTGTCTCTCTCTCTCCCCTCTCTCTATCTTTGTCCTACCTTTTTACCTCGAGCAAAGCTATTTAGATCAGCCAACACACTCTCACACACAGGCACACACACACACACACATCTCCCAGACGCACCTCTGGCCCCCTGCGGGGCAGAACCGATGCAGCAGGAGATGAAATACTTGTACCTCAGGGGTAAACACACCTCATTTCACACCACACGGACACACCTGCGTGAAAATCCATGCATACACATCCACGTTGTGGCGCACTGATAGACTCGGGTTCTAGAATACCGCTCAGGAATAACATTAAGACATCAAAGATAATATTTGGTGTCTTTCATGGCAAGTTTCACACAAGGCTTGACTCTTCACTTCTGATTCGGTGTGAGTGAGGTTGATTTGGTGTCTCTTCGTGCGTGTGCGTATCTAAATGTTGGCCTGTCCCATTCTGTGTGTGTGTGTGTGTTCGTTTGCATGTCTGTGCCGATCTGTGTGATGTGTGTGTGTGTGTGTGTGTGTGTGTGTGTGGTGTCTTCGTTTGCTTGTCTGTACCTATCTGTATGTGTGTGAGTGCGTGTGCGTATCTAGATGTTGGCCTGCCCAAATCGATGTGTGTTGTTCGTTCTCATGTCTGTACCTTTCTTTGTGTGTGTGTGCGTGTGCGTGCGTGTGCGTGTGTGTGTGTGTGTGTGTGTGTATGTGCGTGCGTGCGTTTGTTTGCATGCCTGCACCCATCTGTGTGTGTGCGTGTGTGAGATTGTGTGCGTGTGCATGTGCGCCCATGTCTGTGTGAATCCCCATGCCTATACAGTATGTGTGTGTATTGGATGGGTTGACCCAGCCAGGTGTGTAACTGGTGCTGTGGAGCATTACAGATACAGATCTAGGTCACGTCTCACAGTGGAGAGGGAGATAAACTAGCCGTTAGCCGGGATGCGCCGACTTCAAAGCGATGAGATGCTCAGTAACCTGCCCTGTTCGCTCCAATTAAACATAGAGGGTACAACGCAAGCGCCCTGGCCACAACGCATTAATAAGGAGAGCGCAAAGGGACTCCGTGGCAAGGCGTTAGGGCGTGACGATCCTCGGAAGGATGGAGAGGGGGGGGATGTGGTTTTATGTTCCTCAAGCTAGTTCGCAAGTAGGATTCCTTTGGAGATGGCCCGATGTGGTTCTTGAGAGTCTTTGATGTGTGGAATTTTATAGACTGATAGAATTAATCAATTGGATTGCAGTTGATTTGTTCGATGGAATAACCGGTAGAGTAACTGGCCGTGAAAATAACCATTAATGGGAAGTTGGTTTGATCGTTCCTTTTGACTGAATGAGTGGATGAGTGGCTCCTATTGGTTGGATTACAGAGAGTCTCCACCAATCGGGTTGGGTGGAGCCGGAGAGATAGAGTATGAAGGTGGTAGAAGCAGGTGATATAATTGGGTTTACTTTCAACGAGATGAGAGGGGTGACAGCGGAGGGGGACAGAGAGAGCTCTGTGGAACAGCAACAGTATTTAAGAGAGCGGAGGATCTGTGGCGCTGCCTTCTGGAACGTCCAAACTGTCAAGTTTTACTTGGTCGCTTTAGGAGTCCAGGAGGAAGAGATGAGCCTTTTAACATGGTCCCTTGGTCTGACCTCTCTAAATACCTCCGTGCCAGGCTTATTCCTCTTAAACTCAGTCTGTCATTTACACACACACACACACACACACACACACACACACACACACACACACACACCACACACACACACACACCACACACACACACACAGTGAGGACCAATCCAAACGGACAGCTTAATAGCAGAGAAGCTATTTAAGTTTGGATAATATTTGCCACTTTGTGTACGCGTATATGTGTGCGTGTGTCTTTGTGTGTGTGTGCGTCTACGTGTCTGCGTTCATCTGGGCGTGAGATAGTGAGAGAAATAAGTAGAGATTTAAAGTGGAGGAGAGATGTGTGTGTTTTTGATACAGGTTTTCAACAAAGTTAAACAGTGATGTATTGAAGAACAACTTAAAAGTTTCTGTCTTTACACTCACATCCTTAAACAAAGTGTCTGCAAAGGTTTAAAATCCAACCCATGTATTAGACGGGCTACTGTAGATATAGGTATGTTCAAATCTTCTTCTGTTAGCTTATAATATTATAAGCTTTCTAATGGAGTTTAACGGTTTAACGATGTTACAGCATCATTCATCCTTAGAACTTCATCCATCAAAGCTGTGTCACAATATTATTCATCAACTCTTCAGTCAACTTTTAAGAAAGAAAGTGATACGTTTTTCAACTATACTAAGCGAGGGAATGGCCGGTAGCACACAAGGCCTAGCATACATTGCTAGCGTATTAGCAGAGTGAGCCACCACATTGAAATCAATGTAAAAAGTTTAAATGCAAAACAGCACTTAGCTCTAAACGACCCAAGGCAGTTTCCTCTCTCCAGTGTCTTTCGTACACTTATCCGGGTGTAATTCTACATCGCTTCCTCCTCCTGCCCCATTAACATGAGGCCCTTAATGAAGTGCGTCTGCGGCAGCCATTATGGATCCAAACACCGCAAACACACATTTAGATTATTTATGCTTTCTAACGAGCAGAGGTGTTTTGTCAAACGAGCTAATGAATGCAATTAATATGAGTCTTTGTAAAGGGGGGGAATCTGGGGCAGGCGTGAGAGGTGGGAGACAGTGTTTGACACTCGGCAAGCAATGAACACACTCCGTAGCGACAGGCTGTGTGGGGTGATGAGTGTCCAGTGGCGACAATTAACTAGTTTAAGAGGACTAAAATGCAACAAAGAAAAATTATTCTCCCGTCGGTTGAAGTTGTGGTGTTGATAAACAGACGTGTCCCGGGGGTAATTTGAGTGAGAATAAGTCTGATGGAATTTTAATTACATTGCATGCACGTACAGTCTGCATGCCCTGCTCCATCCATTCCCCGTTCCTTTCTCTTGTTCTATATCCATCTCTCTTTCTCTCTCTCTCTCTCTCCCTGAATCACTGTCCTCCCCTTTCCTTTCTGCTCCCCTTACCCTCTCTCCCCCTCCCTCCCTCCCTCCCCCTCCCTCCCCCCCCTCACTCTCTCTCTCTGTCCTCGTCAATCAAACGGAGGGCACAATTATTTTCAGATAATTTATCAATTTTTATTTCAAGTAGCAAATGTTTCATCAGGCAATCTAACCCACCTTTGCGTCAATAAAATAGTCTTATCAGTTTAATTAATAACATCGCTCCCGAGAGATTAAGTATTTGGTACAACTCCAAAACTGATTAGCTTAGAAGGTAAAAACTCCACAGCCTTTACAAAATTGGTGCCCATCAAAATAGTCCCCAGTTACCGGGGAAATATCGTATCTAAACCTTTCCTGTTTTCAAATCAGGTCAGAAACCTGAATAAATAAAGACACACATGAAATACTAAGGGTTGGACTCTGATGTTAATCCATCCTGGCATCGTTGACGTGGATTACTGCTGCTAAAACTATGATTACACTACGCTGACAACGAAACGCAGATAGAATCTTCATTCAGACAGCATGGGAGAACAGTATGTGTGTGTGTGTGTTAATCATAATCATTCTCGCTATAATGACCATATTCTTGATAATGGATGTGACCTCTTAATCACACTGCTGCAGCCTGCTCTTTGTGTGTGTGCTTATTTATGTGTGTGTGCGTGTTCGTAGAAAATATGAATGCGTATAAGAGGCAAGACGCGTGATAGGCTTACACACACTGCAAGCCAAATCACATTTCTTGCATCTCAAACGCATGCATATTTTCGAGTTATTTCCCGTCGTCTCCGCTACAGAGCCGTTCCTAATGGACACATCACAGCAACAGCAGCCTATCTCCCGTTGTATTTTCTTCATCACATCCAAGCTTGCGTTCCTCCAATTTCCTGCAACATCGGTTTCTATTGGTCGGACTGGGGCCATGTTTGACTTTCTGAGCCCCTGGTTCGGCAGACACTACATGGTTGGTTGGACATGATTGGATGAATGATGGGAAACAAAGCCTATTAGGGCGGAGAATAAAAGCTCAACACACACACACACACACACACACACACACACACACACAGGCACGTGTGCAAACACATATAAACGCAGGTATACATACACACACAAACACACACACACAGGCACCTGTGCACATGTACGTATATGCGCAGGCATACGCACACACTGACACACAAAAGCACAGACAGGTACGTGTGCACAGATGCACACATACATGTGCAGGTCAGCGTACACACACACATACACGCAGGCAAGCCCACACATATACACCTCCCTGACTATCATGGACATTGCAATGAGGCGAATAAAACACGCTAAAAGTACACAACAGCACGAATAACTGCTGGCACACCTTCAGCTCTGAGCTGAAGGTGTGTGGCGAAACTCGACACACACCCAACACCCACTCACCTGGTCCTGAAGTTGGAAGGGTGGGGGTGTCCATCGTACAGCGACAGGAAGTCGTATTCCTCCTCGATGGCGAAGGACAGGAAGAGGAGCTGGATGCGGCTGCCCTCCTCCCCGATGACCACCCAGGTGCAGTTGGCTCCGTTGGGGTAGCCGTAAGGAAAGCCTGGGGACTCGATGGTCCCGTTGCGGCCTTTCAGCATCCCACCGCACGTGTATATAAAACCTGCAGGAGGGGAGCGAGGGGAGAGGGCCATAGAGAGATTGTGGGGAGAGGGAGAGGGGCAAAGAGAGAGAGGGGAATGGGAAGAGCGATAGAGTGCAAGGAGAGAAGGGGGGGGGGGAAGAGGGAGGGAGAGAAAGAGGGAGAGACAGACCATTAGTTCAATGCCTTTGCAAACATCATGGTGACCACCCGGCTACCTCTAGGGGTTTGAAGTGAAGGTTTAATAGATTAGAAAGATAAAGTGGAGGAAGAAGGTGATGGTTCAGAGGGGTCACATAAAGCAAAGGGAGACAGGGGGCCGATGTTTCCTACTGACCGGGCCAATCAGGGTGTGCCCTGGTATGGGAAATGTGTCAATATTAGTTACCAGTTTTTGTTTTCAAGGCTTTCATGTGTATGTGTGGGTGTTTGTGCGTGAGTATGAATGTGTGTGGTGTGTGTGGGTTTGCGTGTGTGTGCATGCTCGTGTGTGTATAAGCATGCGCCTGACGGCAGAGAAATATCCCACAGAGGGACATTTTAATTCTCTTGGAAGGGAGGGACCATCATTCGTTTGTGAAAATTAGGACACTAATTAAGGACTTCAAAGGAACTGTGAAACACACACAAACATACACACTGAAACACATAGAGAGAAACACACACACGCACACACACACTGAAACACAGAGAGAAACACACACACGCACACACACACTGAAACACAGAGAGAAACACACACGCTGGCGGACACACACACGTACACACACACACACACACATAATGCACAAACATTAACACAACCAACACACACACAGCTAATCACCCATACACTGATATGCGCACACACAGAAACACGTCCATAAACAAACGTTGACACAAATAATTCTCCACACACGCACACACACACACACACACACACACACACACAGTCTTCCTCAGACCACACCCTGTGCCACTTAAGCAGCACTAGATGGATGACAGTCTCAGTCAGAGTAGACGACCGTAATTCTATGTTGACGAGGAATGACAAGCAGTGTTCACCGCAGCTGTCCCGGCATTGTCATGCAAGCGAGGGCTTTGAGAATCTAACCGAAGTGATTTTATATATATAATGCGTGGTAAAATGACATGAGTGTCATTCTTGATGATAAAATCACAGGGACAAGCATCACACGCTGGAAACAAAAACAGAGCCAGATACATCATGGTGCGATTCTTGTCGGTTACCCACACACCTCAGAGTAGAATAGAGTAGAGGCAGTCTCCGTCCACAAAGTGGCACTTTGACTCAATGGATTCATAAAACATGCACGGTGAGAACATTCATGAAAAACGCTGACCTATCGTGGTCAAACACGCAAGTTGTAATAAATAATGAATCAAAGATGGCACACACACACACACGTTACACGTTACACACGTTATTTCTGAGACCACAAAAAAAAACGAGGCTCTGCTAATTATAACAGACCATAATATAACACAATGATGCACGATTACTTCCTGCCTACGGCAGCACTTCCTAGTATTAACATCGGCATGCACTATGAAGAATGAACATATATATATATATATAAATAGTTTGATAGATCGATATGGTTGATCCAGGTCAGTGTGGGAGTTATTTGTAATCCTCTATGTGCTGACTCAGCAGGAGAAGGTGTTTCTTTCCATAATACAACATGCTGTAGGCCCATTTAGACCACTCAGTCTCCTGGAAAGGTCATGGAGGAGGACAACCAGAAACCACACAGGGAAGATAGGTAGGAAGCAAGAAAGAAAGAGAAAGGAAAAAACGAATAAGACACAAAATAAAGAAATGCTTACGTGGAAATCAAAATCAAAAGAAGAAGAAAGAAACAAGAGAAAGACATGAGAACACAGAAAGGAGAGGAGGAAATAGACCTCCCTCAAGCAACGGCCATACACACAAAGTGTTATATACACCCACAACCCAACGTCTTCTGCAAATGGTAATGGTTTCTTTGGGGACTCATAGAGGATAAACACTACTACATCTTAATGAAGGAGGCTCTTCATTATCACTGGATGCATGCATGCATGTGTGTGTGCGTGTGTGTGTGTGTGTGTGTGCATGCGCGTGCGTGCGTGTGTGTGTGTGTGTGTGCGCGCGCATGTGTAAGTGCGTCTGTATGGGTGGGTGGGCGGTTCAAATATAGAGGAAGGAGGAGATGTATTTTTAACTAAATGAACTGTGCGAGGGAGCCATAATGCTTTCTGGGCATATGGCGAGGTCTGCAATATGCAGACATGGAAGACGCACTCTCCAACAACGCGCAATGGCATTTAGCTTTCTACTCCGTATTTCCGTGCGGCGACTAGGTGATTTGCGAAGTTATGAGCTCCATAACGTGGTTTTTATTACGATGACGATATTAGTTTTTGTTTTTAAGTATCAACATGAACCTGTTGTCTTGCCGAGTGAATGGGAACCAGACTGATGACTTGAAGGCCCTAGAGAAGACCCACTGGTCTTCGAGGAGGTCTATCAAAGCGTTTCCCTGCCCCGATTGTTATTTGGATAAAACCAAAGAGGCTCGTTTTCATTCAAACGTCAATCCCTGGCGATCGTCATGCCATGCTCTCTTGATATGTCTGTGTGTGTGCAAGTATTATGCATTTTTAACCTCGGCTAAGGCTGAAGTGGTAGAACAGAAAAGTGATGGTGAACATCTGTATTGTAAATTCTTAATGTAAACTCTCATCGTCTAAAACTGCCTGACTAGCGGACGCTTGAGAATCCCTCATCTCTCTCCCTCCGCCTGGGAACCTAATGAGACGTTTATATCGAGCCACACAGCAGGCAGCCAGATGAAAAGCCAACCAGCAGTGGGTTTAAAAGAGTGTGTATTTTATGATTACCTTTTGCTTCGACTGTATTGATCCCTGAAAGAGAAACGATCTGCTTCTTCTCATGTTCCTTAAGCACACTTAACCAGGGAGGGGGGTCGCCAATGAGAGAGCTGATCAAGAGTCATGTGGTTGACAGGGAGGCTGGTAACCAATCAGGGAGCTGATTAAGATTCATGTGGTTCACGGGTGTGGCTCGTCGGCCAATCAGGCGGCTGATTAAGAGTCATGTGGTGGACATGGTGGAATCAAGCCAGGCAGGGAGCTGATGAAGAATCATGTGGTTGACGTGCTGAATGTGGCCAATCAGGCTGCTGATGAAGTGTAATTTAGGGCTGGTTGGCCCATTCGTGGCAATTCTAAAGAATCATTGTGGTTGACAGGGTGGATGGTGGCCAATAAGGAGCCTGATAAGAGTCATGTGGTTGACACGGTGGATGTCGGCCAATCAGGGCGCTGATTAAGAGTCATGTGGTCGACAGGGTTGATGTCGGCCAATCAGGACGATGATTAAGAGTCATGTGCTCATGTGGTCTTCAATGTCTAGGATCAAAGAGGATGCAGTCACCTGAGGAGACTGCGGTGAGGCCACATGGTCTCACGTAGCCTAAAGGCCTGATTCCACCGGACGCGTTACGGCAGCGTTACGGCTGCAGCACGTCTTGGCCGCGGTCACCGCAGCAGACAGGTTCCACTCTGATCAATGAGACCATTTTCCACCGGGCGCGGCTGCGGAACGTCTCAGCAGCGTCCCAGGAGCGGCTCGCTGTGCCGCAGTGCTATCATTCCGTAGCATTTCTATTTTTGCCGCAAGCCGTTGCTGAACCGCTTCAATTTCAACAGAGCAGATCGAGCAGGGCAGGAAGTGAAAAAGTCAAAGCCATAGAGCATCCGGTCAATTTTCAAAATAAAACACAATACTCAGCTCATGTAGCCTATCACAATTTCACATCAACATTATTATGTCATGACCGGTGGCACCAGGTCAGCAGTCAATCAATCAAGGGGTCTCAGAGGGTCGGCAACATGGGCGACGAGAGACTCATTGTCGAAGTTCAGCAACATGAAGTCATTTATGTACCAAATCCTCCTTTTTATAAGTACTACTGGCATCTAATTGCAGTAGTTTTGGGAGTGGAAGGTGAGTACATTAGGTTTAGGATTATCGCGTGATCCTCGCGTAAATATGGCTGCCGCTGCGCTGCCGTAACGCGCCCAGGTAGAAATGCAAGCAGGGCAGAGTCGCAGCCGTTCCGTGCCGCAGCCGTTAAAGGCCGATTCGTATCTCCGGATCCGGACGAAATTCGTCCGTCGCCCAAACGTTGCCTCTGGAACTACCCTTCATACCTCCGTCTGGTTTCAGCGTTGTTATGGATGTTACGCAATAAATCCTCTGGAGGGCAGTGACTGTCGTTTCACAAATTAACGGCATTGACAATCGCAAACATGATATCTGTAGAGATGATTTTGCTTTGTGTCATCCGAAATCGGCAAAAAAATGCAAAAAGTGTAGGCCTAGGCGGCGGTGGCATGTGACACCCCTCACCAACCCGCAGATTATCTCCTCAAAATGTTGTTAAATGACAGTTACAACTCATTGCCAAAGCAGGGGAACAATAAAATAAAAGGTCAGGTATATAGTATAATATAAGTATAAAACCAATATATATCAGATATTATACTACTCTCTATTTTTCGCAAAAGGTCTGACTTTGACTATACTGCCGCCTCGATTTCCGGTGGCATTGCTCCGGTTCTCCCGGAGCACTCCGGATTCGTAAGCTCAGAGGCAACGGACCCATTGACGGACGAAACACCTTCCGGGACCGGACGTAACGGTCCGTATCCGTATTTACCGTAGGGTGTGAATGGGCCTTAACGTGGCCTTAACGTGGCCGTAACGCGTCCGGTGGAATCCCGCCGTGAGTCATCTTCCGTACACTCGCTTACTACAAAACCTCATGTGAAAATAGAAGGCTTTCATTTGTTAGCCTCTCCTTACATATACAAACGTTCCATTTTATATTAAAATCAAAAATGTAAATACTAATTGCAATATAAAAAACCCTAGATGATTTATATGATAAGACTGTTTTAATATAGCTACCTGCCTACTCAATTATAAGATACAAGATTAAATTTATGCAAACTCATTAAAAAGACATAAAACATTGCTATGTGCATTTACGACCCAGAACCATTATTATAATCTTTGTTTGATTATGTAGAATAGTGGTTTAGCTACAGTATAGCATAGATAACAAAATAAACATATTGCTTTCCATAATACATAATTTACCAAAAGTTAATGACATGCTAGCTAAACTGTGGAAGCCCTAAAACCAATGGTTTGAGCATTAGCATCAAGCTTTGTCAATGTAACAACAACCCTGAATGATTTTGAAAATTAAACAGGTGGATGCCATGTAATAACTGCCTTTCTGGCGATTATTCTTGTTTCTTTAAAAATTAAAACCTTGGGAGGGGTTACATAAGAATAGGTGCGATAATGGAATTTTCAAAGGGCCAACTTTAAGGTTAGGGTAAGGGTTAACCAATGCATCATTGGAAAAACAAACACCAATGGTTATGTACTTAGCTTCCCCACATGAAAGGCTACATCCCAAAGAATGCCGTACTTCCCTAGTTTTGGTTCAAGTGCATGCATGATGAGGAAACAAAGCGGTCCAACTCCCAAACCACCAGGGGCACTGTTCTTCACACAAACCCACAGCAGCAGAGCACCTTGTGTATAAAGCACCTCATTACCTTACTTCCCGAGGCCCTTTTAAATAGCTCAACAAAACCAAATCAAACAACGATGGGGAAAACAACAAAGAACAATGAAGAAGAGAAGGCGAAAGGCAACCCCTCCCTCATACCACGGCACGAACAAGGAACATATCCCAAGCTAGTTCAAAAGACGGGCAAGGAGGCACACACACTGACAACCTAACATCGACTAACGCCAGGGCAAATGCCCTGAGATGCATGCATTTTAAGCACAACCAAGGCACCGTACACAAACAGTCGCGGCTCAAAAGGCATGTGCCCGCAAACAAGCGAGTTCTTCGCTGCCATGAAGCTCAAAGCCGGTGTGGATGTTTTGGTGCAGATGGCGAGGGCTGCTTCCAGGAAGGATTACGACACCGCTACCCTGTTGCTCTTTTCTCTTCTCACAATAAACCGCAGAAACCGCCGGCGAACCAGCACACATCTCCAGTACAAACAGCGCATCAATAATGCAGGCCTCACAGTCGTTCAGGTGGCCAGGAAAACCGGGCCGCTGTGTAAACCACAATAGGCCCCTTCCCAAAGACAGCCAGGGAGGACATTGTTCAAGGCCCGTATGTTTGGGGAGCGAAAATTATCGACATCTGTGCTACCCGCACATCGTGCCTGTCTGTGGGGGGAAGGCGATGAAAAGACGCACCTTGATTTCATTCAGTTGATCAATTCCGAAATTATCGCACAGACATATTTTGGTTTGTGTTTTTGCACGTCAGGTAGCTTTGTGCTTCTGTTTGTCCGCCAATACCCGCCGCAACTCCGAGCCTCCGATAATTATTAGATAAAAGGCCATTGAAGCGGCGTTAAGGGCGTTCCAATTATTTGTGAAAGGTTGTATGGAACTAATAACCATTATCTACTGTTTGGCCGACCCCCATGAGCATTCAACAGTTGGTTCGATCCAATCAAGGGAGAGGGGGCCGGCAGAGTATTTAAGCAGCCCGCTCTGCTTGAGGAAAAGAGGGATGGTTTATAGCTCCGCCTCCCGTAAGGCTGCGGAGTGTCTCGTTTCTGTTGGTGCTTATTGCTACAGACAAACCTGAGTTGAAGGGCAACAGTAGCTACGCTTCCTGTAATTAAATTAGTTGATGTTTTGTACCCGATTAGTGTGTGTGGTCTTTCTTTATATCATCTCAGACACTGCCTCTCTTCAACTCATCACCCTCCCCAGTGCCGGTTTTCCCACAGTGTTAGGGATAGCGCAGGGTAGCACTGCACTCTTCCATAATGTTTACATTAATATACCATTTTAATGTATTCATATTAACTGCAACAACAAGATGACTAAAATTATAGTACTGTTAGCCCTCTGCTCAGCAACCACCCAAGTTAATCTTGCTGGTCGCGTGATGAAATCGAATAAGCCTCTCAGGTAGAGGAATTTGCTGAAAATCAATGATAAATTAATATTGAACCGCTGAAAGGTCTTCATGTGCAGGTTTTAAACATGTTTGACCAGATCAAACAGATGAGATGAAAAGATCAATGAAGGCCTTGAATCACTTCTAAACCTAGATTAATTGACTCCTTGTCAATGCTGGTCGGGTTCAAGTTGAAACAACTCTTTTAATCCACACTCCTGTGTGTCTGTGTGAGCGCGAGAGTGAGCGCACGTGTGTGTGTTGGTGTGGTGTGCGTGTGTTTTGCGTGCAGGCTAAAGTTGTGTCAAAAGTCTTTGGACTCTGAGGCCATAATTGATCCCCTCTGAGTGTTGAGGTCAATGAGTGACATCATCGCTCTGCCTTTGATCTTTATAGTGGTCATTATCTACCATGGCAACCAGGGCCAACTCCGCAGAGCGTTCGCGCACCAATTACCCACTGTGTATATCTATGCGTGTATGTCTGTGTATGTGTGTGTGGAAATGTGTGTGTGTGTGTGTGTGTGTGTGTGTGTGTGTGTGATGTGCCTTTGTGTGAGTGAATGTGCGTTGTATGTGAATGAGCGTGTATGTCTGTGTGGGAATGTGTGTGTTGTGTGTGTTGTGTGTGTGTTTGCGAATGTCTGTTCTGAATTACTAAAGAAGAAGGACTGTGTCTCAGATGTGGAGGGTTCACTGTATTATTTTATTGTATTATTAATCCGGCTATGGGTGAGCCATATAAAATAATGGAATACTTTACTGCTCTTTAATGACTGGACACACTGGCAATTATTTGATGGATGAAGTGCAAGAGAAACACCGCACAAATTGGTTTATTCCATTCTAATGATTTCTATAGTTGACCATCCACACGGAAATAATGCACTTATAATGAGCTGCACTGCGAATTAACTGGAAATAACAAAAAAACAATACAATAGAAGGAAAATCTGGTTTTTCTGATTGTCTATCGGGAAGACAAACGGTCAATGCTGTAGTTCACAGGAAATGAATCCTGGAAAGAAACATGCGCCAATAAAAGAGGGGGGGGGGGGGGGGGGGGGGGGGGGGGGGGGGGGGGGGGGTGGGGTGGGGGTGGGATGGGGGGGGGGGAGGCAGCAGTTCAGTCATGTCATTGAAAATTCAATAGTTTGGGATTTCAATGACGGTTTGTCACTGAGATGGCCCATCTGCCTCCCAGGCCGCCATTATGTGTGTGTCTTTCCCCACCATGTCTTCAAATGTACGCGTGTGCCCTCATTCTTTAAAGCTCCAACCCTTCACGGCTATGCCGAGCCCGCCTCCTTTGTTTTCAGATACACTGCAGCAGCAGCAGCAGCAGAAATATTTCCGCAAAGCTCAGCAAGAAATCCAGCTATCGGTCTGCCATGTTGGCCCGTTCCGAACCCAGCACGATCCATTAGGACCGCATTGGCTCTGAAGTTTTAAACATCAAAGTGAGGTGAGTGATGGATTGTTTGCATGCATGAGAGGTTCATTTGAGGACAAGAGACTGTGTTCAAAGAGTTCTTGGGGTCCTGCTGGTTGCTCTCTGATATTCAGCAGATTTGAGGCTGTTTTCTATAATTTCGTCAGGGACGGGTGAGGAGAGTGGTCAAGGGTGAGGGGGAGAGCATGGCGGGAGGAGCTACTGCGGGACAATGCTCTGGGAGAAGAACCGGCCTGAACCTGATCACTGCCCGTTTGAACCAACCAATCACATCATGACACAGGAGAACCAACCAGGAAAACTAGAACCCGATTTATAAGCCAACAGAACGGAAGAACCAATCGATCCGTGAGATCCATTGAAGCTCAGTTTAGGGTTCTAGAGAACCAGTGGTTTTCCATCCGGGTTCATTGACCGGTGAAATTAAATCGTGCTTCTTGTGGTCGAAAGGAAGGTTGATCTGGGTTTTCTGGGTTGCTCAAAGGGAAAAAAGAAGGCCAAGAAGAGAGGGAAAGAGATGGATGCATTTCCCTCATTCGAATGGAGGGATGATTTAACCCTCATCGCTCAGACGGAGAGAGGGGAGAGAGAGAGTGATCAGTGGCGAGAGCGAGAAAGGCTGGAAGACATGGAGGATAAGAAGAAGATGCTTTGCAAAAAGGAGGCAGAGGAAAGCAGAGAAGAGGTCAAGAGGGAGGGGGGGGGAGACACAGACCGAAGCAGACAGGGGGGGAAGAGAGACTTCTAATTATGGAGACTACAGACCAAACTGACAGACCTCCTCCACACATACACACGTCTATGAAGCACATATTTGCAGCAGGTACATACACATGCACATGCTCAAACACACATACACACACACACACATATATACCCACTAAAAACACACACACACAAAGACCCACACACATCCACAGATTTGCAGGTAGACACAGACACACAAACAATGTTATGTGGACACAGACGCCCTCGTATTCCTGACGTAACCTGTATACTTAGGTAAACATCTTCTGTGTGTGTGTGTGTGTGTGCGCCGCTGCGCGCGTGCGTGTGTGGGTGTGTGTGTGTGTGTGTCTATTGGCATATTCTAATAAATCGCCTTGATCTGCGGTTGTCAGCGGTATGTCTACATTAACACACATACACACACCTTTCAAGGCCCTCTGGTGAAGTCAATCCATACACTTCTCAACGTCTCTTTCAATAGGTCAGGCCAGGTGTCAACATCTGCCCAACTAACATCCATACCTCCTTCTCATCCTCCTTCCATTCCTTCCTCCCCTCCCCACACCCCCCCCCTCCATACTCCCTTCTCTACTCCTTCCATGTCTATCTCCCCCACTCCCTCTTCTCTCCCCTTCCTTCCTTCTCTCGTCCCTCCATTCCTCGTCTCCTTCCTTCCTCCATCCCTCGACTCCTTACCTCACCAATCCCTTTCTTCCTCTTCCACCTCTCCCATCGCCTTGCTCCCTCCATTTTTAATCCATCCTTTTCCTTATTTCTCTCCTTCCTACCCCCCCCTCCCTCCCTCTCTCCTTCCAAATCCTTCCCTCCTGGCCCCTAGCAACAGCTGGGGACCACTACGCTAAATTTCACACAGCCACGATAGCCATGATCCTATACTTAAAGGACGGAGCCACACACACACAACACACACACACACACACACAAACACACACACAGGTGCAGTGTTGTGTTCAATGTGTCTCGGGGGTAATTGATTTTCTATGAGGTCTGCCACGATGCAGGCTCTACAAGGCGGTTGTGGTCTCCTCTTTGTGCTTTGTGTCGATGGGGAAATATACAGGGGGATTCTATTGGAGTCTCTTAATGAGAGAGATTGGAAAAGCTTTTTTTTCACCTCTCTCTCTCTCTCTCTCCTCTCTCTCTCTCTCTCTCTCTCTCTCTCTCTCTCTCTCTCTCTCTCTCTCTCTCTCTCTCTCTCTCTCTCTCTCCTCTCTCTCTCTCTCTCTCTCTCTCTCCACACACACTAGGGCAAGCACATACACACGCAGGTACACACACACAAATTCAACACACACACCACACACAGAAATGCACCTACACACATCCTTAATTGAATTCAGGAGGGGATTGAACCGCCAGATAAGTGTGTGTGTGTGTGTGTGTGTGTGTGTGTGTGTGTGTTGATGTTTGTGAGAGTGGGATGGAAAAGAAGGGTGGGGCCAGAAGGTCACAGGATCGAATCTTCCAAGCGGGTTGTTGGGGTCTGAAAGGTGGCTAATACACACCCACCCCACACACCACCACCACCACCACCACACACTCCCCCATCAAACACCACCCCCCCATGAAAGAAACACCCTCATCGCCAACAAAAGAAGAATCCCTTTAAAAACCACCACCTGCCCCTCTCCTGCACGCCTCTGTGCTGCTCCCTGAGCGGGAACACCTGTACCCTGGGGGGAGTGCAGGTAGGCTCCCAGGTGCAACTCCCAGGGGTAAACACCCCAGCCCCCCCCTGGGGAGCGACGCTAACAAGGTACCGGCAGAGTGAGCCAAGCCCAGGCATGGATGAAGTCTGCTTGCTCGGCAAAAAATAAGGGATACAAAAAGAAAGGCCTTGAGCATTGGATACGTGAACAAAAGTATTAGAAAAGCTCTTAGAAATGCTGGAGAATATCTAATTTGTTTGAATGGATTCACTTTTTAATGGGGGATTCATCAGAGTTGTTCAGGTCATGTTTCTTAGAGTCCAAAGGAAATGTTTTTACACTGCAACAGAAAGGCCCCCTACCACCTCACAAAAACCAGGGATACTCCAGCCCTTATACAACTTTTATTTCAGGATATCCCAGTGCTTGTAGCACTGACACATTTCAATGCCTCCCTCCCTTGTCCCTCCCTCCCTTGTCCCTTCCTTGTCCCTTCCTTGTCCCTCCCTCCCTTCCCTTGTCCCTTCCTCCCTCCCTTGTCCCTTCCTTGTCCCTTCCTTGTCCCTCCCTTGTCCCTTTCCTTGTCCCCTTCCTTGTCCCTCCCTCCCCTTCCTTGTCCCTTCCTCCCCTCCCTTGACACTTTCTCTCTAGCTGCAAGGGACTTCTAACCAACCCTTCATTCCTCTCTCCTTTGTCCCTTTCCCCTCCCTCCATCCCTCCTCCCCCATTACCCCCTCCCCCCCTCATTCCCACCTTGTCTCTCCCCCCCCCCTCCCTCCCACCTCCCTCCCTCTCTGAGTCCAGATCCCTCCCCAGTGCCTGTCTTCCGATCCACCTCCTGGTTGTAGAGTGTGGGGGTGTGTCTCTAAAACAAAACCGGTGCGTCAGAAGGCACGACAGCGTACAGCATAGGAGCTGGGGGAAGGAGGGATGAGTGTTGGGGAGGCAGCAGGGCTATCCGTCTTGGTAGAACCCCGCGGTCAATGAGAGGGGAAGGGAGTGGGGAACGACCCGATTCCTCACCAGGAACGCTCCCCTCCCCAAGGTCTGCTGGTCCTCCCCGACACCCCAGCATCTCTCTCCTGTGTGTGTGTGTGTGTGTTTGTGTATGTGTATGTGTTTGTGTATGTGTATGTGTGTGTGTGTGTGTGTGTTTGTGTGCGTTTGTGTCGGTAGATTTGAGTGTTCATGTGTGATCGAGTGAGTGAGTGTGTGAGAGAGAGATGGACCGAGAGAGAGAGAGTGAGTGTAAGAGTGCGTGAGTGCGTGAGTGAGTGAGTGAGTGAGTGAGTGAGTGAGTGAGTGACTGAGTGAGTGAGTGAGTGAGTGAGAAAGTGTGAGAGAAATTGTGTGTGTGTGTGTATGTATGTATGCATGAATGTCTGTGAAGCCATCCCAAATTTAACTCAGGCACAATGGGATGCTTTGAAATCTCTTCATTGATCTTGCTCTGCCTTTTGTTTCACAATCTCTCTCTCTCTCTCTCTCTCTCTCTCTCTCTCTCTCTCTCTCTCTCTCTCTCTCTCTCTCTCTCTCTCTCTCTCTCTCCTCTCTCTCTCTCTCTCTCTCTCTCTCCTCTCTCTCCTCTCTCTCTCTCTCTCTCCTTACCTCTCTCTGTCCCTCTCTCATTTTCTTAATATCACTCTCCCCTCTCTTCTTTACATCTCCTCTGTCTCTAGGGAGACCACCTATATGGGGTTTCGTTTATAGTGCCATTCCCTGTGATCTCACTGAATCTCAATTATGATTATACAACACCACGGTTTGCCAGTGACCAATACGAATTGTGCAGACAGGTGAACCGGCCAATCAGTATTCCAATCACACAGCAGCCTGAGCTACATGCACCAAATAAGATGTGTATAAGTGTAAGTGTGTGTGTGTGTGTGTGTGTGTGTGTGTGTGTGTGTGTGTGTGTGTAGTGTGTGATTGCTGATTTAAATGAGCCCTCTTCCATTTTCCACATGTCTGTGGAAAATGATTGTATCTGTTCACTCCACCTCTCAGTTATTGGGGCAGAGAAAGACATGTGGGAGAGGGAGAGGGAGGGTGGGAGGGAGAGAGAGGGAGGGAGTGGGAGAGAGACAGAGAAAGGGGTGCACCAAAGAAAATGGATGAACACATGAAGAGAGATTCAGGAAGATGGGCTACTAGAGTTGAAGGAAGAGGAAGGGGTAGAGAGGGAGTGGTAGAAGAGAAGGAGAAACCCAGAGAAATAGCAATCCCACACACACTTACAAGAACACACAAACACACACACACGAGAACGCCAGGGGAATGGAAGGAGTAACCCTGTAACCTTGTTTGAGTTTAAATCCCAGTGGCTCCTGCTGTCAGGATTCCCGTCAGCCAAGAATTAGACCAGACCGCTTGTCCCGCGGCCATTCCCTGACAGTTGGCCAGCGGTGTGGACTATGCCCTAGAGTGGTGAGCTAACTCCATACGGTACCGGGGAGGCTCCGAGAGAGACAGAAGGAAGCACACCCATCTCCCTGAAAACAATTATGAAATCAATCAATTTGTCACCGTGTCAGTCACTCAGTCACTGCCAGAAGGTGTGTGAGGGGTGGAGGGGGTTATTGCATGGAGTGTTGCGTTGCGTTGCACATCGTTGTGTCACCTTTGCCACGGGGGGGGGGGCGTTGAAACGCAACCCCTCCATATTGTGTTTATGACGTTAGCGGGGACCAGTCCCATGCAAACACAGCCTCCGGTGTACTCATTTAATCTAAAGAGTAGCCACGCTTTTTATACTTACTTACTACCTGAGATTCGAGCCTGGGGGGCCCTGATATACCTAATGGACGGGAAGCGGAGGAGGAGAATGACAGGGCAGTGATGGAATAGCGCGGGGGGCAGGGGTGGGAGCGGATGGCCAGAGGAGGGGAGGGGAGGGGGGGGGAATTGGATTAACTCATAACATGGAAGATATGCTTTTCGTTACCGCTTCTTTTCGTCATCGCCGGGGATGGGTTGCAAACCCCTGACGCGGGGTGGGGGGGGGGGGGGGGGGGGGGGGGGGGGGGGGGGGGGTAACGTTGGCACGGGCTCGCAGAACGAACCACTTTTATTTGGGGTTAATCAGTCTACGGGGGGGCCTGTGTTCATCTGATATCGAGGGCCCATTATAGGGATAAAAATGAAAGTGTGCGGTTGCCGCGCGGAGAGAGACAGACACATTAAAACAGGTTGATTCAGCTTCGCTCACAGAGCAATTCCATTAGCTCCTGGAGTGCTTAAACAATACCGCTATTATCCCTCTTTTTTCGGTACCAGCAGCCATTTTAGGCCCTCTCCATTAACTTGCTGTTGTCGTGAACGCTGAGGCAGTTAGGCATTAGGGTGAAGAGGTGTTGGCAGGGGTGGGAAAAGAGTATTATTGTTTCAAGCTAGACGGCGAGGCTCGTCAGGGGGATAAGCGTGGCGGCGGTGTTACGGGTGCCATCCTGAACAAAACCTCCTAGCTGTGTGGCTGAGTGGCCCAGCAACAAAAGCCCGATCAGCTCAATGGGGGAGACCTGTGTTGGGACAAACGGGGGGGGGGGGGGGGACGACGACTTCAATCTCGGCTCTAACTCGCGCTCAACAATGACAAGAGCATTATAGCTACGTTTCAAATCGTGAAATAAATCGCTGTGGCCATTATAGAACAATAAAACAAATAGTCAACCCCTACCCTCAGGAAAGCAAAAAAAAATCAATCTAATAAACGAGATACTTCAAAAGACGAGCGAGAGATTCAGGGGGGGAGTCCGTCGGCATGTTAATCAGAGACGACGAGGGAATCTGCATTTTTACGACCTCCCTGGCCTGTTCATTTGTCAGACCTCGGCGGCCTGAGAACTGGTGTTACTGCCGGAGTTACAAGGCTTTTCGGCGCAACTCCGGGGCAATATTGAGATTAAAATGGAGGGGCTATCACCGTGGCAGCCACTGTAACTGAGTTATAGAAGCATTGATTCCCTGATAGAAGGGATTACAATGGGGGGCAGCGAGAGATCTTTTTTATTTTTCTTCCCTTTGGCGGCACTGCAGTTTCGCATAATCATAAATTAGACGTAGCCGCAGGTTTAAATTGTGTACCGCTGTACATCGGGACGAATATCAACCGTCATTTTAACGTATTGCCGAGCAACATACCAGGTAAAGGTCAACTTTTGTCCAGACCGCCACTTTAAATGTTATTGCACGTATATTTGAATCCAACCCAAGCATAATTTGTGGCACAATTTTAAAATAATAAAAAGATGATGTACAAGTGCAGGGAGTGTACCACTGTACTCCTCCATCTTGATATTCTACAGCGCTGCCACCAGCTAGGGCCGATAAGTGGATATTGAGTCTGGGACCAGACAAGCTCTTACAGACAAACTCTCCTTTTTTTTTCCAACTCTATCTTTTATAAAGTAAGAACCACACTAGTAGTGTCCTGCGGAAAGTAGGTCACAAACGGAGGGACAACTTACTTTCTGCTGAAGATGTTATTTTGGGTTGTTGTTTTTTATTTTTCCATTTTCTGTCTTGGTGCGCTTCTAAGAGCTAGCACCTGAGACAGCTACTGTCAAGAGACCTTACCTATCCTACAGCTACAGTGAGGGGGAGAGAGAGGTAGAAAGACACAGAGGGAGAAGGGGAAGGGAGAGCGACAACAAAAGAAGGGATAATTTTTTTTTTCTGTAGAAAGAAAGATTCAGCGTGAAGAATTGCATCGTCTGAGTTTTCGATTGTTTTGCCTAGAGTATATTTTTCTCCAGGAATTCGGTGGAAAAATAAAAAATGGATTCCGATGGCTGACATCTGGGGGGTTAAATATTGATCACTGCATGAAAAGGTGAGGCGCAAGCACATACACACACATACAGACATGTACACACATGCCGGTTATACTGAACATACGGTGAAATGTGAAAACGTATTGAGAAGGGAAGTCTTTATTCCTGCACACACACACACACACACACAAACAAACACGTGGAATCAAACATTCATGCTTCTTTATAATTTTGTCCTTCTCCTTACACGCAAGGATTTGTCGTCATCTCAATTCCCCCGTTGCCATAGAAACACAAAAAAAGTGCTCGCTACCGACCGTGTTATTTTGACATGGTCCCCTCTTCACGTCCCCCTCCATTCCACTCTGTGTCTCACTTTATTGACCAGTGCATTGTGGGCCTCTCAGCTCTCCTTTCTCCCCCTCTCTGTTTCATTGTGTTGTCTGGTTGTGTGGTTATCTCCACTTTGAGGTGGATTATTGTTGTTAGCATTACTTTTGTCCATCCAGCTGCTCCCCTCCTTTCATCTGTCCTTCTGTATCCTGTCGTCTCTGTTTACCTCCATCTTGTGCCCTCTATCCCCCTCTCTATTTATCCCTCCTATTTCTGTCATACAAACAGCCACTCGGTGAACCTATCACAATGGCTTATAAAGAATGGCTTATTCTGAACAAAATTCTGGGATTGATTTGTTTTTATTAGATCTATTTCTAACCCTAACCCAGACATCAAAGTCAAATCAACAACTTTTTTTTGTGAAAAGTAGAAGAGGAAGAGGAAGAAGCAAAAGCAGAAGAAGCAGAAGAATAAGTAGAGGAAGAAGCAGAAGCAGAAGCAGAAGAAGAAGAAGAAGAGCACACCTATCCGCAACACCCTTTTTCTGTAGCTTACCAACCTAACCAGCTAGGAGCAGTGGGCTGCCACACAGTGTAGCACCAGGAACCAGCTCCAGTTGTCAGTGCCCTTGCCTTGCTTATGTTATGGGCAGGGCAGGAGGGTGACCTTGCATGCTTTTGTTAAAGAGGTGAATTAAAGTGAAGCTATCATTCAGATAAGACCATCCAACTTAAACATGTCAAATTTCCAACCACCATTTTGTCTCTGAACTTTTTACTATGTGTTGGTGTCCGTAACGCTTTGATTCAACACAGACAAAATGGCTGACGCACACGGAAAGGAACGGATATGGTTAGAGGCTGGGAAGCCACTTTCCAAGACACGTGATTCATCTCCCCTACGCTGCAGTGTAGTGTATGTGTCCACCACACTACGGTTGTGGTGGTGGCGAGGGGAGCTATTTAAAATGCACAGCTACAAAGCGGTGGCCCATCCGGTAATTGCTTGCCACTGAGAAGCACCGTATAAATCAATCAGTGTGACTGACGGGCAACACGCTAACGCAGCCATATCATATAATGTCTCAGCCTTTACTTAGACTCACTTTATGGTCCCTGTGCGCTCTCGCTCTCTCTCTCGCTCTCTCTCTCTCCCTCTCCTCACCCTTTCTCTCTCTCTCTCCCTCTCACCCTTTCTCTCTCTTTCTCCCTCTCTCTTTCTCCCTCTCTCACCCTCTCTCTCTATACCCCTCTACTCCTCTCTCTCTACCCCTCTCCCTCTCTACCCCTCTCTCCCTTTCTACCTCTCTCTCCCTCCCTCTCTCCCACCCTCACAATCACCCTGTATGTTTCCTTGAAGGAAAGTGGTGACTAAAAAGGTAATGTTGTGTTAGCTTGGTGACATGGAGCAGCAAACAGGGGCCAGCAGATGCCAACTGTTTTCTGGAGCTCTTTGAATATCAAGTAAACATTGCCAGCCAGCGGCCATTGACCGCAGTCCGGTCGCCCTGACGACCACTACAACACTGAGGATATGGTAATTCACCACGACTCATTCCCTAAACCTATCATATCATTAGAACCCTTGGTGTGTGGCGTAAAATGCGAGAGAGCACGCACACACACTCACACACACTCTCTCCAAGATAAACACAACCACACACTCTCTCCAAGACATACACAACCACACACTTTGTCCTTACTTCCCCATCCATTTATTCCTCCGTCCATTCATAGCCCCATCTCTCTTGCTCTCTCCATCTCACTCTCTCCGTCTCTCTCTCCGTCTCTTTCTCTCATCCATGTTCTCATTAGGCTGTTCAAAAGGGAAGCAGAGGGTGGCATTCAAATGTTCACCGTCCCTTATTACGAGCCAGCAGAGATGCACACACACAAAGAGACACACACAAAAACACACACGGCTGACTCAAAAACTCCACCATGTTAGCATTTGCCGCCGCACGCCATCACAAATGCAGGCGCACACGCAGGGCCAGACCCAGACAAACTCATTACGCCAATGAAGGTAAGGTAAACATCTCAAATGGGAGCGGGGTTGTTTCTCAAAAATACATGCCTCTCTCTCGTTAGTCTACTGACTGAACCAACACGTTGCTTTATAAAATGGGACTTTTTCCAAACAGAAAACGGTGCAACCGTATCAGTTATTTCAGAGATTCAAACAGACCGAGCGTATCCAGTCTTCCAGTGATCGGTGTAGGAGGGCTGACAGATTGAAACCAGTCAAAACAAATACGAGCACATAGAATGGGATGGAATAGGAGAGACCGGAATATCATTTAATTTAACTTTGAGTGTAAAACTAAATGAATTCAGCGGAAACCAAGACACGGTGCGTTCACCGTGGAGGAAACTTAACACATCCCTAGGTGAGGCTATTTAAGCGATGACATCAAAGCAAACAGCAAAACATGTCATTACTGCCACACCAGGGTAATTTACGGTGTTCAGTGAAGTGCATAGCCCTTTTAAACTCAAGTCTCTAAACACACAGAGTGCAGTTCATTTATGCATTTATACATGCAGTCAGTCAATCCTCAGCAGAATAAAAGTGCAAACCGTGAAAAGGAAATCACTGTGATCCATAATGAATGCGATGAGGTTTTGCCTTTCAAAATAAGAGCCCCCCGTTGACGTCGACGTAATGGAGAGAAAGAGACGTTGTGGTGCAGCGGGCGTGATTGCGGCTGTCAGAGATTAGTCATCGCTTCACAGGGTTCACGGGAGCGGGCGTAAAGAGACTCGGGGTGTTTTGGCTTTCTGGCAACTCAAAACTAAAAAACCCAGCTCAGCAAAGCACATTGCTTGTGATTATCTTCCTATTTATTTTGACTGTATTCCATTTTTCATGACCTATTGATTTTCCCCGCTATTAAGAGTTATTTTTAGGAACTCTAGGAAATGAGAATTCTTTGTGTGGGATGATTTCACCACCTTTCAGCCTCACGCACACACACACACGCACAACGATACCCGAGAAACCCACTTGGTGTCATACACACACACACCCACACCAGCCCACAACCACAGAAGTAAAAAGTCGTCCCAAGTCTTTATGAATATTACAGTGAGAATACTGAAACGCTGAACACTCAAGAGTATGAAATAACGTGAAGCACTTAAATGATTAAACAGACAGATGGGCAGTCAGACCATGGTTAATTTTTAAAAAGTAAATATATGTCTCCCTCTGTATGATTCTCCCTCTCTCTCTTTGTCTTATCTCTGTCTCTCTGTCTCCCTCTCTCTTGCACTCTGTCTCTCACATTTCTCTATCTTCTCCTGTTCTCTCTCTATGGTACTCGCTGGACTTCTGTCTCTCGCTCACATCAATATTGCAGCTTAGATATGGTACACCCTTATCTTAGCTTGACCCATGGCCTTGCCTTCAGCATCAGTGTTTATGTGTGTGATTTAGCACATGCACATGTACACACGTCTGCGTGCGGGTGTGCATGGGCATACACAAACACACATTTCCTCCTTTAACTTTCTAAACTTTGGGGAAGAAATTCAAACATGATTTACATAAACAGTAAACTCGGTAACACATCTAATTAGATCTTATTGTTTTCCTTTTTTCTTATTCAGGTTTCATGAATTTTTAAACAACTGCAGCAGCATCCCTTAAGAACAATGAGCACTGCTAGTCTTAAAAACATATTCAATCATGCAGACCTTTGGAGTGTCGTGGTGCTAGGGCTAATGTCACAAAGTTCACATGTGAATAAGGAACTGATTTAAAACAATTTTCTTTCCATGCGTAGACTTCGTATTTCCTCCCATATTTGTTCTACTCGTTTATTTATGCACCGTTTTAAAACAAGTGGATCCTGTCGGGTGATTCAAAACCCAGTAACAGTGTTAAGTTTAGAAGGGAGAAAAGCAAAACAGATGCAAAGCGGTGTTAGTGGCACCCATGGCACCAATGCTCCAGCCCAGCGACTGGATTACAATGGAGGCTAATGATAACACAGCTCGTTAGCGGCAAGGCAGAGGGAATGAAGGGTGGTGCGGGCTAAACGTAGCTAAACTCCCTCCCCGTCTAATGTCCTGGATGTTCTCCGGACGCTCGCTGAATTCCCCCCCCACCTTGCATACCGTGCGCTTTGGTGTAATCCAACGGGGAGCAGCGGAGGCCTCGCCTGAGAAGCCACGTTGACCTTTATATTCCGAGCTACCGAACAGGATTGCTCATCTGTAACTTCTAAGAGGCGAGGTCTTTTTTCTCTACTCCAGAATCCTCTAATCTCCGAGTCGTGGATACTTAGGCTAACGGCGCCGCTGCGTTTCTGATGTTGGATTAATTAGTCAAGTCTTAGGGAGAAAAAAAAACACTGTGAAAGGAAAAAAGACAGGGAAAAGACGGAGATTAAGTTCACCTGCGTAGTTTGTGCAGAGGGTGGAGGCAAAGCAGATCTGAAGAAAAACAAATTAGGAGGAAAGATTGGGAGGTGGTGTGTGAGGGAGCTCAAGGTGTTAAAGCCCTCTGCTTATTCAGTTATTCCTTCGGTAATTTAAAAACCTTGAGACCTTGTTGGGCCGGCGGTGGAGGAGGGTGGAGTGGGGGGACTGGTTGGTATCGAACTAAGGACTGGACAGAGAATGGCAATTTAAAAATGATGTTTAATGCATGAACCGAAAGTGCTTGAGCCGGTGGTTTGTACCAAAAGTACCAAACCGACAGAACAGGGTTTATGGGGTCGGAGCCCTTCCATTACGGCGCATTTGTCATGTGAAGAAAGCCAGCAACAAGACAAATCGTCAAATCAATTTATGTGTTTAAGGAATTAAAAATGATAAACATGTCATCTGTTCTCTGCTTCTTTGAACCGCCCAGTGATTGATATAAAAAAATACTGCGCAGGGGGCGCCCCATCGGTTCACTGGGTAGAGCGCGTACCATTAAGGCCCAGTCCTGACCGCAGCGACCGGGGTTTGATTCCTGCCGCTGGTCCATTGCTGCATGACTTCCCCTCTCTCTCCCCCTTACCATCCTGTCTCACTCTACAATAAAAGGATGAAACCTTCCAAAAATAACAATAAATACTGTGCCAAAGAAAGGTAAACGCGGGGGATGGATACTCTAGTGGTTAGTTCGCTCAACTCCGAGCCTAAAGACTCTGGGTTCAATCCCCAATGTCCACGGTCTAACCTATCGGCCCCCTTCAGGGAGAGGCCCTCAACCCCCTCCAGGTGGAGCCGCTGAACGGTTTCCTTTGTACCGGTTATGCCACGTAATATGAGTGAATGTGGGAATGGTTGATACCGCTGGCTCCTAGCCCCAGACAACACTGTTCAGCTCTCTGAGTCACGGAGAGAACGCGAGGCAACTCCGTCACGACGCCCACGCTCCAAATCTGGTGGGGACTCACAAAAGCACACACACATACACACACACACACACACCTGCGTACCTACACACACACACACACACACGCACACACACAAACACATGCACATGTGCACACACACAAACACACGCACATGTGCACACACACAAAGGTGCACAGACACACAGGTGCACACACGTGCACGCGTGCACACCCACACACACACACATGTACACTGACGGAACCAGCAGCACAAAAGAAGTGATTTAAATAAAGACGCCTTGACGCATGTAATCCGACGCATGCTAACGTTAGCATTTCATGCTCTAGCTGAAGTTTTTTTGAGGGGCTTTCATCCGCCATGATTAACTGAGATGTAATATTTGAGAGTGAGATTAAAGGTTTCATTTCTTTAAAGGATAGGGGAACGAGGGGGGGGAAGGGTGGCTCACCAGTTTCATTTTAAGCAAATTCTTAATTTTGCATCCAGCGCCATCCGACGGACCTCCTGCGGTGCCCGGCTCAAGGACACTTCAGCAGAGCAGGAAAGTTCCTAAAATGATGGCTTTAATTAAACCAACAACATTGTGGCTCAGCGTGGGGCACAGTCCATGCGTGTGAACCTCCGTTAGGGAGCTGGCAGCAACGGTTGGATTGCAATTTTTCGTTTCCATCCGTTACACGGTAGAGAAGATGAAGATGAAACAAGCCTCCTTGTGATGACGATGAGGATAGTGATGAAGATGGGGATGACTACGCACTTTCCAAATTCCCAAAAAGGTAAATCAATTCGCCGCCAATCTTATCTGGAAAATTACGGTCGACGTTCTTTTGGAACTACCGCGACACTTGATGTCAGCGCTATGTAAATCATAATAGGGTGACGCTCGCACAAAACTAGCATGATAACGTGAGAATCTGTGTCGATCCCGTGGCTGAGTCTACCTGGTCCGTCGTGATGGCCGTACTCCTGCCCACTGATGGGCTGAAAGTGAACCTGAGCACTAGATTACGACCTGAGAGCATCCTGGGAACCCCGGTTGCAGGTTACCTCGTCCGCCACCTGCTCGAGACGATCCCGGTGAGCTTCCCTGGCACGTTGTTATCTTGCCTGATGTCATCCTCCCCCTCCTCCTCCGCCACATTCAATCTCTCTCATTTAGGTTTTAACCGGCCCTTTCCGGCCGTTTAGCCAACACTAAATCTGAAACGGAGTCGCAAATTATCTCTGAATACCGAACCGTTAAACCAACAAAAAAACAGGGCAACATCTGCCACGGGTGACTGTCAATAAAGTGGCGTTTTAGCAGGGACATACGGCCTGTTTGAGGCCAACCGCTAGTCAAAGAGGGGACACAAGCGGCCCCTGATCCGATCCTTATCACACGAGCACATTAGTGCGAACCCATATGGAAGAATTTAACAGCCTATTGCCTCGGTCCCGGACCTACAAATTGTCCGGATTCTTTACGCAAAATGGGAAGAAATGCTCAACAGGACGGACGGTGTCGTCAAGCATAGGGGCCAGTTTGGAGGAGTGAGCAACCATCGAGTGCTCACCTCCAGCCTGAACGATTTATAGGCTGAACGAAGGGTTCAGTGAGCTCCGTAAATGTGATTGATCAGATAGGAGCCAGGCTAGTGCTTTCTCCATCTACCGAAGCAGCCAATCACAGCTGTTTAATCCACGACCAGTTCATCCCCCGCTATAGGCTAGAGCGGCACGGGGAGGAGCCTAACTAGTAACAGCAGCTGATTGGTTAGAATTACAAAACCCATCCTCATTTTGGTCCAGGATTCAACATTTACTTTTACTAGTTTGTCTTTCTACCTTTTCCCTCCAGAGTGGGAAAATCTACCGGCCAAGCAATTGTTTTGCTGGTGGCAGGTGTTGATTTTGGACCCCGTCTGGTCCAACGATTGGACGTGCGAAAGGTTTTCCCCCCTGACAGCAAAGGTGTGTAATGTGTTATATGGTGGCCGGTTGCTACAGCCCCAAGGAAAGCATAGTTACAGTGCACTGGAAATTACCTTTTTTGCCGTTTTTCTTGACTGACTCCATGACATTGGGAGTGGTACAACCTGTGGAAGACTAGTATAGATATACACAGATGTATCAGTGCAATTTTAGACTTATCCCATATTGCATCTCCATGGATCAAATTTCAGACGGAGAGGGTGTCAAGATGATACCGTTCTCATACGCTCAGCAAAATCAATAAGTGAAAAAATCATAAACTGGCACATCTTTGGTTCACTTCAAGTTACATTTCATTTGCATAAAATGCGAACTAAGCAATAAAAGTTATACGGAGAGAGATCAGCCTATATTCCCAGAATGCAACCTGGCAGAGATAAGGAAAGAAGCCTCGAGGCAATGAGAGTGTTTGTATCGAAAGCCGATGATTCAGTTCCCGTTTATTCCGGTCACAAGTCGCGTGTGTTTGGCTTTGGCCGATGATTCACTTTCTTCTTACAGGAAAAGAAAGTTTGTCACTTGAGCTGTCAGTGTGGTTTAATTGAAACGAAAAATAATGAGCTCATAGTGTGCTATGATCAAGGAACACTCTCTCTCACCATCCCCCCCCCATCCCTCTCTCCCTCTTTCTCTCTCCTTCTTTCTTCCCCGTGGCTGTACCCTCCTCTCCTTCCCTCTGTCTCAACCTCTCTTTATTTATCCCTCCCTGTCCCTCCCTCTCTCCCCCCCTGTCTCCACCTCTATCCATCTCTCCAACTCCATCTCTTCTTGCGTTGGTCTGTTTCTCGCTCCCCCTATGTCCCCCTCTCTCTCCAACACTCCTCCTTCCTATTTATTTTTTTTTCCAACTCCAACCCTTGCTGTCTGGTAACCGTAGCAACAGGGCCAGGGGTGGGCAGCCAAAATCTGTGGGAGGGGTTGGGTAGCAGCGGGAGAGAGCCGGGGGGGGGGGGGGGGGGGGGGGGGGCACACAGAGAGAGAGAGAGAGAGAGAGAGAGAGAGAGCAAGAGAGATATTTAAATAAAAAAGAAAGAGAGTGTAAGAGTGAGAGAGAGAGAGAGATATTGAAATAAAAAAAGAGAGAGAGAGAGAGAGAGAGAGAGAGAGAGAGAGAGAGAGAGAGAGAGAGAGAGAGAGAGAGAGAGAGAGAGAGAGAGAGAGAGAGAGAGAGAGAGAGAGAGAGAGAGAGAGAGAGAGAGCGAGATGGATATAAGACATTCTGCAGAGAGAGGAATTTACATCCACCAGGGATTGGGTGAGCGGGGAGGGGAAGGAAACAGAGGCATAATGCAATAGGTGCAACACACCGGAGCTAACCATGTACTCTGCACACCAGGCGCCGACCAGACAGCCAGGGGTTTTGGAGCCCAGCATGGGGAGGGAGAAGAGAGGGATAGAGAGACGAGGGAAAGAGAGAGTGAGCAGAGGAGAGGAGAGAGTTAGAGAGAACTGGGAGAGAGAAATTATGAATCGTTGGCAGACAGGACGAGGAGGAAGAAAAGACGAAGGCATAGGAGGGACGGGGTGGTACCATTTCTATCTTATATAACGGCATCCACACACACACATATATATACACACACAAACACACACACACAGATGAAGACATGCAGACTCACACAACTTGTCACTCTTTTCACAGTGTGAGTACTCGGCTGCAGCATGTATGGCTTCTGCAAATAGCATTGTAAGTGGCTTGCACACAATAATTGTGGGTCGTAAGCAGTTCTTTTAAATCCCCAACAACACCTTAGCTGGCATCCCACTTCAAGCAAAACGCAGGCCTCGTCCAAAATAGACATCTGAATAATGTATACTGCATAATGACATGCTCTTACTGTTAGATTGGTGTTGTTTCACCCACTTTCCAAAGGATCTGGGTTCGAGCACCGATGTCTGCAGTCTGACTGTAGTACGCATCCTTTAGATGCCTAGAGAAACTGACATTTTCTTGCTTGATCTCTGAATCAAAAATGGCGGATCCGGCTTGTGCTACCTGGCCCTACACTTTCGTCTTTAAACGGCTTTTAAAACATATCTAAAACCACACAGGCAGCATACTACACTATAGTATGTGAAAAATATACTATAGTGTACTATTATATCAGTCTATAAGAAATGTACCAACCAGGGCGCCAAACAGTGAATTAATCCATCGTACACACACACTCACTCATCCAAGCACATTCAATCATGCACACACACACACACACACACACACACACACACACACACACACACACACACACACACACACTGTCATCATTGTTTTCAGAGAAGTTGAGGCCAGTAACAGCGCCACAAGTACAAACAAACACATTGCATTAAATCCTTTCTGCTTCACTGGGGTCTGCGCACTAGCGCCAGAAAGCACTCTGTATCCACCACAAGCCAATTGTTGATGACATGTCTTTTTGTCGAGGGCTGCATGAAAATTTCAGGAAAGCTCTTTCAAGCCCCATTACTTGCTGCTGGTTCTCATTCATGGCGATCGCATTCAAAAGACATTTAAGGAGAGGTTGAATTTGGCGGATATGTTTGACGTGCATTCAAATAAAATTCAATGTATGAGCCTGAAACATGAAAGGGGGACATTACCTTAGGAAGAGGACAACTGTGGCTGAATGGGAGGATGGGGATGGCTGAGGGGTGAATCGATGGATGAGGGAGGGGTGGATGGATGAATGGCTTGATGAATGGTGGCTGGACGGTGCACGGACAGACTGATGGACAGATGGATGCCCAAAATGGTCTGGAACAGAAAACGAGATGACATGGCTAGACTGAGAGTTTACATACAGGGGAATATCTGCAGGGTCATAACCTGTGGCACTTGTATGCAGAGGAATGTAGGATATGGTATTCAACAATATATCCACATTCAGGCCTCAAAACTTTGTTGCAGACTGATTTCACTTTTTTAGCGTTGCGACCATATTACCAAGCCTGAAGTATTATTCTGTTAGATATTTATTACACCTTTTCAACCTTGATTAACTTTAGTTTCAGGTGAATAAATGATTCATTTTTTTAATCTTACCATGACCAAGATAGATTGCTTTCTTGAAACGTGTTAAAACTATAAAAGACATCAGTTACAAAAAAAACGATCGTCATAAATCTTCAATCACCCACCATTATTTAATCTGACAGAAAGTCCTTCTGTACCTGCTCTCCCTCTCTCTGCCTCCCTCTCCCTCTCTCTCTCTCCCTCTCTCTCACCCTACCTTCCCCTTCTCCTCTCTGAATTTCTCTCTCCCCCTCACACTCTCTCTCACTCTTTCTTACAGTCTCGGTCGAATATGGCTTGGTTAACTTTTTCTGCAAACTCAACACTTTATATGTCTGTGTGTCTGTCTGTCAGTCAGTCAGTTTTTTTGCATTGGTGCTTGTGCGGGTGTGTGAGGTCATTGTATAATGTATGTTGTTACCTGGGTGAAGGTGTTTATTCAATCAGCTTTACTGTCAACGTCCATGAAGTATGTCAATCTGTAAATATATCTTTATATCTGTGTTTCTGTTTGTGTCTGTATATGTGCAAGGATGTTTTTCTGTGTGTGCTTGTGTGTGTGCATGCATGTGTCATTTAGAAGAGTAAAAGAGACAAGGGCTGCAGCTGATATTGCTAATGTGGCCGTGTGCCAATCTCATTAGCTTAGCATGCATCGGGCAGTCTGCCCAGAAGGTGGGGGGGTGTGTGTGTGTGTGTGTGTGTGTGTGTGTGTGTGTGTGTGTGTGTGTGTGTGATTGCATGTGTCTCAGTGTGTGTGTGTGTGTGTGTGTGTATGTGTGTGTCTCAGTGTGAGTGTGTGCCTGTGTGTGTGTCTCGATGTTTGTATGTGCATTTGTCTCAGTGTGGGTGTGCATGTGCGTGTGTGTGTTTGTGTGCGTGCTTGTACATCTGCCTCAGTCGTGTGAGCATCAGGGCCAGTAAATGCCTCCACTTTGGCTGATGGTTCCAATAAGGGCATGAGAGAAAGAGAGAAAGAGAAAGAGAGTGAGACAGATGCGGACAGACAGGGCCACTAATAGGAGGACAGGATCAGGGCATTCTCCTCCGCCAGGTAAGAATGGTAGGGGGGGGGGGGGGGGGGTACTGGCTTCGGAGAGAGCTGTGTGTACACATGTTTGAGAGTGTCTCTGTGTGTTTGTGTGTGCCTGTGTGCATTTCTGTGTGTGTTTTCACAGATACGCCACATAGCGAAGGTCCTGGCCAGTTGGTAATTGGCATGTTGAATCCTGTTATTTACTCGACATGTGTGTGTGTCTTTGTGTGTGTCTTTATATGCGTGTGTCTGACTATGTGAATGTGTGTGCGTTTTAATGTGTGTGTGTGTGTGTGTGTGTACCTTTATATGTGTGTGTGTGCCTTTATGTGTGTGTGTGTCTTTATGTGTGTGTGTGTGTGTGTATGTGTGTGTGTATGTGTGTGTGTGTCCTTATGTGTGTGTGTGTGTGTGTGTGTGTGTGTGTGTGTGTCTGTGTGTGTGGATGCATGTTCATGCCTCCCACTGTGTGAAAGAGTAAAGGTTTATGGAAAGCAATGATGTATGTACCATAACTTACGCAAATATTGATTTTCCATTAGCACTCAGGGCTACGCCAATTAGTGCTGGTCATACGACCCATTCATCATGAGGCAGAAATGAACTGCAACCCAGCCGGGTGAGGGGTAGGGCCAGCTCTACATCCCGCCCTCCGTCACACGATCAAAGGTTGACAGCACGAACTCTTCTGCTTATCAGTGTTGATAAAACATGACCGAAATTGTGATGCATACACACGCGCGCACACGCACACACACACACACACACACACAAAGACACACGCACATAAAGACACACACATGCACACAAAGACACACACACAGACGCATAAAGACACCCACACACACAGACACACACACACAGACACACACCATGAACCATCTCCATGTCCTCCCCATCCATCCATCCATCAGCTCTTCTCACACGCACCCCCCCCCCCCCCCCCCCCCCCCATGTCGACCCGCTTCCCTCCGTCCCCCTCTCCCCCCTTATCATCTATCATCCGTCCATCAGCGCCCACGCAGCGGTACCCAGCTGTACGCCCGCGGCCCTCCACGACCTTTCCAGCTGTACGTGCGCCGTCCGCCCCCCTTCCCGCCTGCCCATCACGCCTCCGCACCCTCCTTTGCATATTACGATTGGTCCGCCCGCCCGTCCGTCCGTCCGTCTCTCCCTCATGTATCCAGGCATCCACCTCCCGTGCCTTCTTCCGTCCGTCCATCCGTCCTTCCTTCATCCCCAGACCACATGCGGAGGGGGGTTTTAGAAGCATCCTCAGCTAAGTGGGGCAGCTGTCTCGGCCCAGCCAGGGAAGGAGGGAGTGAAGGAATGTAGAGAGAGGAAGGAAGGGAAGGACGTAGGCGGAGGGCGGGGGGGGGGGGGGGGGGGTGGGAGGATCCTGGCAGGCTTTGGTGTCGGGGGGGGGGGGGGGGGGTGTTGGTGGTGATGATGGAATAATTAAGTGTTTGATTAACCAATTAACCGGATTACAGCCCCAGCCGCACATGTGTTAAGCAAACACATGGTGCCAGTGACTCCCGCCAGGGCCTGGTATCTGCGAAGACCCTCTGAGGAAGACCAATCACAGACGGACTATCATGGACTACACCAAAGGTTCTTCAATGTTTCCACCATCTTGGGACCCGGGAGACATTTCCAGTGTGACTGTTGGAATCCAACCACAACACACACGCACACTTGGATCCTTGGACACTTTTTTTGCTTCCTGAGGGTTATGTGCATTGTCAGGCCGTGACCCAACTCAACCCCATGATACAGACAGAGAGACACAGAGAGAGACACAGAGAGAGACACAGAGACAGAGACAGAGACAGAGACAGAGAGAGAGAGAGAGAGAGAGAGAGAAGCAGCCCGAGAGCCATTATAGATGTATGAGAAGTCACTGTAGCAGTGCGAGTGTGTATAGAGGATCTCTTTCATGCAGTAGAACTTGTGGGACTCTGATGGTGAGAGTGCTAGTGAGGTTCCACATGGCTAACTTTAATCACATATGAGAGGGCAATAGGAAGAACGCACGTCCAGACGGAGTGGACTGGAGCAGCCCCACAGCACTACCTCTCTATACCCACACCGAGCTCCCAGCTACAGCCTCCCCATCTCCCTGTCTGTCCCCGTCTCTCGCTCTCTCTCTCTCACCCTCCGCCCTCCATGAGTCCCCCCACTCTCTCCTTCTCTCGTTGACTACTGCAGGGACAGACAGACAGACAGACAGACAGACAGACAGACAGACAGACAGACAGACAGACAGACAGACAGACAGACAGACAGACAGACAGACAGACAGAGAGACAGAGAGACAGAAAGAGAGAGAGAGAGGATGTGATCTTCCTCTTGGATCCTTAACTATTTATATGTATACATATTCAAAGACATCATATCATTTCTGTTACTGATTGCTCTGCACAAGGTTCTCTGCAGACCTCCCTCTGCACGGCCATGACGAGCCCAGCACACACAAGAGAGAGGTCATGCTTGCACACACACACACACACACACACACACACACACACACACACACACACACACACACACACACACACACACACACACACACACACACACACACACACACACACACACACACACACTACACACACTACTAAATGATTATAATTGACTGGAAGGTAGATTTCTAATTCACTTGACTGGGAGAGGAGAATAAGGAGAGAGGAATAGAGAAAAAGCGGGATAGACACAAAGAGACAAAGAGCGTTGGAGAGTTAGAGAGGGCTGTGGAGAGGTCCTATCGCAGCACTCACACGCCCACACACAGCCACAGCAACACAGCCATTGAGACAGAAATGCAACTCTTTGAACATGGTGCCCGTCAGAGATTGCTCTGCAGATAACACAGGCCACTGCCGCAATGAAGGCAGTATCAGAGAGAGAGAGAGAGAGAGAGAGAGATTCAGAACGAATGACAGCGAGAGATAAAGAGTCTCCTTCCATCTGCGTCAGATTCTGCCCGACATGTCCTCGATCCCCCTCGGGGGGGCTCCCTTACTTCTGAGATTAAGTCAGACGGTTATTTTTATTAAAGCCTGCCTCAGCAATTACCTTTGCTGCTTGAGGTTTTTCTTCCCGAAGCACCGCTCAACCACACACACACGCATACATACAATTTGCTGGCACAAAACCACTGTACTGCGACACACCTGTGTCTGTACACAGAACGTGTTGCTGTTCATCCAAAGTCACCCACAGTGTTAGGGACATGTCATCAACAAGCAGGGAGATGGGTCAGACCAATGTGTTCAAGAAGGGCCTACAGGTAGACTGCAGAGAACCCAGAAACCTTTATATTGGGAGTGAACCATCCCTACCGCTACCCTGCCTCCTGTGTTTTATAATCAGGTTTCTCTTTATAATCGTCCTGATAATCATAACCGAGACCCGTTGGGGAAAGCTGGCAGGGGAAGCGATGCTGACAGACGGACGGGAAGTATCAATATGTGCACCGTTGGCTGAAATGCGAAACACTGCTTCCCTTGACTCTGAAGGAAGACACGGTACAGGGGACCGGCAGAGTACCGCTGTTCCCTTCAGTTGTGAGCGGGAAGCTGCCATACAAGCAACCGAATGAGCGGCATCACTTCTTAAACTCCCCGTGAAGCACATCTACGTGGGTCGGTTTTTTTATCTGGCTATTAGCTCGTAGCTTGTTCCCCCTCCTCTTCGTCAGGTGCCCGCGGGCGCCTTCCCCTAATCTGATGTTAGATTGCCGCCCCTCAGATTTCAGATGACCAGGAAGTATCATGGAGGACGCGAGCGAGAAGAAGTCAGCGAGGAGACATCGAGAGAGCGAGATGAAGAGGAAGATAGCGTGTCAGTGTCTGTATGTCTGTGTGTGTGTGCGTGTGCGTGTGTCTGTGTGTGTGTGTGATCTGTCATAGAGATTATGTAGACTGCAAGACTATTCTCTTTGAAACACTGATCAACAATCTGATATGCTCCTTACCTCAAAGGCATCTAGGACGGAGGAAAGTGTGTGTGTGTGTGTGTGTGTGTGTGTGTGTGTGTGTGTGTGTGTGTGTGTGTGTGTGTGTGTGTGTGTGTGTGTGTGTGTGGATTTCATTCACATGAAATGGTGTGTAATCGTGGGATGTATGCACTATAATCTATTTATTATCTACGTATTCATTGATACGTTCGTTGATGTGTGTTGTGTGTCTGTTTGCGTATGTGCACGTGTGCGTGTGCATGTGTCTGTCCTTCTGTCTAACCATGACTTTTATCGTGACGAGGGAGGAAGAAAATATTTGGTTAATTATTCTGTTATTTGTCACAATCAATCACCACACGTGCACAGACGAGTGCCCACGTGTGGGGTAATGGAGCGACACGTGTACCGAACAAACGCAGAAAGACACACAGGGAACAGATCTGCATCACTCTCAACAGCTTGAGCCTTTTAGCGAGTCACAACAATGTGCCACAACTGATAGCTTCTGAAAGCCTTAAAAACAACAAGACGGTGTGCGAGTATTTGAGTGTGTTCATGTGTGTGTACGTGTGTGTGTGTGTTGTGTGTGCGACGAAGTATGTGTGCGTGCGTGCGTGAGTGCATGTTTGTGTGTGTGCGCATGTGTCTTGACATGTGAGTCAGTCTTAAATGTAAATGTCAAGGCTAGGTCAAAGGTCAGTGGACAGCTTCCAATCCCTGGTACACGATGTCGGAGCATCACAGAGACTAGTGACAGTAGACACACAACCTTCAGTTGATTGATTGACTCTTGATTATCAAATCAAAGTGAGAAGAGGCCGTTTAACACACTGAACATGTCTGTCTGTCTGTCTCTCTCTAGACAGTATATAGGATACATCCTTGAAAATCTGGATATTTCAGAAAGAAGGAATCAAGGAAATAGAGAAAAATGATTAAGTGCAGAGCACAAGGCAAGAAAGCGGCAAGCCATACTGAGTTCTTACTGAACAAGGAAGAAGGAAAGAGGAAAAGAAAGGAAACCAAATGAAAAGAAAGAATAAAAAAAAAGAAACAAGCAAAGACACAAACAAAAAGCGCAAAAAACAACAACAAAAAAAACAACATAAGGCAAGAAATCCCCAAATAAACCCAGCTTGTACCCCAATCTCTGGGGGCAGAGCAGGGGCCAGCACTACATGCTTGTAGGCCCTTAAACCCCATTGTTCAGTGCTTTCCCCTGTTCTGTGGTCCTTTGGGCCCCCCGCTCCCTGGCCACATGTTACATGGGCGTGCTGAAAATAAGACTCTGACCTTTGTGTGTCTTTCTACGGGATTTGGGGGGATTGGATCTGGATTTATGTGGCGCTCTTGGATTTCTTTTCCCAGCTGCCACCTCTGTGTTTTCAGTGTTTTTACTCACGCGGAGCTCACTTGGCACGCGGAGCCAAGTCGTTTTACCACCAAACACGGTGCATGTTACCAGCGTGTACTCTCACGTTAAACTAAATTTATCAATTTGAATTCACGACAACTGCAATTTTCGGTAGCACAAACCTATGTTTCAAGAACGACCCACCACACAACATTTCAATCTGGTAAACGACCAAAACGACGTCAACTTTGAATTAATAAGACCTTCGAAACTCTATTTGGGAAGGCAATGACCTCAGGAGGTGGGTGACATTTTCCAGTCTAATGGGCAGCCCGGACACACACAAACACACAATACACACACACACACACACACACACACACTCACAAAGCACTTTAGATTAATAGTCAGTAAAATGTAGTCAAAGTTCTCATCTCCTGGACGCTGTCCGACGTTCCCACGGGACCTCCTGACATTTAGTAAGATAATTCAGCATTTCCAACGGTCAGCGTTATTCACAACGAGGCCTTGCGTCCCCGCGTCCCCTCCTCCCCCTCTCCCCCCCTCCCCCCGACGGCTCTGGCTGCCAATGGCCCCCTCTGACGTCCGTTTGTCCTCACACCTCGCTCTCTCACCAAATGTCAGCCCGGCTCGCCCCCTCTGTCCCGATCCACATTGATTCTCCGACATGGTGAACGACGCCTCAGTGCTCTCCTCTTTCTTAAGAACCCGTGTTGTCTCGCTGCGGTTAATGCACCGATGACCTTGTTGTCTGTTTTCCATATTTTCACTTTCCCACTCCCCCCCCCCCCCCTCCTCCCTCTCTCTCTTTTTCTCATTCCCTTTTGATTCACCTCGCTTTATCTCCCCTCTGCTGTATTCTGCTCGATAAGGGAAAAGGTTGTGCCTCAACGTGTTTTAAAGTGTATTTCTCAAAAGAGGAGGGGTGGGAAGAGGAAGAGGAGGGAGTAATGGAGAGGGGATGGGAGGAAAGGAGAAGAGAGCAGAGGAAAGGAGCGAAAAGAGGAACTGAATCGAGGAAAGGAGAGGAGGGGATGTAAGGGAGCAGAGAAGAGCTAAAGAGAAGATAGGATGGGAAAAGGAGAACACAGAAGACATAAGATGGTCGTGTTGGCAGGGGGTGGGGGGCGGGATGGAGAAGGAGAAGAAAGACGTGATCAGACAGGCCGCTACGTCCTGAGCAAAGGTATTAAAAGCTCACGGCGCTCTCACACAGAAGATGGCCACATGCCGATCTCAGGGAGATAAGCTTGAGAGCCGTCATGTGCAATCAGATGCATACACGCACGCTCACACACGCACACACACACACAGTTACGTTATATTGATTGCGGACATTGTTATCTGATGGCCAAAGCGACCACTGGGCTCCAAAGGCATCAGGAGAGGCAGAGAGACAGAGAGACAGAGAGAGAGAGAGAGACAGAGAGAGAGAGAGAGAGAGAGAGAGAGAGAGAGAGAGAGAGAGAGAGAGAGAGAGAGAGAGAGAGAGAGAAAAAAGAGATAGAGAAAGAGAAAGGCGATGGAGAGATGGGAGGATACAGAGATGAAGGGTGGGGGGAGATCTGAGGACAAAAACACATTCTGTTCTATTTTCCATTGGTGATTGTATGACTCAAGACTTCTAATTTCTCTGTTGTTTTGACAGCTCCGTTGTAGCTTTTATGCAGCACTTAAGAAAGTTTTCCCAAAGTCCCCACAAGGTAGGTGATGTACTCTTTAAAGCACTTGGGTCACACATTTTATCTGTCCTTACATATGTAAATATGAACAAAAAGTAAAAAATGTCAGTACAACATGCTGTTCAAAGAGCTGTCTGTGTGTTATACACACGACAAACGCAGTGTGGAACCGTATACGTCACAGATGGCGTTGGAGAACATTTGGAAGTGTAGCATGTATGGTGTGTAGATGATGGTGCATGTGGTGGTGTGAGCCAGTAACCATAACCTATGGAAATATAGAGTAATGTACCTAGCTCCCTTCCTACTGTCTAAATATAACAGCAAATTCCGCCTCTCCACATGCAGATAATGATGTGCACGTTGGCGGTGTACATTCTGACTTCTGACTGAACACTATGCACACTGGATTTACATCCGTCTACTAACTCTGCCTTCCAGATCCCTAGAGCTACTTTGCACTCTGACCAGTTATTTTTATAGAAACTCTGTTGTGTTACAATCACTCAATTTAGATTCTCAGCTTTGATTGCTCAGGCACTGCGTCACTTGTCAGACGCTTTAGATGTAAGTTCTGTCTGCTGATGAATAAATATCAATGCATGAATGTACATTTGTGACTTGTCGCCAAAGGATTGCGTCTTTGTCACATTCGCTTTTGCATTAAAGTAGAACCCAGACACAACCACTACTCGTACCTTTTGAATATAAAAAGGTGCATTATCACGTTTTTGACGGTCTGATAGCTTCTAGAATGAGGTCCTTAGTTTTCACTCTTCTATGCTGAAGATAAAACACTGCAATACTACTTTGTGGAAAATGGGCGGAACTTCAACCGAACAAAAACACAGAATGAACTCAAACTTTCCCGACCATCCAGAGATGAGGTTTATATTGATATTGATATTTTTGTTTAGGGAAAAAATGGAGAATTTCAATCGGAGGATCGCAATTCTCGGGTGGATCAATAAGTCTCTTTTTGGGCTTAGTCAGCGGAGCTACGTTTCATGTGAAGCCTTCACACTAAATACTAGACTGTCAGACTTTAGCCTCCGTCCACTTTTCATCTGCCGTGATGTTTTTCCTCCAGAGATGGAAACTGGTGGAAACATTAAGTGGGCCTAAATGGCTCATTTTGAATCTTAATTGAAAATAACTCATTAGCAATTGATGATCTCTTCTGGCAAACACTTAACCTGCTAATAGAATAGTAAATCTGAGGCACACGTTTCCGAAACGTGAATCATTCATGCCTACGCACCGTCACGAGAGTATGAATCATGCATGTTTACACGGTACATAAAGAGCAGTTTGAAATATGTAAATGGGATTAAAGGATCGATCGAAGAGACCTTTTAAGAAATAGAACCATTGTTGGGAGTCTTCCAACAGTGAACCAAAGCCCTGTGCAAGCGATCGAAATTGACAGAGTGGAAGAGAGTTATTTTTTCTCTTTTTTTGATTAGCCATGTGTTCAATGTGTTCAAGTCTGCCTCTCTCCCTCTCCCTCCCTTTCTCCCTCGCTCACTGGGTTCAATACAAATTTAATTTGAAATGTAATTCAGAAAGCGACTCTGGAGTCCACAAGCGTGCAATCGTCCTCCACCACTGCCCCCAGCCCCAGCGCCATCCCCATCAGTAACCCCATCATGTCACACCACCCCCAACCACCACCACCACCACCACCACCACTAACCCTATACCGTCCATACCTTTTTGAGTGGAACCCTATTTCCAATCTCCAACACAATCTCTCTCCCCCTTGTCCTATCTACCCATCTTGCCCCTTGTTTCTAATCTCTCCTTGCTGTTATTGAGAGTGCTAAAACTTGTAAGCAGGAGAGGAAAAAAATAAACTAAACGTGTTTGAGGAGGGGGAGGGATGGAGGGGAAGAGACAGATGGAGAGCAGGAGGTAGAGGGAGGGAGAGAGAGGGGGGAGGGAGAGAGAGAGACAGAGAGACAGAGAGAGAGACAGAGACAGACAGTGGGAGAGAGTCTGAGAGAGACAGAGAGCCAGTGAGACAGACAGAGGGGGAGATGAAGAGAGAGATGGGGGGAGAGACCTAGATCTACAGAAAGAGAGACAGAGGAGAAAGAGAGTGAGGGGTAGAACAGGAAGGAGGCGGCCCAAAACATAAGGAAAGGGGAAGCGTGAGGGAGACACTGGGATGCTGATGAAAGCATGGGGGTCGGGTGTGGGGGGGGGGAGACGAGAGAGCGCAGTGGAAGACCCAAAGGGGAAGGAGAGAGAAACAGTTGATAAGCTAACAATTGGAGCAGAGAGCAGACAGCAGGAGAGGAGAGGAGGCAGGAGGGGACGAGAGGGAGGAGTAGATGGAGCGTGATAAGGTAGAGGAGAGAGGGTTGAGTAGAGGGTGGAGGAGAGGGAGGAGGAGAGATCAGAAGGGGATGAGAGAAATACGAGACCTAGGAACTAGGAGAGCGGAGCAGAGGAGATGAATAGGAGAGAGCAGGAGAGGAGAGATGAGGAGAGGAGATAACCGTGTCCTCACACTGCAGACATTTCACAAAATTACATCATGCATGATTGTGCCGAAAAAGTCCCCAGTTAACATTCTAGTGAGCCAGCATTAGTCCCATTACACTGGAGGATTTGTCGAGAGCTTAATAGAATGAAAACAGTACATGGATTAAAACTGTTCAATTTAAAAGTTTAAGAGATTGGGATAGGTTTTTGTTTTTTTTGGCCGGGGTCTATCAAGTTTTTTATTTGAAACTGCTCCGAAAGAGATCAAATTGCCAGCTGAGGTTGCAAGTGAACCAATGATTGCCACTAACGTAAGATCTCAAATCAGTTATTGTTATATTTCATTGAATAACCCGATGGATTGATTCTGTTGAAAAGTTTATTGTTCCTGATTAACAATGATTTTAGAAAAGCTTCCGATTAGAATTAAATTGACCTTTCGAGTTTGATTAAACCCTTCCTTTTTCTTGGTCCCCTTTGTTAAATACAGTCTCCATTCAGTCCGCGCCCATAATGAAACCAGCATCTTCTGAACGGTCTCTTCTCAAAAGACTGGGCTACAACTACAGAGTTCATTACAAGCTTACCACAATCACTGAACACATAATCCACTGTTACACGACAAATACCCCCCCCCCCCCTGAATGATGCCACAATGCCCCCATGAAGTTAATTACACTTCTCCTTGTCCAGGCTGGCTTTCTGCTCATCCTCTGTCGTTGATTTAGGCAGTCTGCCTATTCAGCGTCCATAAACACTTAAATGCTTTGCTAAACGGGAATGTAAGAGGGGTGGGTCATGTTCATTTGCATTGTTTCTTAAGAGTCTTTTATTCTGCACAGTCTGAAATCATTTCGCTGAGTAAAAGTGACCCTGCTTCTGGAAATGTATGGCTTTAGGGAGTGAGAGAGATGCTGATTGCTGGTGCAATTTACAGAAAAATATACCCGAAAAGGGTAGAGCAGTACAAAAGCGAAAAAATTGTAAAAAAACGTATTAACAGAGCAAAGAGCTCCAATGAAAATGAACCAGGGGTCATGACGGCTAGCCATCTAGCGCTAGTTTATTATTTAGCTAGCGATAACGCAGTGGAACCTGCAGTGCCGCATCAATGACTGACAGCGAATAAACTCTCTAGCCACCTGTAGCTTGCCCACTCCAAGCTAGTAGCCACAGAGGAAATAAGGCACTACCGCATTAGAATATAGCGGGTATATCTGTCAGCTTATGTCAAACACACAATTGCGAACACAGGAATCCAGAACAGGTGCAGGCTGTAAGAAATCCAGTAGTATTCGTCCAGGAGAAACTGTTGCTGCTGCTGCTAATGCTCTACTAGCCGTCCAAACAAGTAGGGATTCTTCCACCCACAGAACATCTTCACAGGCCACTCTGTGTGGAAGGAAGTGCACACAGAATGCTCCCAAGAAGCGAAACCAGGAAGCACATCATTTGTTTGAGGTAATGTGATTGCTTTGGAATAACTTTGGCTGCTCCTTTCCGAGTGAGTGATGACGGATCCGACACACTGACAGTAGGACGTGATGTAACTATGCATCTTCATCAGAAAAACTCACACACTCACGCTCTCTCTCACACACGCACACACACACTCACGCTCTCTCACACACACACACACACACACACAGACACACAAAGTGCACTCGCATTTACAGTTGTATCCATAGTTTTATTCGTTTAATGTAATTGTCTTGATAGAAGTTTATGTTAGATTCCCGCTAGATTAACAGCTCAAACTAGGCTATCCTGCTACACGTCTCACTTTCTGTCTCTCTGTCAACCTGACACACATTAGCCTCCAGCTCAAACCAAACACACCTGGTTAGAGAAATTAGGTGAAGGGAATAACAAGAGGAAACGAGCAAGCGGGAGAAAGAAATGGTGAAAAAGAAAAAGGGGGTTAAGGGGTTCCTAGGAATTGAGGTCAGGGATCTGAGGGGGAAAAAACAATTTCACACACACGTCAACACAAACATAAACACGTGTGATTTGTGTTAGCCGGAAGCAGGAGATAGAGCACACCTGGCGTAAGAAGCCCTTTCCCCTCGCACACACACACACACACACACACACACATACACACACACACACACAGGGAAGAATGATGTAGGCTTGCCTGTGAATTCAGGTCAGGGTAAGAGTCAGGGCGCAGGAGACTATAGGTAAGAAGAGGTTCTCTACCAGCTATAAAGGTTATTAAGGACATGGGCGAGAGACACACAATCGCATTACCAAGGAAGAGAGCGAGTGAACAAACAGGAGAAAAATACATTTTTAGAGTTATCGAGTTCCAATTAGAAGGAATTATGGGGTGTCGATCGCTGGTGGAAAAGTATGCAGTGATTAAAGCCGGAAGCCCAATAACTTCCGAAAAAATGTGGCTCACAGGGCCTCCTTCATTGCTATGAATGAAGTTGCGTCGTGAATTCTGAGTTAAAGGAGTACAGATAAAACAAGATGACATTGTGACATCCTTTCATGCTGCAAGCTTAGACAAGAGATAGAGAGAACCAAGTACCCAAGTACACGTTTACCGTTGAAATAGATTAAGCCGAGTTTGGTGTCAAAAGGCTTATTTGAATAAACAATAAAAAAAAAAAGGATTGCGCAACGAGTTTATAAATATAGGAAGGGCATATAAATACATTAAATAAGTGAAATCACAAAGGCAGCAGCTACTAGCAGGGCTGCTTCCCGCAGTGACCCGGTACTGCACAGGCCCAGTCTCCCACTCCTACCACCTACTGCATCGTTTTAAATAGCATTAGCAGCTGAGATGCTCTGTTTCCTCTCAACACAAAAAACATTCCATCATGATTTATATTCCCACCGGGGCGCATGCTATTGCTTACATATGCTTTAGCATGAACGCAGAGGCTAAAGGCCTTCGCTTAATGGTGGATACGGATACATATGTACGTATATACCCGTCATCGGTGCCGAGAGTTCTCCCTCTTAAACCGTACCTTCAGTGGGTTTAGATCTCCGTTTAGGATGAATAAATGAATGCTACGGTGTAATACAAACAGTATTCCCGGTATTCCCGCTGCGGACCCCCATTCTGAGATGGGTGCACTCACAGCATTTAGAGATAACCGGATTAAGGATAAATGCTTGGGATGAAAGCACAACCCACTCAAACCCCTCTGCTCCTCCACCCTATCTCTACCCCACCTTCCCCTTTAAAAAGGTTTTAGAATCCAAATAAAGATGAATGAGTGAAATGAAGGAAATGAATTACATTAATAATTATGGATGCATGTACGAATGTATGAAATAATAAAAACATATAATGAAAAATGATAAAATAGTAATAACAAAAGTGGAAAAAACAGGACAGCCTTGCTTCCTGAAAACAAAACACTGCAAAGTATGACTCGCTGCCTTGACGAGATGTAACGAATTTAAACTTCAGTGTGTGTTTGTGTGCGAACGTGGATGCGTTTTTCTCTGTGTGCGCGCCCCTGGGTGCGTGATTTTCTATCCCTGTAAAAAGTTTGAAAACTTTGGTGAAAACTTTTAAAGATTGCTTTATTTCTGACGGTAATTCCTCTGGATGCTAGGCGTACAGTTCCTGTACACATTAGCTAAAGTCCTCACACAGACAAACACAAATTGTCTGGAATTGATTGCTCAGGCTGATGCCATTTCTCTGCAGTTTGCTGCCGTCTTAAGCTAGGCGGCGTCGCCATCCCATCATTTATAAACACCACCAGGGCTGGGTTTGTGGATGTGGTTATGAAATGGGTTTGGGTTTGTTATTGTTGTCACCTAACCATAATCTACATAATTACTGTGGATCCCTGCTTGGTAGGTGATGAAATGGTTTGAAATAACTGTTTATATGCAGAACAAAGTGCTGAGTTGCTTTTCTTTATGTATTGCCATTGTTGTTTATGAAATACTTAATGCTCAAAATACTGTAGAGTCAAAGGGAGGAGTTAACATATTTTCCTTTTGCCTATCCTAAGACATAATTGTCTCTCTCCTCACTATCCTTTCTCTCTCTTCGTCTCTCTTTTTCCTTATGTCCCTGACACAAATAATGGTAATTTTAAATGCAAGGCAAGGCAATGTATGAGCTTATATGAGTGTGTGTGTGTGTGTGTGTGTGTGTGTGTGTGTGTGTGTGTGTGTGTGTGTGTGTGTGTGTGTGTGTGTGTGTGTGTGTGTGTGTGTGTGTCTATAGGATACGTTTATACACATACAAATGAGTTTGATTGCATGCCAAAGCAAAGAGATTTAGTTTGTCATACTAAACCTCTTTGCTTTGGCATGCACTCTAACTTGAACACACATACATACGACACACACACACAAACAGGAAAATTGCACATGAAAATGATAAGGTGCATGATGTACACAACATTCTCAACCACAAACACACACATATTAACCGATACACATGAAAGGCATGAACCAGCAGGGATAGAATTGCATCTTTTACCATAGAGAGAGAGAGAGAGAGAGAGAGAGAGAGAGAGAGAGAGAGAGAGAGAGAGAGAGAGAGAGAGAGAGAGAGAGACAGAGACAGAGAGACAGAGAGAGAGAGACAGAGAGAGGAGACAGGGAGAGAGAGGGAGACAAGAAGTAGAGTGGATGAAAGAGAGAGAGAGAGGGAGGAGATTGAGGGAGATTGAAAGAAGGGGAGAGGGAAAGAGAGCAAGAGAGGGAGAAAGAGAGAGAGAAAAACGTTGGGCGAGCGAGGAAGGGTAGGAGAGGTTTATTGAGTGAGGTCGCAGAGAGATTGAGGAGAGAGAGAGAGCGAAAGTCAGAAAAGGAGAAGGGGAGCGAGGGAGAAATTTTGCTCTGGGCCTGCTACAGGAAGTGAGAGGGAGAGCAGATGAATATTTCTCTTCCATCTCGGCCTCTTTTCATCTGTGCAGAGGCTTTTGAAGAGGAGGCTTCTGAAATTGACATCCAGGCACAAACACAAAGAACTAGAGACACGCACAAACTGAGAGTCAAACACAAACACACACACCCAAAGGTACTGCAATGGCTAAATGTAGGGTTTTGTATCGAAACATCAACATGAATGCAAATTATAAACAACCACTAAATGGATGTTAATGACGGAAAGGGCTATGCAACGTGAGTAATGGGCACAGACAGAGTTGCTAGCATATGCACTTCTAAAGATTGTATATTTCAATTAAATATGAATTTTAAAAAATGGTACAACAAGAAGCACAATAATAATGTAAAAGAGGACTCCAGGAGGATTGGAATAATGCATAAATCATTACAGCAGGCCGATGGCTTACTTCCAAAGCAACATTTTGCCTGAAAGTGAGAATTTGTACCAGAGATATTCAACTGCTCCGTGGTTATAATGTTTTGGTTTCAAGTGGAGTTAAATCACAGACTTGGTTATGTGCTGAGCAAGTTCCGAGACCCTGGGAGGCCTGCATTACACGGAAAGACACACTTTAGGGATAAGCACACACGGACACACACTCATACACACACAAGGTCAGCACATCTCTGGAAAGCTACCAAATGTGTGTGGGTGTGTGTGCCTGTGTGTGCCTGTGTGTGCCTGTGTGTGCGTGTGTGTGTGTGTGTGTGTGTGTGTGTGTGTGTGTGTGTGACTGTGTGCATGTGTATGTGTCTGGTGTATGTGTGTGTGCGCACGTGCATGCACCAGACTCCTTTTCACCCTGGAGTGTTATCTAGCCTACTTTTAGGTGTGTGATACACACACACACACACACACACACACTTAAAAAAAAGTTCCTCTCACTTTCATTGCGGTAAAAAACTCAATACTGTCCCGCGTTCTGAGTCTTCCACATGGCTTTCGTCTACGCAACCTGTCGCCCCTTTGTTGAAGGAGTGCAGCCTCCTCTGGGCCGTGTTCACGAGTGATAGGAGACATGCGAGAAGGGGAGGAGGAGAGATTAACTCGTCGGATTGGTCGGGCAGACCGCGGATCGTACGTGCGTCGCTGTATTGATCTGTTAAGTCTGCTTGTGAGGTTTTATTTTGCGGTGCATCTCATCGTTTCACAGGTCAATCTGCTGCTTTGTCTGCCCGCGACGGCCCTGTGTGTGTTTTTCCGGGGTTCTGGGGAATTGGTTACCAAGGAAACGGCGGGTTGGGGAGGGGGGGCTCAGTCAGGCGGGCGGGTTCAGGATTCAGGGCGCGTGACTGGATAAACAGCTTGTCAATCAAAGAGAAATGCGGGTGCCATGGGGGGGAAGCAATGCTATGTGTTTGTGTATCTGTGCTGGTGCTGGTGGTACAAAAGCTGACTTATTTTTTAAAGTAGGCTATTCATCATTAGATGGAAACTGGGTTCGAAATGGGGCTTGGATCTGCCAGAGGCTCTGTTCCAAAGAGTTGTGAGGATGCTTGTCAGACGTACTCTTTCGGCGGTTTTTCGAATTGCTTATGAACGAGATTCATCAAAGCAGGTATACAAATATGTCTGCAAGATACATGCACATGAACTGTGGGGTATGCCGCTGTGTACATCTCCCCAGAAGATATTGGTTGCACGACATTTTTCTCGACGGTACTTCGGCAAACAACAAGTTACGTAGCATAGTGTTACCACACATCACACCATAATCACCTGCGAGGTCTACGGCTGAAACAAACCCGCTAGTTTCAAGCAAATCCTGAAGAACCACTCTATTGCTAATACAAAAGTATGTCACAAATATCATGATTTACGATTAATATGCAGCACAGCTTTCCTGATTGGGGACGAGTGAGGAGCACTTGAAATTATGTAATATTTGATATATAATATTTATGAAAGCATTAATATATATTCGGATCAAAAAATGATGTAAGTGTGCAGCAATACGGCATCGAGAGATTGGATCACTGAAGGTTGACAAACTAGACATATGAAGAGGCACACACACACACACACACACACACACAATCGCACACACACACAGACTTTCTAATGACCTAGAATTTTTGGTCCGTGATTCCAGTGACATTTAAGCTCTAGCGAAAGCTAGATAATAGATAACATCAATTATTGATCATCATCATTAATTAAATGATAATAAGAGGCAATCTCGACAAACATTCACGTGATTGATCTTAGGTAATTGTTGATGCTGGGTTGGAAAGGCTGAGGGAGCTACAAAAACAAATCATCATCAAACCATGCATCACAAATACATCACTTCAAAGAACATTAGAGGGATCCTTCTGCTTTGTGTTTATCGATAAGTGTCACCACAGCTACCGCTAAGTTTTCCCTTCGTTTCCATGTTAACCACTTGACCCGAGGCTACACCACGGCACATAAAGGACTCAAATGAACTCGGCTCATTTCCACCCATACACAAAGAGCCTGAGGCCGTGCAGCTGAACTACATTACCCAGCTATAATACAGAATGCTAATTAGCTAGGTTGCGTGTTTCGGTATGTGTGTTCATTAGTTGTCTTGGCAAGAGTGCATTGTTTAGGTACGTACGTGTGCGCGGGTGCGTGTGTCTGAGTTTGTGCGTGTGCGTGCAAATATGCTTGAAGCTGTGTGTGCAAATATGCTTGAAGCACCTGCCGTCGTTTGAGTATGCAAGTTTGCGTGCAGTGTGCGTTTGTGTGTCTTTTTGTGTGTATGGCGGTGCGTGTGCATGTGTGTGCATGCGTGTGTGTGTCTGTGAGTGTGTATTTGCGCATCACACAGCGGGTGGTGTGATTCCAGTTGTCAGGGTGTAAGTGGGTGTGAACTCTGCCAGCAACACACAGTCACACCCCAGCAACATGAGCCCTCTAAACACTTCTCACTGCACTAATCATTGTTTTCTGCACCGTGAACCAATCAGAATCCAGAGACTCAGCATCGTGAACCAATCGGTAACCAGAGCGAGAGAGAGGACTCAGTGCCATGAACCAATCAGAAACCCGAGAGCGATTCAGTAGCATGAACCAATCAGAAACCAGAGACTCAGCATCATGAACCAATCAGAGAGAGATACAGAGAGGGAGTAAGATAAGATAGAGAATGAGAGACAGATAAGCGAGAGTGCGCGCGCGAGCGAGAGAGAGAGAGAGAGAGGCCCATTAAGCACAATCAGAGAGATATAGGGATCGGGAATGAGTGAGCGAATCAGTCCCATGAACCATGAACAGTGGGAATGAGAGAGCGACCAATAGAGAGAGTGTTATGGAAGACCAAATGTCTGTCAATTGAATAACAACACGGCTGCATCGATGTTTAACTCTGTTGGTTTGACTGAATGTATAGGTCAGTGGTGCTCAAACACTTTTTGCCACGTGACCCCAATTTGAGGCTATTTTATTTTCCATTTCTGTCCATCTGATTTCCCCACACATGACTTACCAAATCATCGCCAACATCTACATTAATGTCTCAGTGAATCTATGCGCATCATTGCATGTTATTTGGTGGCTAAACATGTGCTTTAAACACCACACACACACACACACTCTTGAAAGAGAATCTAAATTAAATAAAATGCCCATCAGTGTATGGTCATTGGTCAAAGAAAGAAAAGTGTGTGTAACATTGGTCTAAACACTGGATCAAATCAAAATCCAGTTATATCAAATGCACCCGTCTTCCCAAGCTCTGACAGTTGAAACAGGTTACAGAGGTGATATTTCAAGTAAGAGCTTATAATTAGTAATTTCTTACCTTTATCTTGTTCTATAAATACATGCTGTCACCACTTTGGCAAATTCAACAGCATTGAGAGCGCATTGCTAGCACATTTTCACTGGCTTTTTTCTTTTCTAGACAGTAAACTTTAAGTGTTTGCCGATACGTGTACAGAGGCAATCCATTAGCCTTTCTGAATGGAACAGACCTGACTCATACATTTCATGTGATAAATCCCACATCTCGCTGACAGCAATAATAACAGCTTCTTGTTCATGCAGGGATTTATTGAGATATACTTTATTAGAACCTTTTCTCGCAAAGTATGGATGTTAACTGTATCACCCTTGGTGTTTGCAGTGTGGTTCCACAAGCTCCATAAGTGACTATTTACAATTTCATTGACGCAGATATTGTTATTTGAAGCAACTCACAGTGAAAAACTTAAGCTTGGCTATGGGCAGGCTGTGGACATGTGTCCAACACCCCAACCACTAAAAAATCCTATCTCCTGGTTTGCAAAAATGAATAAATGGGACAGGATGATACGCGTGATGAATAATTAAGTAGGTCATCCCCCCAAAAATCCTATCTATTGACATACGCTTCTACCCAAAATGGGACCCAACGCCCTGATAGAACATTTAATGAGATCAAAACAACACTGCAGTCTAGTTTGTGCTAATTTGCACTCATATCATTAACACATTCCCAATGACTGGCAAAGAAGGTGAAACTGTGCAGATGAGCGATACAAGTCATTTAACAAATTAGCCGGTCTAGCAGAAGCTAAATAGTCACGGTGATAATTGTCACACCAAGAGTTCCCTCCATAACGTTTACAGTTGAGAAAAAAATGCAAATTACAATTTTAGAAATCATTTTAGCTGTATCACCTCTACAATCATTAAGTAAAACCCACAAAAAGGGGAAGAAGAGAGACAGCAGGAGAGAAGTGCAAAACATTTCACCAACAAACAGTCATTTTTGGGAAGATTGGAAAGTCCTTTTAATCGTGTTGTACTGCTCTGGAAATAACTACGCCTGGGAATGAAGTACTCCATAAGTTTTAACTGATGAATAATTAAAAACGAAGGCCTCCTCGTAAATGAAACCAGGACACCCTAGGCCTCCAGGACTGATGCGACAATATATTATCACACTGTCCTTTTGAATATGTGAATATGATGCCCTGTTTTGATTTAGATCCAATAATTCCTGACCATGATGGAGGACGAGCGTATGCATGTAAAGTAACAGACTCCCTCCAATCAACAGACTAGAGATGGCCCAATTCTGGATTCAGTCACAGAAGCTGCCTCAGAGTTGGGCTATGAAAAAGAGTTTTCTTAATCATCTAACACAATCCTTATCCTTTGTGAGTTCATTTGTAAAGTAAACACTCAAAAAGAATAATATTCTACAATACCAGAAATATTCCACAAGATCAGAAACATTCTCAAAGAACGTTAAAATTTGGCAAGAACCTAATGATTCTAGGAGAACAGAAATATTCTGCAAGAACCTTAATATTCTACGAGAACAGAGATATTCTACCAGACTCGGTATCACATGCCAATGAAAAGCGTGGCTGGCCGCCTTGATAGCCCCGCTAGGCATCGTCTGCGTGTGCGTGTGACATTCCATGTACGGATGGGATTCAATCAGCGTAAATGGGAAAGGCGTCACTAATGTCGGAGCTGCCACATGGTGTGCCCCCTGTAAATGTCAGGCGAAGGCGAAGACACAAAGGGCACGGCTGCTTTACTGTGCTTGTGGAAAGAGATAAATAATTAAACAAGATAAAAAAGTTTTTAGACACGCAGGAGGACACTTCCTCTCCAGGGTTCAACAGGGCAAGAGGTCGCATTGGGGGGGGGGGGGGGGGGGTTGGGGGGGGAGAGAGAGAGAGAGAGAGAGAGAGAGAGAGAGAGAGAGAGAGAGAGAGAGAGAGATGGGAAGATATACATAGAGGTTGGTAAAGGGGGAAAAAATAAAGGGAGACAGTGTCAGGGAGAGGAGGAAGGCCTTATCAGTGTATTACAGGCACACAATGTGTGTGTGTGTGTGGGTGCGTGCGTGCGTGCGTGCGTGCGACTTTGGTGAAGTTTGAAAAGTATAGTTTTCTGTCAGCATGGATATGTATCATCTATCTATCCGTGTATCCATCTCTATCAATCTATCGTGTTGGGGGTGTGTGAGTGCGCGTTGGGTTTAAGAGTAGATCAAAGTCAAGCTGTCACTTAACAGTATTTGATTCTTGGTCATGTCCCTCGGGAACTAAAACATTTCCCCGTGTGTGTGTGTGTGTGTGTGTGTGTGTGTGTGTGTGTGTGTGTGTGTGTGTGTGTGTGTGTGTGTGTGTGTGTGTGTGTGTGTGTGTGTGGAAAATAGCATGTGCGCATGTGTTTGTGTACGGAAGTAAAAAGAGTGTGAATGTGTTTGTGTACAAAACAAATAAGGTAGAACACAGAAACACACAGGCATATTTACTAATTATCCACCTAGTATTTTGACTGAATCGTCCAATGATCTGCACCACTGAACAGACGTGTGCAGCAGCCCCGGCAGCAAGCTACGGTCCATGCTCTAGTAAACATATGCCAGTCCATTTGACTCATCCCTGTCTGAGCTGTGGTCCTCACTGTAGAACCCCGTAGACCTTTCTCACCTGGCGGCCATATTGGTGAGTTGGCTAGGTAAACATTATAGAACCTTTTGGGACACCATGACAACTTTGTGTGCACAACTTTTAACTTTGCATTCCATTTCCCCAACATACCTAGCATGTGGAATGTGTTTTTGATTGAGTCGTCAGGGTTCTCCCAAAGATGATAGAAGGTTTACCCTGCCTTGGGAATCACTGGCCCTCACTGAACCAGTAAAGAGGAGGAGAGGAGAGGACTTGAAGGAGAGGCGGGGGGAGAGGGGAGTGTAAGAAGGAAGAGAGGAGAAGGGAGGACTGAGGAGGAGGAGGAGGAGGAGGAGGAAGAGGAGGAGGGAGGAGAATAGAGGAAAGAAGAGGAGTGAAGGAAAGAGGAGAGAGGAGAGGACATGAAAAAGAGGAGGGGGGCTGAGGGGAGTACCCGAGGGGAGAGGAGAGGAGAGGAGAAGAGAGGAGAGGAGATGAAAGGCAGAAAAATGCAGTAGAGGAGGGTGTCCAATCCCCGCAGCCAGTGGTGGTACTGTCTGGCTGCTGGCTGCGGTATCTCAGCCGCCAGATCATCCCACAGGTCAGGGCTCTGTTTGTTCTTCCAGAAAATATTTAGTCAGAGAGTTCAGACTTAATTTGGGAATTTGGGAGATTAGCCTCATGGAGTTCAAATGGTTTAGGTCAGCAGTGATCTGTCCCCCCCGCCCCCAAACCATGAATATCTCCTCTGCCCTAAATACAGTTTCAGCAAAGAGAGAGATTGATGACCTTCATCATTAAGCACATCTGATACGAGCGCTCGGTGATATGTCACGTTGTCAAGCAGCAATGCGTGCCTCCGATAGACACTCACAGCGTATCACCCGTAATGTGTCAGTCGAGCAGCAAGACAATCAGTCAGCCAGTCGGCCACTCAGTCAACCAATCTCCAGGCCGTTCAGTGCATAAGCCCACCCATCATGTAAGCATCAGCGTCAGGTCCGTCAGTCTGTCAGTCAGTCAGCCGACCCTCCAGTTAGCCGTGAAGGTCATTTGGGTCGCTTTTCCTTCAGAAACCCATGCTCCAACCCTTCAGCAAAATAAAAAGCCTTTCTTTTTTTGTCCCGGCCCTCGCCATGCCACCCCTGCTAATTAGAGCGATAAAGGGCTTACAGCGGGGATCACTGTGCCGTACACGAGTGTTCGGTGCACAGGTCAGGAGCTCAGGTACCCCCGGTGGCCTGGTTCCTCTCTACACCGTCAGAGAGCCGGTGGAGGGGACAGAGAGGAGGGGGGGGGAGAGGAGAGGAGGGAGGAGAGGAGGGGAGGGAAAAGAGGGAGAGGAGGAGGGAGGAGGGGAGGAAGGGAGGGAGGAGGAGAGGGAAGAGAGGGAGAGGGGGAGAGGAGAGGAGGGAAGAGAGGGAGAGGAGAGGAGGGGGGAGAGGAGAGGAGAGGAGGGAGGAGAGGAGGGTAGGGAAGAGAGGGAGGAGGAGAGGGAAGAGAGGGAGAGGAGGAGGGGGGAGGGGGAGAGGAGGGGAGGGAAGAGTGGGAGAGGAGGAGGGAGGAGGGGGAGAGGAGGGGAGGGAGGGAGGGAGGAGGAGAGGGAAGAGAGGGAGAGGAGGAGGGGGGAGGGGGAGAGGAGGGGAGGGAAGAGTGGGAGAGGAGGAGGGAGGGGGGGAGGGAGAGAAGGAGGGGGAGAGGAGGGGAGGGAGAAGGAGGAGAGGAGGGGAGGGAAGAGAGGGAGAGGAGGAGGGAGGGGGAGGAGGGGGAGAGGAGGGGAGGGAAGAGGGGCGAGAGGAGGAGGAGGAGGAGGGGGAGGAGGGGGAGGAGGGGGAGAGGAGGGGAGGGAAGAGGGGCGAGAGGAGGGGAGGGAGAGAAGGAGGGGGGAGGGGAGGGGAGGGAGGTGACGGTGTAGTAGACAGGTACCAAGAGAGAGCTGCTGGATGGGACGTGGAGAAGAAGGGGGAGAGGAGGGGACAGGGGGGGGGGGGAAGCTGTCTGCACAGGTGGGTCGATAATAAATAGGGGCATGATAGGATAGTGTAGGGGCTCGAGCTGTTTGGACTCCTCGCCAAAGGATACTGGGTGCGATCCCTAGTGTCCCCAATGTTGCTCCCATCCCAACAGATAAAGAACCATTTATTCATTTTAAATGGGGTGTTTTATTTGATATGGTTATGGTTTTGTGCTTATTTTTTCCCAGGATGTTTGTATTTGCTGGCAAAAACTTTGTGCAGATTAAAAGTTCCATCAGTATAATGCCCACAAATGATTGTATTGGGTTTGCTAGGTGTTGAGTGCTTATTTGCTGGCACTATTTTTGTTTAGAGTTTAAGCAACTCTCTTGCGATTGGACGGAGGCAGGCGTGCATAACGATGTAGCACATCTCATTTGGGCCGTCCATTTACTTAATTTCATTACGGCTGTCAGTGTGTGTGTGTGTGTATTTGTGTGTGTGTGAGGGGCTGTCAGTGTGTGTGTGTGTTTGTGTGTGTGTGAGGGGCTGTCAGTGTGTGTGTGTGTGTGTGTGTGTGTGTGTGTGTGTGTGTGTGTGTGTGCGTGTCTGCGGGGCTGTCAGTGTGTATGTGTGTGTTTGTGTGTGTGCGTGTGGCTGTCAGTGTGTGTGTGTTTGTGTGTGTTTTATGTGCATGCATGTGTGTGTGTGTGCGTGCGTGTGTGTGATGAAATGAAACAGCTGTAAGCCTAGAGGAGAACAACACAAAGGGTGTTTTGGATGAGCAGCCAGACAGAGGCCGACATATGCATCCACAAAAGCCCCACACACACACACACACACACACACACACACACACACACACACACACACACACACACACACACACACACACACACACACACACACACACACTGCCAAGTATCTTAAGTTTAACAAACCGTGAAATAAATGCAGAGATGTTATAAATAAAGGCAAAATATAACTTTCTGACAAGGTCATGGAGAGAATCTTACCCAAAAGTTGCCGTTATACACTTGTATAGTGTTTACCTGAGGCCCATCACCGTCTCCCATTCAAGAGAAAAAGAATATATTTCAGGAGCCATTAAGCCAGGATGCAGACGTGAGGAATGTTTTAATTCAACTTAAGCACACACTGTCACATCACAGCTGCTACAGCATCTGATTGGCTGGCCCTCACACAACTTCCACCCAAGGAAAACTAGGTTGTAGTCAAACACCAGCATATGAACAGCATCCCCCTCAGGGTAAAGTGAATGTCACGGGCAAGGCAGGAAGACGTTTCGTTAATTTTCCCTTCTTTTAAAAATCTCCTTAATTTGGATGACCCCTATGGCTGAGAGAGGGGGTATGGATTCACGCGTGGTAAAATGTCAAACGTGTCGCCCCCGGGAATTATGCATGGTGGGCTAATTGTCCCAGCCGATTCTATTGAGGTGGCAGGGAACTGGAACTGGTTGTTGTTATTGTTGTTGATCTGCTTGGATTCGGTATGGCGGGAGAATGAGACAGGGTAAGGAGTTACTCATTAGAAGACAGGTGGTGATAAGAAGATGGTGGATTGAAATTGCGATGAAATAGGGCAGCAATTCAGCTGCCATTTTAGCTGCTAAATTCAGATCACAATATGTTTGTGTTTTTCCTCAGTATGACAACATGTTCCTTACTTGTTTTAAGATTTTTGAACCTAGCCATATATAATTATAATAATGGGTCTTCAACGCTATAAATGAACGTTGTATCTGTTGGTGTTTTTGTACATGGGGTTGACTGTGCTTTTGTGGTGAAGAATGGATGTGGAGGTATCACTGTGTGTGTGTTTGTGTGCGCATGCGTATGAGTGTGCGTGTGTGTGTGATGTACATGCCTGCAATCGATGCAGTTGACCTTTTAAATGCTGAATCTAAGCATGTACCGCAGGGGACGGGACGGGAAACATGAAATCTTCATCCCACACATACTGAGTCAGGACAGTAAACGTTAACGCTACACGAATTGCCTTCTCATAGGTCACTCAACCAACCTCGGAAAAGTGATATTTAGCCTGGAAAGAAACTCATCTCGAATCCTCTCTCCCTCTCTCTTACTCTGTCTCTGTCTCTCAGCAAAGAAACTGTGGTCCTGCATTACGTGACGCAATGTAGCATATCGTAACATTTGCGTAACTTAGCATAACCCATTTAGCATGAGGTAGCTCGGAAGCCCGAAGAACACATACATATACACATCCGGGAAATCCTTAACATTTTTTATAAAAAAATGAACACCACGTGAATATATCAGAGAAATAATCAAGTTTGTGATTGTCTTGTAAACAACGACTGAACGCTGTAATCGACTTGATTATGCCGAGTCATTCCAGGCTGCCAGTGTTTACTTTTCTACCCTCTCTCCTTTTCGTGTTATTTCCACATAATATTCTAATTAGGGCGCAATTAAGCCTTGAAAACATCCGACGTGTCATTTCAAATCATATTGTTAACATCATGCCTCCGCTTGCCTCCACATGTCCGACTGTCTGTTTCCCGGCCACCTGCGTCTTCATTCTTCCATTTATAACTCTCTCTCTTCCCCCCCTGTTGCCCTCTCTCCATGTCTCTCTCTTCCCCCCCTGTCGCCCTCTCTCCATGTCTCTTTCTATGCAACTCTCTCCCCCTCTGAATCTGTCGCTCAAAAAACTCTCCTCTCTCGCTCTCTCTCTCTCTCTCTCTCTCTCTCTCTCTCTCTCTCTCTCTCTCTCTCTCTCTCTCTCTCTCTCTCTCTCTCTCTCTCTCTCTCTCTCTCTCTCTCTCTCTCTCTCTCTCTCTCTCTCTCTAGCCCAGTTAACAGTAATTATGAGGTTTCTTGTTAATTAGCAAGGAGCACCCAGCTGTTTAAGCCCCACAAGACAAAAGGATTTCCGAGTGTGTGCACGCTCACACCACGCAAGCGCACGCACACCGTGCACACACGCACATACAAACATGCGCATACACACACACACCTGGGGGAGTCTGTAAAATGTCAGGACTTTTTAGATTGTAATTACAGGGGGATTTGGTCTGCCTCTTTCCAAAAGTGCAGATAAACTCCCTCACATACCAAGTACACACACACACACACACACACACACACACACACGTGATCACCCACACATACACAAAAACACACCCACAAGTGCGCACAAACAAAATGACTAAAATTAAAATTGTGCATAAAAACACTTGCATTCATATCATATCTATACAAATTGTTGATACGTTAAGCCGCTCATGAATTCATGAATAAATAACGATATTCCGTCATAACAAACAAAACGCTTTGTGTGTGTGTGTGTGTGTGTGTGTGTGTGTGTGTGTGTGTGTGTGTGTGTGTGTGTGTGTGTGTGTGTGTGTGTGTGTGTGTGTGTGTGTATGTGTGTGTGAGTGTGGTTGTGTGTGTGTGTACATGTCATTCCTGCATGCGTGTATCTCTGTCAGCGTGCATTAAATATCTTCTTGGCAGGCTGCTGTAGGCCTGCTGAGCCGAGAAGAGGAGGTGCAATCATAATTCCAGCCCCCCTGCTGGTTCCTACCAGGCTTACATTGGTTCCTAGTAACCAGTACAACCGTTACCTCTGCAGCTGTCAATCAGAGCTGCAGGGTCCAAGGCCAGCGGATGGCAAACAAACACAAGGTCTGCCCTTTCTTTTAGGGGCTGAGAGAGGGTCTTGAACTGTTGCGTTATCCCTGTCTACGGCAAAACAATTCCCCAACTTCCTGTGAGCTTTGTGCCGGAGCGATGAGAATAGGAAAATAACAAGAACAACAACAACCAAGACAAGGGGAATGAATATCAGGTAGTTTGAGGAGAAGTTTCGCAAAGCATTATCTGAAACGGAATGGAAACAGATATCCCTCTGTCGAAAGTCCCGCCCTCACTTCTGAACCCATGTAACTGACAAAGATTTCGTCCCTTCCGAAGTTTGCGCGGAAGTCCCGCCCTCTAACCCTAGCCGATAACGCACATTCTAGGCACCCCAATCGAGGCGTTCCGTCGTGAAATGGGGGCGCCTGGAACAGGATGGTTTTGCTTCCTCCGACTTGGAACCAAAGCGATCCCGAGCTGTGTGTATTGCTGTATTGAATGTAAAAATGTTTTTGGGCGCTGTAATTGATGAGTAAAGCAATGCGACGAACCTTCCATTAGAGCGCATTAACCTAATGTTAATTAGCTCTAATATATGAATAGAAAATATGAGTAGTCATGAACTGAATGTGAATATTTATTTACACGCTGTGATGAATTATTAATGGGTTGCAACCAACCTTGCTAATAATCCATTCCTAATGAACCGCAATGTGTTAGTAGTAGTTTCTGAATGATAACTAATTAACATAAAGTTGTAATTATTGAATAATTGGGCAAATTACAAACCTGCTGCCATTTGTTTCAGAAATTGCAAGGTACAGGTTTAAAAACCTTTTATAATTATTTATTTTTTTACAAAAAGCATATGTCAAACATTAATATAAAGGTTTGAGCTATAGGGATAAATAACTTGTAGATGAATAATAATATACGATAAAGTAATCATATAGCATTGAGCCACCGTTTATAGTTTTTGTATGTATTTATAATATTTCAGCAGCATGGATGTATTTTCCAGAAGAGACACTGAAACTAATAGATATCAATGGCGCTCCTTCATGCTGGGACTCTATCAATGTTTTGTTCGACCACATGGGGTGCTTTTTTATACATTTATTTTGAACCATCATACGCTATTCCTCCACCGCAAATTCTGGATCCTGACTACTGTAGCTAATATTGGTTGAGTTTATCTAATGCCACCTTAAGAAACCTATAGGGAAAAAAATCAAATTATTGTCTGGATCAGATGTTTATGAAGCTTATAAAAAAATTATCCCTATTATTATAATCACGTTGCCGCCATTTTCCTAACAATGAAAATGGTGGCAATGTGATTATAATAATATCTATATTATTAAAACAAATGTATTTTTGTTCATTCATGCCACACTAACTCTGTGCTTGTGTACTGCACAGCATGAAAAAAAAAAATATATATATATATATATAAAAAAAGAACATAGAAACATGGCAAAGTCTTTTAATGAGGTTTTTTCAATGTCGCTTTGCCCGTCGTTATTCATCGCAAGTCATACTGTTTCACACATGCCACTGTCCTTATGCCTCTTGTAACCCACAAAGCATGAAAAACAAAACGTGTCATTTTCCTTGAAAACGCCTGTAGATCAAGATTAAGCTCCCAGCCAGGACGAGAGATAATGCACTGGCTGCCTCACCGGTCACACGCCGGCAGCCAGGCGGCGCATCCAATAGCCATAAACTCTACGTCCGTGTGACACTCGACTCAACAAGGTTGAACTTACTCTCATTTAAACATTAAGTACGCTATAAGCACACGCCACGCATCTCCATCTCTGTTGTTCTTCTGGCCAAGGGCAGGGTCGGCTGAAGCTTAACGCCATACCCAAGGGTACTAAGGCCCAATCCCCTTACCCCTTCCCCTTCCCCCTTCCCCTTACCCCTTACCCTTACCCCTTCAAAACAAGGGGGAGGGGGAAGGGGAAGGGGTAAGGGGTAGAAATGGGATTGGGCCTAAGTCAGAGCAGAGGAGGCCTGCAAACAGTTTGTTAACAACTAGAGGGAACGACACGATCGCTCGTTTACCCTGCTGGAATCGACAAAACTTTCCTCTTCTTACGCGGTCACTTTCTTTATTTCTACGTTGTCGACGCCACTAAAAATGTGAAAAAAACCGTTGTGTTTTAAACCAACAACGTCAATCTCAGTTACAGAACGGAATTACGATCGCGTCGGGTTCCTCAATTTGTATCTTTGTTTCCCTGAAACGGCAACATGGCCCCCGTCTCGCATTGTCCCCGTATCCGTTACAGCAGCCTCTCCACCATGTGTTCCTTTGTTTCGATGTCTCAATAAACCGACTCCATTGTCCCCTCCTCGGCTCCTCGTTCACGTCACCGCTCAAATGACCCAAATCATGCTTTCCACCGTCGCTCTCCACGTTGTGCTTTCCACCTCTTAAATGTATCTTTGGGTCCGTGAAGGGAGTGCTGCAGGGAAAAACCCACCCCTGGCAAGAAGGGCAAGCGAAAGAAAGAAACACCTTGTTAAAACCGCTCTTTTAGAAAGTTTCTAGCGGTCCAAGGACTGGACGACCTCTCTGGTCGTCTTCTCCCGTCTTCCAGACGGAGCCTCATCGGATTAGGAGCATGACCTTGGCCGCGGGGCTTGACCTCTGGAGGGTCGGAGGAAGACCGTTTCGGTGCTAGTCACCTTCACCGCCATATGTTTGACATGTATGCGTGGAGGTCTCATCTTCCTCATGCTACTACTACTTTTTACTTTTTAATTCATGATTTGTGTGATGCAATCTGAGCACAGGGCTTTTTTTTTTTATTGTTTGATGCCTTTTTTATCTCTGTGTTTCTTTTGATCTTGGCAAATAATTGTTCAGACCGCTTTGAGCGTGGCGCCTCTCCCCTCCGCTCAGCTGGAGGATGTCTTTTCTGCCGGTTAGTACCTGAATAATAAAGAGTTTTTGATCAAATAACTTTTTCTTCTCTCACCAAGTGGCAAAATATCTGTGTGTACACACCCCCAGATGAGCAGATTTTTGTGTCTACAAAAACCAAAGGTCTTCATCTCAGGACCAAAGTGTGAAACACCCACGCCGGTGTTTATTAGGATAAGCAGTTTTGTCTAAATGTTTGTGCTGATGGTCTAATTAGAGGCAGTGTGTGTGTGTGTGTGTGTGTGTGTGTGTGTGTGTGTGTGTGTGTGTGTGTGTGTGTGTGTGTGTGTATGTGTCTGTGTGTGTGTGTGTGTGTGTGTGTGTGTGTGTGTGTGTGTGTGTGTGTGTGTTAAACAGGACCATTATTCAGTGTCAAACTTGTATTGTGTTAAAAATAGTCAGTCAAATATAACACACACACACACACACACACACAGACACACACACACACACACACACACACACACACACACACACACACACACACACACACACACACACTAGAGCTGCCAGTGTTGTCAGGTGGTCATGCAGGTAAGCATCTGCTAGCTGTTTGCCCCTCTGACCCTAAACCAAATAGCAAGCAGTGAGAGAGATTGATACAGAGAGAGAGAGATACGCTAGTATGTGTAAGAGGCAATAGATGGAGTATATGTGAGACCTAAAGAAAGAGATCAAGGTTTGAATTTGTGTCGGAAAGCAGTGGGGGAAATATTTTTTTATTATTTTTATGAAGGGCTTTTTAAAACTCATTATAATATGTTTCTGGGGGCTTTTGGATGCTTTCCAGGGCAATTACTTCGAATGCTGGGATCCTTTCTATGTTGGCATCATTTCTATGTCGCATGACAGAACGAAATTCATTGACTCCAATTTGAATAAAACCCTGGTTTGCAAATCCAGAGTAAAACCAGAAGTTGTATGTTACTAGGTCCCCTTTATCCCAAATTTGAGGGCCAATCTATTTTTTAAGGGGCAAAGTGGCCCAAGCACCTGAAAATTTCCGACCATGCCATACAGTAGAAAACTATTTTGTCTTTTGCTATGCTGTTAAGTTTTGCCTGCTGTTACCAGTACAATTAATGCGGTACAAGTTTATGTGACAGGGAATATATGCAAATAAGGGTGTTGAGATGTAAGTCAAAACCTTCAAAATGGCATTTTATTCTATGGGATTGATTGAACTTGGCAGTGTAAATTTGTTTGGTACTTAAATGTCTGCCCTCCTTGTAAAGTCCCATTAAATCGATGTAAACAGAATAAGTGTTTAAAATTAGATATCAATGAGGAATTTGGACACAGAGCCCGTATTCCAGATTCCAAGTGAGAAACTAATTCAGGACTTTTAAATTGTGCATGAAAACGGATTAAAAGCAATGCAACTATTGAAAAAAATTGAGGGGTTTTATGTCAATGGATTTTTTATGAATCACCTATTTGATTTGATTGAGGGGGGGCACGCAAAACAGGGGGGCCTGGGTTGGCATATGCCCGCCATCAAACTTGATGGTCCCTGGTAAATCAGGCACATAAATAAAATGTGTACAAGGACACATTCTCCACATCGCTTTGCAGAGCCCGGGTGTTGGGGTGGGGTGCCCCCTTTATGTTAGTCGACGCCACTCCTGCTAAATCGCGGCACGGCACTGCTCAAGAAGAACGGAGAACCTAAAAATGTTACCTTGCCGTTACTCCTACGCATCATCTAGTTTGTGGTCTTAACTGGGCAACCAGTGGCCTTCGCATTATTGATGGCATAACATGAGACAACACAAGACCTTATATGGCCGTGCATCCTGGGGATGTACATTATGTTGACTCTAATGATATTGAGCTACTTCATAGAGGTATACAATGGATGAATGGGAGAAGGCGTAGAAGAGAAAGGAGGCGGGGAAGGGGAATGGGAGAGGAAGAGAGAGGTAATGGGAAGAGAAGAGAGGGGAGGGGAAGACACAGGACGGGGTGAACAAAAAAAGAAAGAAGGACGGAGAGGAGAGCGGCGGAGGAGAGGGAGGACAGAAAACGAGGAGAGCACAGGAGGGGAGGAGATGAGTGGACAGGAAATGAAAGGAGAGGAAAAATGGAAGAGGACGGAAGACGAGGAGGATGTGGAGTGTAGAGGAGAGGGAGAAGGGAGGAGAGAAGGGAGGGCGAAGGTGTTAAGTAACTCGGTGACAGCAGTGGCCCACAGCTGTGAACTTGGTTTGCCCAGAAACAGCCTGACAGGGCCTGCTGGGAAAATGAGTCTGCACAGGGCACGGAGCTCACACACACAGCTAAACATGTACAAGCCAGTGCACACAGACACACACACTTTCCAAACACCACAAGCAGACAAGACAGGTACACGTGCGCAAGGGCGGGGGCCGCGTGCGGGCGGGGGACACATGCAGGGTAAACAGCAGTAGAACAAGGTTTCCCCAGGCATTAGAGCATACATCAGAGGAGAGGGAGAGAGAGAGAGAGAGAGAGAGAGAGAGAGAGAGAGAGAGAGAGAGAGAGAGAGAGAGAGAGAGAGAGAGCGCGAGCGAGCGAGCGAGCGAGCGAGAGAGAGAGAGAGAGAGAGAGAGAGAGAGAGAGAGAGAGAGAGCGCGAGCGAGCGAGCGAGAGAGAGAGAGAGAGAGAGAGAGAGAGAGAGCGCGAGCGAGCGAGCGAGCGAGCGAGAGAGAGAGAGAGAGAGAGAGAGAGAGAGAGAGAGAGAGAGAGGGGATAAGATGGACAGGTAGATGGAGCGGTAATTGATGTGAGAGCGACTGTTGATGAAGCCAATGATGATGATGATGATGATGATTGGGATGATTATGGTGGTGAGGAAGGAGATGGTGATGCAGGTGTCTTTGTAGCAGGGGGGGGCTTTAATGTTAGCGGACATTAGAGTCAAACCTTTAAATAGACCATTTATGTGGCAGGAGGACCCTAAACAGATCCATACAGGCTGCCATATAAGTGAGCCTCCTCATAGTTGTGTATGTGTGTGTATTTGTGTGTGTGTGTGTGTGTGTGTGTGTCCGCTATAGTGAAAAAGTGTAAGCATGTGTAAGCGTAAGCGTGCACACTCGCAGACACGCAGTGTGTGCAAGTGTGCACGACCCCTAAATGCAAGCACACAGCACATCAGCCAGTCAGTGTTGCGGGTCACCCAGCAACCAGAGATTGGTTCCTAGGTCCATCCTGGCCAGGGCGGGGGACACCTCTTTGGGGAGGGATGGGAATGTAAGGGTTCTCCTCCTGGTGAAGGCGTGTCACAGGGATAGCCGCCCGTAATGTCTTCTGACAAGCTCGTTGGGGGCCTTTTTGCATGGCTGACACCGCGCCGTCGGAACCATAGTGGTTTGAAATGTGAGCCATCGATTGTGAAGGGGGGGGGGGGGGGGGGGGGGGGGGTGCTTCGAGTGGCTACAGCTAGCGAGCCTAGTGGTTAGCATACGACTGCAGCGCATTCAACGCTTCCTCCTCGCGCAATATGTTCCAGGGCTACGGGCGAGATGTGATGTCTACTGACAGACATTTTGCACAGGGTTTAAGACACATGGGGCAAACTTGTCATCGCTCGTGAGGTTTAAACACACACACACACATGCAAATGCTCTCTCTCTCGCTCTCTCTTAATCTCACACACAAACACAGGCACACCCAGAAACACATACACAAGCCCCCTGTCTCATCTACGCATTCCAGGGTAAACAACTATTCCCTGTTGAGTTTGCAGAAGACAGGCTCTTAACTAGGTCTAAGTTTAGCTGCGGCTCTCGCTTTGATAAACGGTTATCATCATTAGGGGTGGGCAAAAGGGCCGGGGTTTTAATAAATAAATAAATGTGTAGCCCTGTTTGTATGTGCAAAATAAATATTGATGTAGCATTACACATTGATGGTTTCCAGGAGGGCTGGGCGAGGGCATTTGCTCTAAATGCTGAATCGGTTCCTGACAGGGAGTTGGTATTGCCGCATCTCATTGCTGCCCCTTAAACCTTCGTTTATTTTCCTCGTTTTAATTAGTTTTTTCGAGATCCAACCAAATCAATGTTTTTCACTTCGGTGTAATAAAGCCCCCAGAAACGCCGGAACAACGATGACTTCAGAATGAGTTTTGAGGCGGTAATGGCTTTGTTCTTAAATAAGGTAAACCGTGGGTGTGCTTATGATAGCGGTGATGTAACCTTGGTAGATTAAATTCATAGTCGACTTCAGATTTTTAATTATGATGATTGAAATAAAGTGTGAAATAAAGGATTGCGTTTGATTACAAACAACACGTTTATGTTCTCACCGAACAAATGATCATTTCTGTGTGCGTTTAATGCAGGCGATTTGTGTTTAAATGTTTTATCACAACGCCCCCACACTTAAAGACCAGTTGGATGAGGCTAAACAATGCATTTTCGCTGTCGGCATTGCTACTATTTTATGGTTATAGCCACCACAATAAACAGCCACCATTAACAATCTCTTATTAAGTGATACTTAATGCTTGTAATAATGCAGTGTCGTAACGGTGCCTCTGTGAAGCCGAGTAGTCATTTTAACCTCGATAGACTTTTACATGTAATTGGAAACCTTAATTGCCTTTGGTAAAGTCACCCTGTGTCACCACATTCATGGCTGATCCTTTCATCCATCCGTCTGTCTGTACATCCATCCATCTGTCTATCCCTGCCACCATCCAGCCAACATAGAACAAGCATACCCGTCAACCCCCAATTACGTCATTCTTCTTTATCTTGGATACAGGTCAAGCATGTACACACGGACACTCACAAAACAACGGACGTAATTTTGTGCTCAACCAAACAACTCGATGATTCAATAAGGGAGAGAGACATAGAAAGAAATGGGGGAGAGCTAGCAACGCAGAGAGAGAGAGAGAGAGAGAGAGAGAGAGAGAGAGAGAGAGAGAGAGAGAGAGAGAGAGAGAGAGAGAGAGAGAGAGAGAGAGAACTGTGGTGAGCTCATACTACAGAGTTTCTTGTGTACTCTGTCTCATCTCGCCTCCCATCAAGCTAACTAGCATGTGAGGAAGGTTGCGTGTGTTGACGTGACAGGACAGCAGGGGCACATGTGTTTTCGCCCCTCAGGCAACACACATGCTGTCCTCCTGTGTGTGTTGGGGTTGTGTGTGTGTGTTAGGGTTGTGTGTGTGTGTGTGTGTGTGTGTGTGTGTGTGTGTGTGTGTGTGTGTGTGTGTGTGTGTGTGTGTGTGTGTGTGTGTGTGTGTGTGTGTGTACACAGTATACTCATGTCATCTTAATCTTCAGTAGAAAATGAAGAGCAGACTTACAGAGTGAGAGAGGAAGAGCGGAAGAGCGAGACAAACATACATATACACATACATCCACTGGCATTAGAAATTACAGCCAAGATGTATTTAACCAGTGGGGGACGGCCACTAGAGGGCATATCTATGGCACACTAAAGTAAATGGTATTACTTTTAACATACATTATTTATTTCAGGTCAACATTTTATCTGGAGATAAATAAACGCTATTTACACCAAAATAAGTTGGGCTCACACTATGTTGAATTGTTGTATAAAAACACGGGTAGACTCAAGAATATGTCGCAGTCAACCGTCAAGAGTACGGAGCTAAGGATGCGGAGGGAAAAATACTGGGAAAGCCAACTGTTAGCCCACTCCACAACAACAGTTCAGGCGTAATACTTTGGTATCGTGTCTTGTTTCTATCGTATTGTGCCTGTGGAACTGCGCTATGGCCCGTTTAAAGACAAGAAAGCCATTGCAAGTGTTCTGTGTTGTTTACATAAAGGGCATGAAAGGGAGGCAGTCCGGCTGGCTTTCGATCCAAACCTCAGGAAAGTCCATCAATTGTAAAAAAGATGGATTGGATAATCGATTCGTTGCATCGCTCACCCTACCGGTCCACTCAGGAAAACAGATGTGCCGAGTCGATACGATAGAAACAGTTCCGATTATAAACATGAACAGCAAGAGATCACATCAACCCCCACACTGGGTGGAACCCATTAATTATATTCAAGATTCAAAACACTTTTGGCATGAAAATGTCAGCCAGGATTGCGAAAGTGTTGACAACTTTGCGGGGTCTTAAATCGACGTAAGGGCATGGACTTTGACATTTTGAAGTGCACTAGCATAAGGATGGATCTATTATTCACAGGGGGCACACAGGCAGATAAACAAAATCAAAATACAGCTGAAGAAGAAGAGCTGAAAAGGGTTCACTTTCCTAGAGAAAAGTCAGACAGCAAGTAATTTCAACCCGGGAGGGCAATGCCCTCCAATATGGTTGAAGTACATCAAAGGCTTCATATTTATGCAAATGAGAGCAAGCACAAGAACTCTGTCTACGTTTCCTGGCTTATGGAGACGAGGAGGAGAGGGGAGGAGAGGGGAGAGAGGAGAGAAAGAGGAGTGTCTCCTTCTCTCCTCAGAGAGAGGAGAGAAGTAGACAGAAAGGAGGGATGGGGTGAGAAGAACAGAGAATGAGAGAGAATGAGAGAGAAGATGAGAGGAAAGAAGGGGAGGGAAGAGAGGAGAAAAGGAGGAGAGAAGAAGAAGAAGAAGAAGAAGAAGAAGAAGAAGAAGAAGAAGAAGAAGAAGAAGAAGAAGAAGAAGAAGAAGAAGGAGGAGAAGAGGAGAAAAACGGCGAGCAAAGATGGAAGTTGTTTTGGAATGGAAGAAGCAAGTTGGTGATGCTTTAAAGGAGGAATTTGAATGAATAAGTAAGATGTTCTTACACAAAAATTCCCCATTCAGTGAACATTGAGGAGGTTCATAGGAAGAAGATGGGATGAAGCAGGAAGAGAGAACTTGGTAGAGGACAGGATGGAGAGAGGGGGAAGAAGAGTGAAAGAGGAGGACGAAGGCCATTAAATATCCCTGGCCAGGCGTTATTTATGAATCAGCAGAAATTGTTAATGCAACGCACGCCCTCAACTTCTGCACTGAGTCAAGCCCATTTATATGAAGGCCACAGTATCTCGTTTGTGTGTGTGTGTGTGTGTGTGTGTGTGTGTGTGTGTGTGTGTGTGTGTGTGTGTGTGTGTGTGTGTGTGTGTGTGTGTGTGTGAGTTTTGGTCGGGCTGGCGACGTCAATGAATCAAACCAAACTGTTAATACATCATATAAACTTTAGCTGTGAGTTCATGTGTGTGTGTTTAACCTTGAACCACAACCTACTGATGCTAAAAAGATTGCCTTCAAAGTTCAACATGAATATGAAAGTCATTTAAAAATGTTACAGTTAATAGTTTATATAACTGGTAAGCATGGTCACACGAGAAATACGTTGCCATATTAATCTAAGGAGAAACCAAAATTGCTTGCTCCTTAACTTCCGAAAAATGTGGCCGTATTTTGCTAATGGAATCACGCATGTTCAGTAGCTTAAAAGCCTTGAATCCCCTATAAAAGCACAGCACATTTACTTCCACTCGCTTTTCTCTTCAACAGGCTTGCTAATGTACATGTTACTTGGAATAACCCATCCGCCGCACTCAAAAGGTCAGACAAAAGAAATAAACTCACAAGAGCACTAAGTTGATCACATCAGCCCCACTAAAAGTTCAAAATCTCACAAGCAACATCAGCTCTCTACCATTTCGTTCTTCATGAAGACCAAAGGTTACCAGGCCAGACCAGAGCAAACAAAACCAGGTCAAAAGTACTCAGACCAGAGCAAAAAGAACTGACCACAATAAATCAGACCAGAGCAAACAAAACCAGACCAAACCAGAGCAAACAAAACCAGACCAAAATAAACCAGACCAGAGCGAACCAAGCCAGACCAAATAATCCAGACCAGACCAGAACAAAATAAACCAAACCAGACCAAAGAATCCAGACCAGACCAAGATAAACCAAACCAGACCGAACATAACCAGACCAAAATAAACCAGATTAGAACAGAGCAACCAAAACCAGACCAAATGAAACCAGAACTGACCACATCCAACCACAATAGGTCACATTTCTATTAGTTTTCACAACTGAATCGTTTGTACCTGTGGAAATGTCACTTGCCTTGGCGGCACTACAACTGTCATTGTGGGGGTTTTGTCCTTCACACTCGAGCAAAGCACTTTCACAAATCAACAAAGATTAAGGGCTATCAGCAAATCTGATTCATTTTTTTCTGCTGAAATTGTTCGAGAATAGCTTATTTTGTGACACTTCTCGCCGAAAAAATAAATGTTCTCCCACTTTCTTCCCTCCTCGATTCATTCTTTAGCCTTGATCTATTAATATACGTACCAAGACCATACAACCTAATTAATCTGCCATGAGAATGATGATTATTTCATTTTTGATTCATCTCAACAAGTCATGGTTGTTATCTAAAGCATTAGAGAGACCCCCTCTCTCTCCGTGTGTGTGTGTGTGTGTGTGTGTGTGTGTGTGTGTGTGTGTGTGTGTGTGTGTGTGTGTGTGTGTGTGTGTGTGTGTGTGTGTGTCTCTCTCTCTCTCTCTCTGCTTTTCAAGCATCTTATCAGTAGTTCAACACTTCTGTCTCCCTCTTCCTTCTGTCTCCCTCTTCCTTCTGTCTCCCTCTTCCTTCTGTCTCCCTCTTCCTTCTGTCTCCCTCTTCCTTCTGTCTCCCTCTTCCTTCTGTCTCCCTCTTCCTTCTGTCTCCCTCTTCCTTCTTTCTCCCTCTTCCTTCTTTCTCCCTCTTCCTTCTGTCTCCCTCTTCCTTCTGTCTCCCTCTTCCTTCTGTCTCCCTCTTCCTTCTGTCTCCCTCTTCCTTCTGTCTCCCTCTTCCTTCTGTCTCCCTCTTCCTTCTGTCTCCCTCTTCCTTCTGTCTCCCTCTTCCTTCTCCTCCTCCAAGTCTTTAATGCATTCTCTTCACATTGAAGATGTGTGTTTTTTGTCCACTCAGGACAGCCAAGGGAGATTTAGGAAGACAGAGTACACAGCAGTACACACTACACAGAGAGAGAGAGAGAGAGAGAGAGAGAGAGAGAGAGAGAGAGAGAGAGAGAGAGAGAGGACGAGAGAGAGAGAGAGAGAGAGAGAGAGAGAGAGAGAGCAACAGGGAGATGGTATACAACAGAGAAGGGAGAGAGAGCACGGTTTCTACCAGATAGAGGCGGAGAGAGAGGTAGTCATGGAAAAGAGGAGAGAGTGAATATGATGAGGAGGGATGTAGAGACAGGGAGACAGAAGAGGAAAACCAAAAAAACAGGGAGTATAGAAAGAGAGTGAGACAGGCTGACAGATAGACCTTCTCTGGCAGAGGGGCAGATCGACAAGGGAGGAGGGAAGAGTGACAGGGGTGAGGAGAGAGAGAGTGCGAAAGAGGGAGAGCGAAGGAGACTGAGAGATAGGGAGAGATTGGGGATGAATGACAAGGAGGGAGGGTGACATTATGTTATATAACATGTCTCCTCCTAAATAGGGAGCAGTAATGGTAAAGGGGGAGTGGATTGGAATAAAATGCTGTGTAAGGATGGAGGCTCATTGCTGTGAACATCCCACGTCGATGCGTGCACGCACACACACAGACACACACACAGACAATGAAACAGACACACTGAAACACACAGATACACCTATATATAGGCTGGCATATACACGCGCACAGACACACAAGCACATACACAGACAATAAAACAGACACACTATAACACACACAGAACCTAAATATAGGCATACACGCACGATCACACACACACAAACACACAGCTTTGGTGCAAACAGACTCTTTTGGTATAAGCAGCTCACGTTCACTGCCACAGCCCAAGAGCTACCGCAAGAATATTTATTGGCTACTGGCTCAATGGCTGTATTGAAGGAACGGAGGCAGAGAGAGAGAGAGAGAGAAAGAGAGACAGAGAGAGAGATGAGAGAGAGAGAGAGAGAGAAGAGAGAGAGAGAGAGAGAGAGAGAGAGAGAGAGAGAGAGAGAGAGAGAGAGAGAGAGAGAGAGACAGAGACAGAGAGAAAGAGAGACAGAGAGAGAGAGAGAGAGAGAGAGAGAATATATACACGAGTGGATGAGAGGAGGACGGGAAATGAGGCACGAGGAACAAACTGAAGCATATAAAATAAGCGGTTGCTGGCCGTCCGATCCCTCTCCCGATCACCCCTCTTCCAAGCCCGCGCGGCTCCCTCCACTCCTCATCCCCCGTGCGCCCATTCCTATTCCTTCCTTTACCTCCGCAAGACACCTCTCGCAAGCGCAACCCCCCCCCCCCCCCCCCCCCCCCCCCCCCCCCACCCCCCCCCCCCCCCCCCCCCCCCCCCCCCCCCCCCCCCCAAAACCTCCCCTCAACTCAACACGCACACACGCATGCACTGAGATGGAGAGAGAGGAGACATAGACCTAGAGAGACAGAGAGAGGGAGATTGTACAATTCCCCCAAAACACCCCACATCTTATACCCGGTCTGTGCGCGTGCGTGCGTAAGACCTGTGTGTGTGTGTGTGTGTGTGTGTGTGTGTGTGTGTGTGTGTGTGTGTGTGTGTGTGTGTGTGTGTGTGTGTGGTTTGGCTGTGTGTACGTGTGTGTATATGTGTGCGCGCGTGCACGCGTGTATGTGTATGGGCGGTGTGCCCGTGTCGTTAACTCCTTACCTTGCGCGCACGAAGAGAGGGAGGCGAAAACGACGCTCCACAAACAGCAGCACAGCAACGTGATGCCCGGCTCCATTCTTCCTCCTCCTCCTCTCCTTCTTCTGCCTCTGTCCGTCCGGCCGTCTGTGTCTCTCCCGCTCATCCTGGTGTCCTGCGAGGGGCTCGCGAGACGGCGGCGTTCAACGGCGCTATTATTGATACATCTCCCGCGAACCGAGCGCGAGCCCTCTGAGCTCTCACCGGGCCGCATGCTGCTTCACATCCAGAAAACGGAGAGAGAGAGAGAGAGAGAGAGAGAGAGAGAGAGAGAGAGAGAGAGAGAGAGAGAGAGAGAGAGAGAGAGAGAGAGAGAGAGAGAGAGAGAGAGAGAGAGAGAGAGAGAGAGAGAGAGAGAGAGAGAGAGAGAGAGAGAGAGACGAGTTGTGGTGGATTCTCCTCCTCTAAAATATGCAAGATAAATCCTTCATATCCCAAAAAAATGTGTTCATTCAACAGCCCGAAGTGTGCGGAGATTTGGGGGAGATGGAGGGAGACAGGGCTGCACAGGTTGTCCCCTCCACTTGCTGCGAACCCCCCACCGTATTCTTCTTGAGTCGTAAGAAAACCGTATTCTTCTTGAGTCGTAAGAAATAGAAAGAAATTCTCCTCCGGTGAAAGGCTGGCTGGTCCGTATATCTGTAAGTCTCCTCCGGTGCGCTGGTATACAGTCCAACCACAGCAAAAGATTCACCCCCAAAAATGTGATTCAGCTTGGCTGCATTGGCTCCGCGGTGGTTTCTGCTGTGAATAAAACGGCTACAGATTAAAAGTAACGCATATTTGGGAAGGCGTCGAAAGCGTCACGCGGTGTCTCTCTCACAATTGTTGACTGATGATTCCGCCTGCGATAACTTCCTTCCTCGACGGTGTGTGTGTGAGAAGGATACACAGTCGGTCTTCTCTTCTCACAAGCGAGAAGAAAGTCAATTGTATTCTCCCTTTTCCTCCTCGGCCTGTCTTTTAAACATTCCTCCGGGTTCCCATCATCGTCCGGTCCTCTGAGCACCTCGGTGCCCGGTGCTTCTCCCCTCTCGCTTCCAGCTGAAGCATCTTCTCCTTGATATCGCCCCCCCCCCCCGGTTGAGGTCCTTGGTGTTCCCCGCAAACGAAGCACACAAGTCGGTTAGAAAGCCCTGGGTTCTCGTTGTCTGGTTGAATTTACATCCTACACACGACACGGGTCACGGTGGGCTTTCTTAAAGACATTTGAAATGTTAACTACAAAAAAATACGTATAAATGCCCTCGCAGAAAGAAAAAAAGTGGTTTGAATGCCGTATCTTAAGGCTCAGCCTCGCTCGGCATCCGTTGAATGCGTCTTTCCCTGCGCGTGTGTCTGTGTTTCCTATAGGCGTCGCGAGGCAAGACGACGACGTGTCCGTCCGCGGCTCGAGACTGGCTACGCAAGACTCGCGCTCCCGCCGCCGAAAGCAACGACGACAACCTGCAACCTGGCTTGCTCGTGGTTGCGGTGGGCACGAGACACACATCAACTAGTACAAGACACGCGCTAGCGCCAAACCGGAGCTGACTAGTCTACCTGTCTGTCGTTCTTCCTGTGCCGGAGCACCAACAACAAAAAAAAGAGAGCCATCATTCCTTCCTATATCTTGTGCTTTTTTTCCTTGAATCCCGTTTTTTTTTTTAGGAGACGTTTTCTCCTCTCGTGTTTTTTTTTTATTAGAAAAAGGCTTTTTCGATAACCAGAGGTGGGAAAGTATCAGAGATGTGAAGGAGGATCACTTTCATAGCTTTGTTACACTTCAGTCGTTGATGAATGTGCAGATTTGTCGTTGGTGAAAGTGGTGCATAGGCGTTTCTTGTTTTCTTGTTTAATAACAGGGGCTGTAAATGGAAAAATAATTTAAATCTTTGTTATTTTATTTACTTTCATATTTTAGATTACAGGCCATAGTCCTCACCTTTTATTTCCACTCTCATTTTGAACTTAGGCCTACTAAGTGAATTGATGATTGCTTTTATTTGATAAAAATATTAACCATAACCCCCTCCTCTGTGTGTGTGTGTGTGTGTGTGTGTGTGTGTGTGTGTGTGTGTGTGTGTGTGTGTGTGTGTGTGTGTGTGTGTGTGTGTGTGTGTGTGTGTGTGTGTGTGTGTGTGTGTGTGTGGGTCAGCCGAATGACTTTGAGTGCTCCGTGAATGTCTTGTGTTTTAATTGAAGAGTGTTCATGTTTCCCAGTGTGTGCGCGTTGTGCCGGACGTGCGTGCGTGTGTTACAAGATCCGTCCCAGATTTTCCTTAAAGCACTCTTCTGCCATCTACAGGCAGCTGTTCTCTCTCCCTCTGTCCCCCTGTCTCTCTCTATGTCTCTCTCTCCCTTATTCTTTCACTAAACTGATTAATTCCAACATATAAATGTTATACACTGACTGGACCCATGTCAAACAATGTGTTCATGCAAATGTATACAAGACTGTGTGCGTATGTGTGGGTGTTTGCCTGGATGTATATGTGTGTTTCCTTGGATGTCTGCTTGTACGTGTGTGTGTATGTGTGTGTCTGCACCCTTGTGTGTGCCCATGCGTGCGTTAGTGTGTGCGTGTGTGCATGCGTGAGGGACGGTATTTGCAGGGGATGAGATGCAGTGAGGGTGCTTAGGGCATGTTGGCTCCAACAATCAATAAGGTATGTGTGAGGTTCAGATCCTTAGAGGAAGAAAGCCATGCGTGGTGGTAGAGCTGGTGGTGTCTGGAGGGAGGGAGGGAGGGTTGAGGAGAGGAGTTGGGGGTGTGTGGGGGGGGGGGGGGGGGGGGGGGGGGGGGTTGTTGGGAAGCCATACCAAAGAGAGGAGCTATTGGAACGTAAAGGGGAAAAGGAGAAAATACCTGGCCAGGCAGGAAGGAGAGGGGGAGGTGGAGAAGGAACGGCAGATTTAAGAAGGGAAGTGAGGAGTACGAAGGTACGAGAAAATGGACAGAAGGACGAGCCAAACGGACGGTGCCGCAAAGAGGGGAGGAACAGGTGTGGTCCGGAGCAACACTGGTACAAAATGGAGGCTGGCGGGATGAGAGGGAGGATTAAATGGGAGCGGGAAGGGGAGCAGTGGCGTTTGCAGGCCATTTTCAGCGAGGGGCCGCAGGGGCCATGGTAAATACCACTGAAAGTCGTTGGTTCTTCGGCCGGTTCGCAGCCAAAATATGGTGCAATAATGATTTTGAACTCCACATTTATGGGGCCAAGCTTGTTATGGGGACACTGCCCTCCCCCCCCCCATGGAGCTGCCTGTGGAGAATAACAGAGAAGACAAGAAGCTGGGAAGTAGTGGGTGAGAGAGGTCAAACGTTCTCTGGTGGAACCATCTAGATAGGGGTTGCATGAGAATGGCTGTGTGTGTGTGTGTGTGTGTGTGTGTGTGTGTGTGTGTGTGTGTGTGTGTGTGTGTGTGTGTGTGTGTGTGTGTGTGTGTGTGTGTGTGTGTGTGTGTGTGTGTGTGTGTGTGTGTGTGTGTGTGTGTGTAGGGTGGCTGCCCACTGCTCCTGGTGGTTCTCGTGATGGGTTATATGCAGAGATTACTTTTGTAATCAATGTGATTACTTGTTTTACGAGCTCAAACTTAATTGTGATTTACTGACATACCCATAGACATAAATGAATTAAAATGAGGGGGAAAAATGCAATTTTGAAAGTGATCTTCACCTCATCTCAAACATTATTTCACTTAAGCCAAGTTCCGTTTGCGCCAAGTTTGTGGAGTTTGTATTGTAACCTGAAGGACAACGTATTTCTGGTTGTTTTGTCTCAGGTTCTTCATTCGGTACATCCTGCCCTCCTTAGTGGTGAACCCACAGCTGGTTTATAAGACAAGACGGTATGTTTTGATGGGCTTTCTGTCTTACACCCACTCATATCCATTTTTGATAAGCATTCCAGATCTATGATCTGACGTGCTGTGAAACCCACACTACAATGTCATTCATTCCAATGCTGGCTGAAAGAGTCAGGAACAAGCCCTTCTTCAAAGTCACACCCTCTCGAAAGGCTTGACGGGCCCAGATTAGATCCACGGTTGGTAATGGAACAGACTCTGAACTGGAAACCAATACGAGGCATTCTTCACTCTGGCAAGAAATGCAGCATTGATATGTGTGAGGAAATATTTTTTGGATAAAAAAATCAACTCCTGTGGGCTTGTCTAGCTCTCCTATGGCGTTGTCTGGCCCAATTGGGATGGCATGGCATTCACACCTCCAGTGTTGCTGTTCCGCTCCACCGGAGCCATCAGAATGGGGTCTAATGAGTATTCCGTCAACTTTTTCCTTTCGGCATGGGAAAAGCTGTGACAATAATCATCGGAAGGTGCTCCACAGCCGATTGGCCGATGGCTCGGTCCGAAAGGCTCAGTGCGAAAAAATAAGAATCGCGCAGCTTCAATTCCGGATAGCCACTAGACCACTAGTGTCAACTGTTAGCATTCACTTATTAATAAACAAATCATAAAATGTACACGGATTTGGGAAATAAGCGTCATGTGACACTCCCTGTGGAGCACATATAACGGTGGCTTTTGATGTGGCGCTCATGGTGGTGCAAAGAAAGCAATTTCAGTGGAGTAGGCATCGTTACGGTTAGCATAACTGGTGCTAAGAATGGTCTCATGTAAGGCATCGAAAGACGCTTGGAAAAAGAGCTTCCACAAAATTGTGTTTATTTATTCTTACACAAGAAAATATTATTTCAGGTGTACCCGGGTTATTAACTGATATGCTGCATTCAAGCCCTTTCTAAACCCTTAATGGCTGCTGGGTATTCAGCCAGTTCCCCAGGAAAGAGCATTTGGTTCACTTGACCTGACACCACTCACCAAACCTGATTTCTGTGTGTGCATCAACGAGTCACAGCTGCAGCCCAGATGACGCTGAGCCGGTCATTATTCCAATCAAATATTCTCCCACTTACAGAAAGCCTGAACCCCTAAGTCCCGCTGGTAGTTTTTTTAATTTATGTATATTTCATTGTGACACCATTATGGACGACAAAAACTCCCAGCAGCAGCCCCTTCGTCTCCTCCATGGAACCAGGACCCTTTTTGAGTTCTAATGTAAGGGTACCAGTGACGGCAAGTGACAGCGTGGCAAGCAAAGTGGTTTGGTGCGAGTCCAGATCTGCAAGTCATCACAGGAAATACTGAGGTTCACCAGGAGGGCAACATCCTCCTGAGCTGTCGGGACCAGCCTGAGGGAGGGAGGGGGGGGGGCCGTCGGAAGTGTAGCAGAACGCTGCCCGCGGGAGACGAGTTTATAAATCACTGATATCGTTTTGTATCCCAGTGCGCTACTTAGTAACTATTCCCTTTTTTCTTTTAACGACCACCGCACGCTGCTTCAACTGTGACTTCTGTCGTAGGTAGGGCGATCGAGAGCCGTTTAAAGAGGAGGGAAGCCACATGCACGATAAAAGAGGCCGTTTATCCAATGTTTTTATTTTTAGGTTATTGAAGTGTGACAGGCCAAATAACAGGAAGAGGCGTGAAAGTCAGGATGAAGGTGTGAAGGGTGTTTTGACATATATATGGCCAAATACAACCAGACCTTCCAAGCCCACCACCACCACCACCCCCATCAACGCCGTAAGAGCTAGACCCGCTGACAAAGCGAGACGGACAGAATGAGGGAAAGCGAGAAGCTTTCAGAACAGCTCCCACAGGTGCCGTATACTCAGGTAACGAGCAGTCAGGCCCCTATTCATCACCGGGTTTGAGGTGTGTATCTATCACACGAACCAGTCCACCGTCCCACGTGTGATGTCACCGGTGAAAGATGTTGAAATGGCATGTCAAGGTGACTAATCAGCCCTCACACCTGGTGGGAAAATGATTGGTCTCTGAAGCAGAGCAACGGGTCCTATTCACTGAGCGGACGTTTAGGCTCCATCCTGGTTCTACACACTGGGTGTTTGGAACCAAGATGGCCGCCAGCTGATTAGGCCTTGATGTTCTGTTTGGTTCTTCAGGGCCGTCCTACTCTTCTTGAATGTGCCTTAAATGAGTCATCCACAGGACGACTACACTTTCAGAGGTTAATCCCAATGTGTTGGATATGGAAAGTGGGTATTGATCACCAAAAGGTCGGTCGATGGGCGTGTCATGTCACGAGATTCTGAAGACACTGCACAAAATATCGGCGTAAGAATCACGGTACAATTGTTTAGCTGTTTCAGTGATAATTATACTGGACATGACACAAAAAAAAAATCTCACACAATGAAGTGAAGAAAGGCCAATATCTAAATAATAGATTTTGGGGAATAATCTACTCGCACTTCAGGTAGAATCTGCTTCCGTGCTACGCCTGCTGTGTCACCAATACAATGCGAGCTCTTTTCTTTTGCCTTGAACAGTCTGTGTCGCAGGGTGGTCTTGTGTTTCAATATATCCCCTCTCTTTTTGGTATTCTTTCAGTGTTGCTGCTGTTGCGTTTGGTTCTGGCACCAACAAACAATTGTTTTTTTGTTTTTTTTTTCACTCAGAACCAGACCCGGGGGAAACATTATTCCATTACTCAGCCGCTTCTCCCAACACCCCCGGTTGAAACACCCTCACCCCATCCGTCCCTTTGGTTCACATCAGGTTCACAGTGCTACAAAACTAAGAACGGATTCCCCCTCCCCCCAATTAACTGAACGTCAACCCAGTGAGCATTCCCAGAAGCTAACGGCATCTCCAAATTGTCAGACGGCCGAAAACCGAAGTCCCCTTCAGTTCAGCCATGAGATGATTGAGTCTTTTGGGAGAGCGCAACATTACACAATCTGCTAATATGCAGTTCCATGATAAACCACATGCATGTTTATAGCCTACAAGGCATAGTTTACAACTGAAATTCATAAATGCGCTAACCTGCTCCTCTTTGGCCAACAATGTGAACATTTTAGCACATGATTATGGCATCCTTATGGCCGTGGGAGCTCGGCAAAGTGCTCTAAGCTGCAGAGCATGCCCTGATGGAGTGTTTTAATATATTTCCTTGGTTTCCGATGCATATTAGAGCACGACGCTAGCGCCCCTAAACAGGACATGCACTAATGAGGTAATTGACTAATGGGATATCCAATCAGGGGGCCAGGGCCCGGAGGGCGGGGAGACGGCTGCTGCGGACACAAGTGAGTGCTTCCTATTTCACACATACATACACAAACGCACACATGGCCTCAGCCCCACAGACGCTGCGAAGGAGAATATTTATTCATCACCAGCTGCCGGTGTACGAGTGATGGAACTTGTGGCTTTGTGCGTGTGCGGTTGTGTGCGTGTGCGGTTGTGTGCGTGTGCGTGTGCGGTTGTGTGCGTGCGTGTGTGTGTGTTTGCGTGTGTGTGTGATCCTCATAAGGACCGCCCACCATTACCAGACATAAACCCATAACGCACACAAATACACACACACACGCAGACTCTCACACCCCAAACACAGACAATCACACACACACCCACACACAAACTGTCACATCCACGTATAACCCCCCCACAAACACATTCACACCCACAAACTCGCACATCCAAAAACAAACCCACCCACATATATACCACGCATACAGAACCACACACGACACACCCACAGACAAACACATTCAACACATTCCTACGCATGCGCTGAAAAACACGTTGTCATTTACTCCATCTCTCTCGCCTTCCATCCTACTCCATTCCCTCATACCCACAGCCGGCAGGTGAGGGAGCACCACCTCAAACACTTATTAGACTGTATTGCATGCTCGTTCACCCGCCTTCCCTCACATGAAACCCTTACGCACACGCACCCACACACAAACAAACACACTATGTTAAAACAGAGTCACACAAAACGTTATTATTGGTGTAAATCCAGCACCAATTGAGGTCCTGTCACTCTTTTGTGTGTTTGATTGTGTGTTTGTTGTGTATATGTGTGTGCGTCTTGATGTTTGCTTCATGTTTTTGTCCAAGTGTTACATTTATGGCTTTCAGGTTAATTAAGGGAACAATGAGGTCACACTTAAGAAAGCATCAAAGGAGCAGGAGACAGAGGAAGGAAGAGAGAAATAGGCAGAGAGTGGATTCAAAGGAAAATAAATTGAATCATTGCACTCGTGTGTGGGTGTTTGTGTGTGTGTGTGTGTGTGTGTGTGTGTGTGTGTGTGTGTGTGTGTGTGTGTGTGTGTGTGTGTATGTGTGTGTGTGTGTGTGTGTGTGTGTGTGATCTTCATAAGGACCGCCCACAATTACCACACATGAACCCATAACACACACAAATACACACAGGCAGACTCTCACACCCCAAATACAGACAATCACCCACACACAAATGGTCACATCCACGTATAACCCCCCCACACACACATTCGTACAAACAAACTCGCACATCCAAAAACAAACCCATCCACACATAAACCACACACACACACACACACAGACACACACACATTCAACACATTCCTATGCATGCGCTGAAAAACACGTCGTCATTTACTCCATCTCTCTCGCCTTCCATCTTACTCCATTCCCTCATACCCACAGCCGGCAGGTGAGGGAGCACCACCTCAAACACTTATTAGACTGTATTGCATGCTCGTTCACCCGCCTTCCCTCACATGAAACCCTTACGCACACACCCACACACAAACAAACACACTATGTTAAAACAGAGAAACACGCAATGTTATTATTTTTGTAAATCCAGCACCAATTGAGGTCCTGTCAGCCTTTTGTGTGCTTGATTGTGTGTTTGTTGTGTATATGTGTGTGCGTCTTCATGTTTGCTTTATGGTTTTGTCCAAGGGTTACATTTATGGCTTTGAGGTTAATGAAGGCAACAATGAGGATACACTTAGGAAAGCATTAAAGGAGCAGGAGACAGAGGAAGGAAGAGAGAAATAGGCGGAGAGTGGACTCAAAGGAAAATATGTGTGTGTGTTTATCATATGGGCTGAGGGTACGCAATTAAATATTTATATATATACATGTTTACATTAATGTAGCACACAAACGCAAAATGTTATTGAAGATGTTAATGTTAACATGAATGTATCAAACATGGTAAAATGCAATACAAACTTTTTTTTGGTAACTTTCCTGTCCTCTCTGTGACCTGAATATAGATGCTCGTTGCTCGCTTAAGCATTCAAACTTTTCAATTTGAGATGTTTTTTTCCCTCTCTCAATGCCAACGTCGTTTTTAAGTGGTGCTCTCCATGTACTTTATAACCAGTTCAGTCATTAGGTTCCGCTTCGATTAGCTTCCCCGGCGACAAACTGACGAACCACCTGAGAGAGAGACAGAGAGAGAGAGAGAGAGAGATGGAGAAGGAGCGAGAGAAGAGATGGAGAGAGAAAGAACTAGAGAGAGAGAGAGAAAGAGAGAGAAAGAACTAGAGAGAGAGAAAGAGAGAAGGAGAGAGAGAAAGAACTAGAGAGAGAGAGAGAGAAAGAGAAAGAGAAAGAGGAAGAGAGAGAGAGAGAGAGAGCGAGAGCGAGAGCGAGAGAGAGAGAGAGGTACCGAGAGCTAGAGAGAGAGAATCCAGCAGTGGGCCGGTCCGCTCATGAATATTAGAGGAGAGGAGTCTACCTGCGGACGAGCAGGGGAGTCATTAAAGCCAGCGTGTAGAGCAGTCCGACAGAGGTAAGCAGGTCTCTGCACTTCATCGGGTCGGCCATCTGGCCGCCTCCCCCCCCCCCCCCCCCCCCGCTCTGGTCATCTGAGGCCTCCAGGAGCAGCCCCACGCAGTCTGGAGTGGCTTCAGACATATGGCCGGCCGCCATCTTGCATTCAGTTATATTTCCAGGTCAGGCGGTGATGCGGAACAGCGGTTATGCTCTCCTGGCCTTACGAGGCACTTAGATAAGTCCACATCAAGTGAGGCATGAACAAAGTGATGTCATGGCAATCTTGAGGACATCAAATGTCTTTTTTTTTTTTTTTTTTTACAGAGCAGCAAGGGTGTTCAGATCCCGCCTCGAAGCTACTTCGTTCGAACCCCAATGTCCACAATCTACCTGGCATTTAACGGTTAACCCATACCTGCTCCTCTATGACATGTATCTGAATTCTTTGTAGGTCGCTTTCGATAAACCAGTTTGCTAAAAAACACAGTTGTGATAGAAAAGTATATCTCTTATATAGCATACATACACAAGTATATACCAGTGTCTGTTATAGGGCTGGATTGCTTGTACTGGTGGTGGGGGGAGGGGGGAGGGAGGGATGCACAAGGTAAAGTCTAGCAACTCCTGGGGTGCACTCGGGGTTTGGGCCAGGGCAGAGGAGAACAGAATGGCCTCAGTCATTCAGCTCTGCTGCATTTTGCGTTCATCCTCTCCCTCTTTTTCTTTCTTCACAAAACCATAATTTATACAGCAGACTTCACAGCCTGTGTGGCTGGAGGCAAAATTCTCACACACACACACACACACACACACACTCACACACTCTGCTCACTGTCTCTCCCCACTCCCACCCAACCCTTCTTCCCCCCCATACAGTTCCCTTTCCCTGCATCTCAGTCTATCTATCCATCTCTCTCACCCTGCCTTCTTCACTTCCTCTCCCCCTGTCTTGGTCAATCCCTCCCTCCATCTCAACTCCCCTCGTTCCTCTCTCCCCAGTCTTACTCTGCTCCCCATCTCTCTCCCACACACCATGTCTAAAAAATATACATGGGTGTTTTTCTGTGCTTCTCCTTTTCTCCCCTCTCATTCATCTCCTCCCTCGCCTCTGTCGTACTCTCCCTATCTCTCTCGCCCCCATATCCCCAAAAGGAAAATGTTTGTTGCTCTGTTGCAACAGCCTCAATGCTAACCATGTGAGAAGGAGATACTAGCATCAGATCTAGAACCACTTCCATTGTATTGTTCTTAAGGGCCGTGCATCACCTGATTTCTCATAGCAGTCGTGTACGCAAGCTGACCTGCATGAAGTCCCCCATACATATCATTAGAGAAGTCACCCATATCATTCAGTTAGCTGCGGGGAGACCGCTGAGCGGTTTCCGTTGAAACACATCAACAGCAGGGTCACTGCATCCATGGGCACCGCGGCAACCAGAGCGGCCTATCGTTTGGAAGGACGGATGCATTCTTCTATGCTAATTTCTGTGCTTGCTTATAAAAGGTGAAAACGATTCTTGTCTCATTTCAATAGGTCTTAATTTCCCGCATTCTCAACAGCAAAGAGAAACCAAGTATGGTTTCTCCGAGGACAGATTGGGAAGAATGCCAAATGAAGGAGAAAAGACTTTAATGAACAAAAATGAATTAATTACTAGAATAGATGGATGAGATACCAAAGATTCTAGTTAGCGGACCTAGTTCTAGCGGATACCAAAACTTTTTACCTATTATTTATCTCAGTTGAATCCATTAATAAGTACATTCATGTTTTACATATGTCGATAATATTCCAAATATAGATACCTGCAGCTTTCGGCTTGCCTCTTCGTGAGGTCACCTGAGAACCGGAGCAAATCTATTGATGAATTCAGACGACGGAAAAGAGAGAGGAGGAGGAGGAGCAGGAGGAGGTGGAGGGAGACGAGGAAGAGGAGCTAAAATAAGAAGAGGATAACAATTAGCGGAGGTTGTGGGATAGAAGGAAGAGGAGGAAGATCAGGAGAAGGAAGAGAAGGAAAAAAGGGTTGAGAGGAGGAATAATTGGAGGAGGAGGAGGGTAAGGAGGAAGAGGGGGATAAGAGGGAGAGGAGGATGATGAAGATTATGAGGAAGATGAGGAGGAGGAGACAGAAGGCAGTAGCAGTTAGATGGAGGACGATGAGGAAGATGAAGAGTAGGGATATGACGACGAGGAAGAGGAAAAGAAAGCGGGGGAGAAAGAGTGGAAGCAGTCAAACAGGAGGAAGGGGACGAGGAAGCCGAGGAACAGGTAGAGCGGGAAGAGGACGAGGAGGAAAAGGAAGAGGGGACTCCAAAGGGAGATGAGGAGGGGTGTGAAGGGCACGATGAGCGAAGCAGGCGCGCGGGCCCAGAGTCTGTCGGGCTGAGTAAGACAGTTGTGCGATGGGGTTGGACAGCCGTGTTAACCCGGGCCTCTCAGGTCCACACACATAATGAGACGGGCGCTACCTGAGCTATCTGATCTAATTACCTAGAGGAACTCGGCGCTCTGTCGGATGATGGCCTCAATTACCTGAGCGTACCTGTGGAGAGGCACGCGGCTAATCAAATATCCATACGCTCTTATTGCTACACGCTCGGTGAATGTATACCCGCGTGAGAGAGGGTGGGTGTGTGTGTGTGTGTGTGTGTGTGTGTGTGTGTGTGTGTGTGTGTGTGTGTGTGTGTGTGTGTGTGTGTGTGTGTGTGTGTGTGTGGTATAGGGTAAAACATAGCAGCTTTTTGGACATTATTGTTTTGTGCGCTTGAACGCATCAATGGCATTGTTGTTCATTCTAGTAGGAATAATGAACCTATTCACCCACTATAGTGTGTGTGTGCGTGTGCGTGTGTGTGTGTGTGTGTGTGTCTCTCTTGTGTGTGTGTCAGAAAATGGCTAGGGCTGAACTCAAACTCTACCCGGGATCTCCTCTTCCTCTCACATAAAGAGGGGGGCCTGGGTGTCCCAAACGTGGAATGGGTATACACTGCTACCCGGCTGACACACCTCCTCAGCATGCTCAACAATGATGATGCCGCTGTCAGAGAGCTTGCCAGAGCTTCCCTCATGCTGGACCTCAGGAAGAGGAAGGTCCCTCTGGCCAAAGCAGGCCAGGACAGCTTCTTAGGCTTTGGGAGGAAAAGCAGTGGGAAACTGGACAAACAAGCTGCGGGCTTTGGACAGTCAAACTGGAATGGACACAACACAACTCACACACTGCACCACAGGCATCTGATGCAGTTGTCACCGACCCATCTGTAACCGCAGAGGCAACTGTATATCCCAATGAGGCACAACACATGCTACAGAACACGTCAGCAAGGAGATTCCTTCTTAACATAAAACAAACAGAGACCAAACAACACTGGACTGGACTTAGAATGCAGGGAAAGCTAGCATGCCTAGACTTTGCCGACCACTCTGCTTCCCACTCCATGTACAAAAATGCTGCTGTTGGGGAGGACATCCTCTGTTTCACTGCCAAAGCTAGGCTGCAGGTGCTACCTACCAAATACAATCTGGCATTATGGTATCCTGCACACCACCATCCACACTGTATAATGCACTCTGGCCATCAACTTGAATCAGTTGCCCATGTTGTGAATGGCTGTACTATGTACAAAGGACTGTATATTGCACGCCATGCCCGACTTGTCGATCTGATTTCCAGCAATGTTAAAGAAGTATTTCTAGAAAATGTGACCATGTACAAACATTCACGCATCATGCCGGAATGGTTTAACAGCTCTATTGATGTGATGTGTAACATCCCAAATACTCCTTTTGTTGTGTTTTTAAACAGAGACAGAAGGGAAGTGCTCTTACTTGAGATAGGCTGTGTGTTTGATCTGTACATGGAAATTGCTTTTCAATGATAAAATCGTTAAATACCAGCCCATTCTGGAAATTCTAAGGGACCTAGGCTACCAATGCAAGCTAATAGTGTTTATTTTTGGAAGCTTGGGGCATGTCCACAACCGTGTTTTCAGTGGGTTAACGCTGGCTGGGCTCTCCAGCAGAAAATCTAAACAATTAGCAAAGTTCTGCTCAATATCAGCAGTATCTGGCAGTGTGGCGCAGGAGATGTTTTTTGTACCCTTGAACAAAGACCTATCTTATCTCTGAAATATTTGAATCCTGTCTCTCGTAATGTGATTTGTGGATTCAAATAAATAATTAAGTGTGTGTTTGTCTGTGCGTGCGTGTGTGCGTGTGTGTGTGTGTTTGTGTGTGTTCCAGTGGCAGCCACTTGTCCTGTTGCTGACAGGCTGCACTATTTAACCATTCTGTGGCGGCCATCCATCGCTATGGTTACTGTGTGAAGGAATGGTGTAATCAAAGTAGAGTGTCACAGTGACAAGTCTTCTTCCCTTTATCGGTTGCATCTTCAGTGGCAACAGACAGCCTGGGTGACCTTGTGGCTGGTAAAGGGTTGAAGGTTCAACGCCTGCATCACCTATGCAATAAAGCAAACCATTTAAACCCAAATAAACAGAAACAGAAATAAATAAATACAAAATAAATGGAATTTAAAGGTTAATGCACAAATAAACCTATAGATGGGTCTTACAAATGACGGCAAAAGTAATGCCCCAAGACATTTTTACGTACAAGACATCAGGCATTGCCGTCAGACCTGCTTAGGATGGCAGGTATGGATGTGATTCTGGAGGGGACACACGCCAAGTACTAAAGGCTCAATTAGATGGAAATGTGCACAAAAATGTGTCCCTAAGCGATGCCTACTCGCCCCAGGTTGCAGAGTTTCGATTTTTCAAGCAGAATGATTCATAGACAGGCAAAGGATTCATGGCGTTGTGATGTCCAACACCATCCACTGGCATTCGGCCACATGACCCATCCTCAGAACTGTAATCTATTACGGCACACACCAAAGAACATCAGAGCGACTGATTCACAATGAATGGTGAACCATCCCACTTTTCATTTTACTGAGCCGGTCGTCATGCTTCCAATACCCAATATTCAAAGAGCTGTACTTGCAGACTAGGGGTAATCTATTTTCTATTGGAAATAGAAAACAATAAAAAGTGACTCTGCATGGAGCTTATTCATTCTGTCTGTTGACAGTGACAGTGGGAGACAGAAGACACTAGTTGTTGTCATTCTGCCTAGTTTTTGACTGGTATTGGCACTGCCTCCAACTCTACTGGTCCGTCGAGAGTTTCCAATAACACGAACGTCAGACCGTTGCAACTATTTTTGATTCCCCAATTGTGAGCAACCGATAACAAAAAAGTATTAAGTCAATAACCTGTCCCGAGGATTTTCATATGTTCTTCTCCTACATGGATTCCTGGAGTGGTTGCAAAACAAAAACAAATTTAAAGTTATGCGCAGAGAGAGTCTGGAATCGACATGAAAGCTGCTCCGGCATGTTCAGGTGTTATGAGGCTGTCGGTTTTAGGGACTCGAGGACTCGGTGTGGGGTTTTCAAATTTATTTCCGAGTCAGGAACATCTAACATGACTTTCTATTAGATTACATCTCCCGAGAAACAGACTCCCTCTGCATGAATGTCTCGGTGAAAGAACGATCATGACGCGCCAGTGCTCTCAGAAAAAATGTGATATTCCCACATCATTATCGTCACAGCATCTACAGGACGGTATGATTATTCACTAGATAACACATTGAAAAGACCTAAAATGTACAGAAAAATGCCTCTCGCTGGTACAGTCGGATTGCAGACAGGAAGTTAAAGAATTTGGATTTTTGGAACAACCCGTATAGTAATGTGGATGTGAATATCCCGTGCCAGCCAATGTGATTTGTAATTTTCTAGCAGCAAACATCTTGTGAGGCTTCACTGGCCAGCACCAGTAGCCAGCTATCCCCTGTAAGCCCCTTCAGTACCTGCCTGGATTCTGAGGACTTAGACGGGGGGAACAGACAGACAAGCCCTGTAAACACATTAACCTCAGCCCACTTGATCACCAGCCTACCACCCACACCTCAACCACAACACCACACACACACACACAGCAGTATTTTGGTTTGTTTTCTCCATCACTGTTGTCTGAATGACACATTCACACAAAAACACACACACACACACACACACCCACACACACACACACACATTCCCTGGCACCCAATTTGTGTACCCTGAATTCTAGATAGGAAGAGGAAAGGGAAATGTAAAGAGAGGTGGATTAAACCTGTGTGTGTGTGAGTGTTCGCTCGCGAGTGTGTGCGCGCGTGCGCGCGTACGCGCGCGTGCGTGCGTGTGTGTGTGTGTTGAGTTGGGGGAGGGACTGGGGGGAGGGACTGGGGGGAGGGAGGATTACCTGTAGGTGGTAGGTAAGGACCCTTGAAAGTAGGAGATAAGGGAGGAAAAATCAGCATACAGGATACAGGGGAGTCATAATACAAGGGAGAGGAGGAGGAGGAAAAGGAGGAGGGGAAATTGGATTACAGGGGAGGAGGAGAAAGAGAGTGAGGAGGAGTGGGGTAGCAAAAATGAGGAGAGGGGAAAGTGACAGCGAAAAAGGGAAAGAAGAAAGATACGGGGGGAAAGGAGAGGGGGAGGGAGAGAAAGAAAACAGAGAGAATGACAGGGGGAGGGAGAAATAGAGGTGGAGAGGGACCGGCAGAGAGGATTTAACAAGCAGGAGGTCCTGGATGAGGAAGGAGCGGAGGCAGATGATGATGATGATGACGATGACACCATCAGTCGTCTGAACAGCCCTGTGTGTGTAAGCGTGGGTCCGTGCGTGCGTGCGTGGGTGCATGTGAGAGAGAGACCAGGCGTGTGCCTGTGTGCGACAGAGACCATGAGACACAAACAGCAATGTCACATGAGGTCTACCCGGCATCATCGTGTCAATGTTCCCACGGTTATTCGGCCCAGTTGCCTGGTTACCTGGTTAACGAGAGAGGGGGAGGTAGGAAGAGGAAACTAACAAATAACTTTTTTTTAAAGTTGAGTTTATTAATCACTGCTTCTTTGCTAGAAAAGCGACGGACAGTTAGAGACAGAGCGAGAGAGACAGCGAGAAGCAAGAGGTTATTAAGTTATTAAAATGTGCTCTGATGTCTGATCGCATTAAGACTATGCATTTCAAAACATAAATCATTGATCGTTTATATATAAAGTTAAACTAAAGGCTTCATATTTGAATAAGTGTGCATGTATGTGCCTGCATGCCTGTCCGTGTGTATTAATTGCTAGTTGTTTATGCAAATTAGAGTGTGTGAGTGGGTTTGTGTGTGTGTCCAAACGAGTCACACGTCAAGACTAAGATGTCAAACCTTTCCCTGCAGTATGAAAATCAAGCACATCGCAGAAACACGCACACGTATAAATAGTCTAGCTTTGCATCTTTTAGACAAATGTGCCACATACACACACACACGCACACACACTAAGAAATAGTCCTACATTGTATCATATGAACACACGCACATAAAGACAAATAATTAATAACAAAAGCTTTTTTGTATTTTATACAAACACACACCCACAGTCATTGACTCGCATGTATAAAAGTCCTGCAATGTATACACAAGCCCACACACACACACACACACACAGGTATAGTCATATATAGTCATAGACACAAATAGTTCCATGTTTACACACAGACTCAGACATATCGCTCACACACAGTCGTAGACTCACACACAAACAGATGCACTGTAGCTCACTGCCCGAAGAAGCAGACATCCAGTGTGTTGTATTTATGTCCACTACCAGAGTGACCTGTTGGAGCTGTTAGCTGAGAACAGAGGGGGTGATGCTGCAGGCGGTGCTGAAGGCCACTCACACACTAGCAAATTGGGACAACACGCTGCCCTCAAACTGCACAATGAGCTCCACTGAAGATGTCAGCCGGGCAAACGCATCTGTGAGTGTGAGCTCGTCTGTGTCTGTGTGGTGTGTATATACCTCAGTAAGAATGTGTTTGGAGTGTGTGTGTGTGTGTGTGTGTGTGTGTGTTTCCCCGGTGTGTGTGTGTGTGTGTGTGTGTGTGTGTGTCTATGTTCTAATGCAAATCTTTATTATCACACAGTGTGTTGTACAGTTAGTGTTTTTTGTTTATGTGTGTGTTTTCTATGTGCCAACGGTGATGCTGCTGTGTTTGACGGACACAGACACATGTGTGCGTGTGTGTGTGTTTGTGTGCGTGTGTCTGTGCTTGCAGATGCGTGCGTTCTAAAGCGTGTGTTTCCGGATGTGTGTGTTGCGTGGCTGTGAAATGAAGAAAAAAACAAATACATAATGGACGACAAGCCCACTGCCCCCAAAACCAGTGGGACAGTGTGGAGAAGTGGACGCAGCTGCCAGTCGTCCCCCCCCCCCCCCACTCCCATCACAACACATTCCCACTGATAGTTCATCTGTTTGTGTGTCATTTCAATGTCATTGGAACAACGACATCAACAACAAAAACAAGCTCCGAGAAGCCTCGCGCCGCCGCAGGCCTATTCCTTGTCCCACTTTATCCCACTAAATGATTGACAGGGACGCTAGAGCCCGCCTCCCCTGCAGACAGAGAAATCACATTTGGGCGTATTAGCATATTAGACAGCGATGATGTATATTCTTGCGCTGCTGCGCCCCAGCCGGACACCCCCTTGTCTAATTGTTTATCTCGACAAGCCCATTTGCTCTGACCTATTTCTATATATATTTTATTTGCATAACGGCGTTTGTCTTATTTTAAGTAAAAGGAGATGTATTCCTGTAAGAGACAAACCCAGCGTGACATCTTGGATCTGCAGTAGTAGAGGATCAAGGAAGCGTAGAAAAAACCGACATGTTTATATTTGAGCTTGTCACCTTGTTACGCAATCAAGTATATTTATTCGACATCGACATAGCCACAAATTGTACCACTGAGTATGTGTGTGTGTGTGTGTGAGCACAATCATACGTGCGTGCATGCGTGTGTGTGGATCTGAAATAAGGAAACTGCACATTTTATTTACAGGCTAATCAAATGCAATCATACCGTATGTTTTTGTAAGCGGGTGAAATATGGAGAAACACATCAACAGTCTTAGTGATTTACCGAAATCTAAATTTCCCTGCATGAATAAAATCACTAGACTCTGATTTCATTCCTTTAACATCTGCGGCCGGTGTAAAGAATGGAATGCAAAGGTCACGGCAGTTGGGTGTAAGAGTATCTGGTTGAACAATCAGAGAAGAAACATCAACTCGACTTTGTTTTTGCTATAATAATGTTACTTTAAGTATTTTCCTGCAAACCTCACTAGCAAAAATACTATGTTTGAATGCATGATAAAAACTGCTCTTTTCCGTTTTGAGGCGCTGTGATTAGGGGTGAATGTCTTAGACTTCTGAAGCTTTCGTTGGTTACAGTGGGGTGGCTTTGAAACAGTTCTGAATAAATCACCTCTGTGCGATACTCAGTGGGAAAAACTACCACCTGTATATCACTAACTCAAAACTTGTATAATACTATGCAGCTTTTCATCAACGCAGTATTTTCCATGAAGCAGAAATGAAAAGAGGCAATTTCAATTCAAATAAAAACGAGGACCTTCAGAGAATCATAAAACAAATAAATACCTAACATTTTTTATTCTTTCTCTCCATGTTGGTTTACGTAAAACACAAAAGGTGGATACGTAACAAAGAAGAAGTCTTATATAAATTTAAAAAGCAAACAGAAACTGCCGGCATGAACACCACCGCCAGTACCCACGTTATAGTGCAGTTTAGTGGGCATGGAGTGGGGTCCAAGGTGCCTGAAGAACCAGAGCAACCTTCATAAGTAATGTGGATACAATAACCAAGTGGGTAGAAGAATTTCTAATATAGTCTAGTGTCTCTTTGAAGTCTTTTGGTCAGGCTTCCAAATGCACAGCAGCTTAATTAGATTGGAAACTTTGGCACTTTAATGCAAAGTTTAAACCACATTTGAGGATCAAAAGAACATTATAATCCAAATCTTGGCCAATTTCTAGTCTCATACCACCGACTCTGAATTTAGAAAGTATTTAACTAACCCTTTTCCATAATTAACCGTCCCCAACAATAGTACCGGAAAAATGTGCTTAGGACTTGAAGTTGAGTCTTTGTTGCAATATTCAAAAGTATCCGGGAGTTTAGACCACAATTCAACACGGGTGAGCGATGAGATTTGTAAGATGATAATCAGTTGCAGCATTTAAAACAGCATTAAAGTCAGTTCCAAGCGTTTCATTTAACTGGTCCTGGCATCGTTCCCTCAGGGCCCTGCGCAGCTCAGCGGCTAACCGCTTGTTTCTTCGGGCAGGTGTGAATGTTCTGGGTCATGTTTTTTCTTGCTTTGATTTTGAACAGTTATGAATGTTCTGGGAGACGCTTGTTAAGGGGTTGTTACGTAATCCCTTTCGCATGCTAAGTAGAGCGCTTGTGAGCTAGCCAGGAAGCATTGTGCACATTTAGCAAAAAAACGAAAGTTCGGTTGGCTAGCATGATTAAGAGCTGAAATTAATTATCGCGGACGGCAATACCTGGTCGACCACTTAGTCGATTCCCTCAGGCAAATCCGCTGCCAAGTAGACAATATAATATTCAGGTGTGATGCAAGATATTGTTAGCATGCATTTTAATTCATATTCAACACAGTACAGTTACAAAGAGAGGCATTGCGTTGAGGGTGATGAATGGGGAAAGGGACTTTGAAATGGAGTCAGATGACATTGATCTCACAGACGATCACAAAGACGAAGCAGTCGTTCTGGAATAATACAGATTAATTATTGTGGTTCAATGTTTGTTTGTAAGGTCAATTTTGAAACACGATTGTTCCTTAGTAAATACCTTAACACACACACTTAACACATACAATAATTTAAATAAAGATACCTTAACTATTACAGTAAGGCCTAGTCGGGTAGTTGTCATCACAGAGTTTAAATGCATTGCTACCCCTCCTCCTCCGCAACAACTTCTGTAAGCTGAAACAAATAATTCTTCCATTTTTCTATTTTAAGGCTTTCAAAAGTTGTCGATAAGGGAGGAGAAAAAGCAACTACAGTGTGAGTGTCGCAGCGATGATACCTTTTACGGACCCGATATCTCACTGCACCTTTCCGTGCAGTACTGCAACACTGTTTTAATCCCATTCCTCATCCACCAACATCAACTTGTTTACCCCAAAATGTGTTTACGTCTGACGGGGCAGAGCAAAAGGAAAATGGAGATGGATGGAAGAGCGAAGCTAGCTAGGTGGTTGCAAACCCAAGTTTGGCAGTTGAACACTCCCCAGTGCGTCTGTTGGAATAACTACAGGAGGTAAAACAGCAGAAACCGAAACAGCTCGACAGCGAATGAAATAAACAAATGAATGAATAAATAACGGAGAATGCGTTCTATTGTGCTGTAGTAAATGAGTTGTCAGAGTTCATTTCATTTCTTTTGGTTGGGGTTTTGTTGTGTTTTCTCTGAGCCGTTGTTTGAGAATATGACCCCCACCCACAGCATTGTTGGGGGTCCTCACAGACCATCTGGCCAACGGCAACTTTCATACTCTGATGGACAGAATTAAGGACGAACGGCGGGAACGAGAGAAAAACAGACGGGCAGACACCGAGACCGACAAAGTAATGAGATATGATTACCCCTGACATCAAAACTAGCCTCTTGAATCAGAAGGCTCAACAGAACATCTCTTCATAATAAATAATAATTCATTTTATTTGTTGAGCACTCTTCATTCTAGCAGAATCTCAGAGTGCTAGTATACAATTTTTTAAAAAGTAGGAAATGCCTTTATGAATAAAAAGGTTTTTAGGCCAGTCTTAAAACAGGCTAGTGTTTGTGTTGCCCTTAAGTGGTCCGGGAGGCTGTTCCACAGTCGAGGGGCTGCAGCGGCGAAGGCCCGGTCGCCCATGGTGCGTAGCCTGGTGTTTGGGATCTGCAGGGACAGAATGTTATTGGATCTGAGGGGGCGGGTTGATTTTTGGGGAGTGATGAGTTCTTGCAGGTAAGGGGGGGCATGACCGTTTATGCATTGGTAGGTGAGTAGGAGGACTTTGTAGTTGACGCGGGATGAGACAGGGAGCCAGTGCAGTGAGTGTAAAATGGGGGTTATATGGTTGTATTTCCTGACTCTCTTCAGGGACTGTATCCCTCGTTTCTCTACACCTTCACCTCGGCCCTCCTGGCTCCCTCCATCATCCCTCTCTGGAATGTTCTTGCCTTTCTTCTACCTACTCATCAATGCATTCAGTCCCCCGCCACACATCGCCCACCGCTCTTTACTCTGACTATCCAGCCGTCCATCCGTCGCTCCATCTCTCCCTCTCTCTGCCTCTCCATCCACCTGGGCACATTTACTCCTCACTGAGCAGAGAAATACAAACATGTCCCTTAACCGACACCGTTTTCAATCTAATACAAGAATTGGTAGAAGATATATGAAATTGAAAGTCGCGGCGCGACTAAACTCTCTCCAACCGCGCAGAGGAAGAAATGAATTTAGAGAAACGAAATGTGTATTTTGGTCAGATCAACGGCTGAAAAGAGATCATGTAGGAATGTTCATTTTCAATATCTTATCTATCAAACTATAAACATAACAGTAGGAATGTCTTGAATAAGGACATCTAGAACCTTGCAGACCTTTACAAATGTGGCCTCCAACACCTCCAGCTGAGAATGAGTGGGATTTAATCGATTTCACATTCAAGGGAGCATATCTTGGACATCTAAAGAATGGTCTTTTGAGAGGTGCGTGGATGAATAGATGATTGGAAGAGGATATACAGTATAGGATAAATGGTGACGGGCGGGCTGGATGGATGAGTGGATAAGGACATACAGTTTGGATGAGGAGGTGTATGGATTAATGGATTGATAAATGGATGAGGGCTATACAGTCGAGGTGAATGGGTGAAGGGGTGGATTGACAGATGAGTGGATCAACTCTATGGGTGGACGTATGAAGGGGTGGATGGTTGGAGAGATGGACCAATATATGGACGGACAGAGGGATCAGATGTCCTGTCTGATGTGACGACATCGGCACTAGTGATCCCTGAAGGTACAGGAGGAGGTCAGGGATAATGAGGAACTACCTCCTCCCCTCGCTGCAAGAGGAACGCCGTCCGAGGGAAAACGAGGGAGCAGTCAGTCTCCGGCCGCGCTGGGCTGAAGGCTGTTCATTTGCTCAGAGTGCCTCTCGTTTTTACAAGGCTTGCTCCGAGCAAACACAGCCAGCATCCCTATCACCGTTAGCTGTTAGCCAGGCGGCTATAGTCTGCTCCTTATAAAAGGGATATTATGCTCTCTTCATTCCTTCGGGTTCTCTTATTCTTTTTCTCTCTCCAGTACATCGCTCTCTTTCTCTCTCCGAAAACCCTAACACTCATAACATACCCCCCCCCCCCGTCTCTCCCTATCCTTACACATCCTCCTCTGCTTCCCCCCTCTTTCCTCCCCTTATCTCTCTCTCTCTCTCTCTCTCTCCCTCTCGTTTTGTATGCATACTCGACCCCACTCTCCCGTCACTTTCCCGTCCCCTTTTATGGCTGCGGCGGGGTTGAGGCAGCAGCAGAGTTTCACCGTTAATAAACTCTTAAACGCTGCGATAACAAAGTGATGTGATACTAGAGAAACACAAAGGCGTACGCTGTTCTGGAAGAACCACTGTGAACGAGTGTCCTTCCCGGCCGTCGGCTATTGTTGTAATTCCCTTCCACCGTCGAAACCTGCGAACCCCGGTATCGCATCCTATTCATGTCGGTCCTCTCATTCTCTCACTATACTTCCTGGGGTTCACTCCCAGAAAGAATATCATTTCAATTAAAAAATGTCTGGGAAATATGCTGGGTGATACCGATAGGAGAACGGACGTGAGTCAGACCATAGGGAGCACACAGCTCAGACTGATGACATATCAATGGTTTGAAGGTGGAGTTGGTGCTGCAGTACTGCATTTTTTTTAAAACAGTTGTATGAAGCAGTATTTGCTTCTTCTAGAAAATAGCATAGCGTGACAGCTCCCTTTTAAGTGACCAATATCACAGTGATGAATGCATAGCTGTTGAATGCAAAGCAGGCACATAGCAGTGGAAAAACACTTGTGTAATTAATTGTCTTTAAAGACACTATCTCTGAATGAGGTAACACAATGGGGATTGAGTGTAGGGCCTACTGATGAAAGCCCGTCCATTTTTTATGTAATAAATGTTGCTAGGTGGCAATGGCGACACTGTTTGTATCAATGGGAGAAATTAGCGCTTATATGTCCCCAAAGAGAATGAATCGGAAATCTTCGAGATTGCTTGTTTGAAGATTCATTAATCGGGGTTACCATTTTACGTCAAACATGAAGTTCCATAACCATAATCAAGTGACTCATTAGATGAAGTGGTTCTCAGAAATGGAGCATACCTTTTTGAAAGGTATCTTGGGAAATAAAATCTTAAAGCAGCTTTAAGAATCAAGAAAAATACTTTAAAAACTGCTTGCTTTCTTCTTTCTCAGTCCTTCCAGGTTCCCTAATTATTTTCCAATTGTTCCAAACAATTGTGTGCAGAAAGCCATCGTCTTTCTTCGTCTCTCTCTTCCAGTACTCTCTCTCTCTCTGTCTCGCTCTCTCGCTGTCGCTCTCTCACTGTCTCTCTCTCTCTCGCTGTCTCCTAATCTCTCTTGTCTCTCTGTCTATGTCTCTGTCTATGTCTCTCTCTCTCTCTCTCTCAAATTATCTGAGCGTAGTTTCATGCCAATCTGTCAATCTGTAATATTTTCCTGTTGTCTTCGAATACTCCAATACCTTGCATGAATTCATGCCTATCCACATCTCCACAGTAATACTGAATGACAATGACTAGGCTCTAGTTGCTGCTCATCCATACTGTGGTATGTTTAGGGTGTGTGGTGCATTGATGGGCTGATGAGAAGGTGGAAAGATGGATGGGGAGGTGGATGGATGCATGGATGGATGGATGGACGGACGGATGAATGGAGATTAGAGAGAGAACAACAAGAAGCATTCTTTCATCTTCCCTGTTTTTCTTCAAATACAGCTTGTAGTAATTGTTGGCCTCTGGCAGTATCTCCAAATAACCAACAATGAGGAGGACCATTAAGATCTTGTCATTTCTATCAAAGCTATAGCTAAATTGTGGGATATATTTATGTTGATAGGCAGTACTGTGAATTTAATGTTAATGGACGTACTGGTAATTATCCTAAAGATTACAAACCTAAACGATAGTTGTTGATGTTGCTCTGAATGTGCTAAATCAATTGCATTCATTTATAAAGTCGAGTTGAGGGACATTTACTTGCAGTACAGCCAAGTTAATCTGTGTTGCTAGTAACAATTATAAAACGAACAATAACTTCATTTATATAGCGCCTTTCCAGGATCCCAAGGACGCTTAACACGTAACAGACGAGATAAACAGATATAAGAACAGAAAATACTGAATTCGCATTCCAAAGATTCAGCATTGTGGATTTCTGCCAGGATAGACTTGCAGAGAGTTGGGGGCTGCCACACTGAAGGCTCTGTCCCCAAAAGTCTGCAGGTGTGTGTGCTGGCGGTGGTGAGCAGACCCAGTCAGACCCCTTTGAAAAGGAAGTGGAGGCAAGGGCATGGAGGCATTTGTAGGTGAAGAGCAAGGATTTGTAGGGGATGGTTGAGTTGATCAGGGTGGGGGTGATGTGACATAAGGGCTATGATGGGTACCCCGGACCGGACTCCATTGCAGGGATCCAGACGGGATGCGAGTCTGAGCGTGAGGGCAGGGGTGTGGAGTTGATTTTGAAGTGCTAGACAGCAGATTTAGTTATGGATTTGATTTGACCGGAGTGAGAGGGTGGAGCCCAGATGACACCCAGGTTGCAGACTTCACAGGGATGGGCAAAATACCTCCAATCTTCCAGATCAGGGCTTTGGGCGCCACAACCACTAGCTCTCTTCTATTGCTGTTTACCTTTAGTAGCTTCCATTTTTGGTATTTTATGTAAGCAGTTGACAAGGGACTGTGATGGGAACTGAGTGGATGGTTTAAGGCTGAAATAGATGCGTTTCTGACCAAGGGGGAGCATCTAAATGGTATAGGGGAGGGGTCCAAGCAGAGAGCCTTAGGGCATGCCTTGGTTGACTTGGGCCCGGTTGGAACTGATGGTGAAAAACGATCAGAACACAAACCGTTTGAGATAGGCGGTTGAGGAAGAGGGTATGGGAAACTGTGCAGGAGGCTTTTTCTCCTGCACAGTTTGTGGGAAACTGTGCAGGAGGCTTTTTTGATGAAATGGGTGACTGCAGTCATTTCGAAGCTAAAGGGGACTATGCCAGATCCCAAGGTTGAATTCATAATGTCCACCATGATGGGGCACAGGCTAGGTAGGCATACCTTGACCAAGGCTCTGGGCATGGGCTCTAGAGAACAGGGGGAAGGTCTTGGAGTAGTATTATGCCTCGGTCTGAGAGAAAGCTTCATTATGGGTCCTTTCGTGGTCTTGAAAGCCTATCAGGGTGACAAGGAATTCAGCACAGTGACAGAAATTCAGCAAAGTGACACGAATTCTGGGCAGTGACAGGAATTCAGCGGAGTCCTTTCAAAGGGTTTATTTAAGTGAATGTCCATGCTTGGAGTTCACTCTGATATGAAGAAAGAAAAGTTTACTAAACAGTTATTTAAACGATTAAAAGTTTGCTTCTACAACTGGAGTAGATATATCCAATAATAATGGGTCAGAATGATCAGATTACAAACACCATTACTCATGTATATGACAAACCATGTATATCCATCTTGCACACCTGTCGTCATCATCAATAATTACAACTAAAATTATCGCTGCAGCTAATTATAATTAGAGGTTCTCAGATGTTTGGTGGACAACCAGGATCAGCACAGAAAAGGTAAACAAATATTTTCCCACATATTTCACCCACACATCCAGAAAAAATACGAGTTAGAGAATTGCATATTTGTGAGGTAGGCGGATGAAATCAAACTTTCAAAGAAAATATAAAATAAACTTTTATAAACTAAACTGGCATTTATTTTATATAATAAATAAATGCCAGTTGGAAAATGGGGGTGTCACAGCAGTAGAAGTACAATACAGTAAGATTTATTAAATAGAATCGGGACGAAAGACACAAAATAAATATGGTAAAGAGTAAAATATATACAAGAATATGCAAAGATCTACAGAAATATTAGATAAGAAATTATACATACATTACAAATACAATGGAAGAATGAAAGAATTTTGTGGGAAAGATAGTAAGGAAGTGGGTATACATCCATAAATCAATCCATCCAGTCGAGACACACGTGGCTATCCACTGGGGGCCGGCCGGCTAAGTGTCCCTTAAATGTCCCTTAAGTGTTCCTATTTCATTATCTAGAAAGCGCGCATAATGAACATGTCACGTTTGCTTAGCATGAGCAGCGGGAGTAGCAACATCATATTTAATGAATGGATGAATCACAGGAGGGTACGTCATTTGCTCGGATTGGTGCTGTGCTAATCTAATCATTATCTTTTTGTTATCCTTGTGTGACTTGCGTTTAAACGATATACATCTGAATCCAATCCATGTTGCTTTGCATTAAAAGTCTGCTCAATTCATCAATATAACTAGTATTCAAGCAGTATCCTGCACATGAAAGTATGAATATCCCCTTCTTGATGCCTCTATCTGGATGTAATATCCATGCTAGGATGTGTTGGATTTGGGTGGGGGTATTTACAATTGCATTGTTATCCAACAACATCCGCCGGGCCCCATCTTCTGTTCCAGAGGCAACGATAGGTACTTAAGTGACAATATTCAAAACACCACACTGAGGTACCTGGGGTTTTCCTTTAACAACACGGGAGCTAACTGTGTGAATGTTCATGCAGGGCTCTCTTTCCTCCTTCCTCTGTCTCTTCCCCTTCTGTTCATATCTGTTTTCGCAGGGCGTTGCATGTGCGTCCGACCCGATTACACTCCACTCCTTGACTCGTTTATTGATCTCCGCCATCTGCTGCTCAGAGGCGAAAGGAAGACACGCTAAATAAAATAAATAAAGACGGACCTTCGAGATGGAGGAAGATTTCAACAATCGCAGACAAGACGGGGGGAAAGAACAGCAAACATGATGAGAGTAGTGCAAAAGACCAGGGGGGAAAAGAGTGAGGGAAATGCAGAGTGAGAGAGCGAGAGAGAGCGACCGTAATAAGTGTAAACATCCAACTGGCGGCTCTGAACCTGTCTTCCGTGCTTTCTCATTGAAAGGGCACCGCATTGTATCAGAGGAAGGTGATGGAAAAACTGTGTCTTTTTGGCAGGCTGTGTGAACGTCAACACGTCCTTCTTGGGATCCAGCCGAAGCCATAATTATGGAAATGATATTTGATTTCAGGAAAGAAAATGTTACAAAAATTCGTAACATACATTGACACACAAACGTACATCCCCGCACAGACATTGTACACCAGTTGCTTCAACTTCTAATTCCATAAAAAGGGGACTGTTATCTATTTCTAAGGACACAAACAAATCCTCCCAGTGTTTCGTTCTGAATACAGAATACAAATAAAGTTTTGCACCAAAAAACAAAAAACTGATGTGTGCAGTCAGGAGCAGGAGCGGTGTAAGCCAGATGGACGGAGGTCGCTTTGCCCCGGTCTCAATCTCGCTAACTAACTACAAGTTAGCGGCGACGGGAAAGAGGTCAAAACATAAAGTCGGGCCAAGTTAACCCGGCTGGCTGGTGTGCGGTTCGGCGGCCATTGCCAGGGCCGGTGCCCACTGCCCGCACACACACACACACACACACACACACACACAGTCCAACACAGAGTTATGCTAGTTAACTTTGCAAACCGAGCCCAGACATTTTCCAAGGACTGTCAATATGCCTGTGTGTGTGTGTGTGTGTGTGTGTGTGTGTGTGTGTGTGTGTGTGTGTGTGTGTGTGTGTGTGTGAGTGATTGAGTGTGTGTGAGTTTCCTTATAGAAATGAGGAATGGGCAGAATGCCAGCCTCCTCATTTGAGAAGGGAGACAGTGACAGGTCTCAAGGTCTGCCAACACAATTTCACACACATAAACACACAATGCACAAACATAAACACAACACACACACACACAGATACTCACACATTCACTTATATGCACACACACACACACACACACACACACACACACACACACACACACACACACACACACACACACACACACACACACACACACACACACACACAGCCTCAAACAACCTGATGCAATCCACCCACACAAGGCCTGCCAACTCAGTATCTGTATTATGGGAGAGAGATGCAGAGATGCATGGATGGAGAGACTGAAGGAGGAGAACAGGAGAATAACGTCGGACTGAAGGATGGGGGACTGATGGATAGACCTCAAGACCTTTAATTTGAGAAGGAGAGGGGTTAGCATCACGTAGTCGCTAGGCCCTGGCCTCCATCACAGACTGTCTGCACTGCCTCCTCACCTGACCCTTTAGCGATACGCACTCTACCCACGGCCGGCATCTTCCTGAGCGCTATAGCACTTCACTGGGAGTGGCTTTGGAAAAAAACATGTGCCAGAAGGCACCCAGGCATGCATGCACACACACACACACACACACACACACACACACACACACACACACACACACACACACACACACACACACACACACACACACACACACACACACACACACACACACACACCAGCCCACACTGACAGACGCACATATACAAATAGTATATTCAAGCGGTATCATGAATATCAAGCCATTGACATCCACCTCTTGGGTATTAATGTGTGAAGGCGAACATGTGACGACCAGAGGGGGCCATGATCACGAACACACACACTCTATCCTTCTCGAAGTCATGGCCGCACTGGTGAGGTTGCTCGGCAACAGGTGCATACGCTATGCGGTTGATGAATCATGGTGAGAGGACATCAATGCAGTGCTATACAGGCTCAGAGAATATAGATAGATATAAAGATCGATCGATTCTTCTTCCGTATGTGTGCATGTCTGCACGTGCGCCTGTGTGTGTGTGTGTGTGTGTGTGTGTGTGTGTGTGTGTGTGTGTGTGTGTGTGTGTGTGTGTGTGTGTGTGTGTGTGTGTGTGTGTGTGTGTGTGTGTGTGTGTGTGTGTGTGTGTGTGTGTGTCAGTATCCGGCACTGGTTTTTCTGCAGTTCAACTATCTCTGCTTAGACTGCATTTCCTAAATGTCAGTCGCCCCCTGAAGGCTTAACTTCCTGGTACTGAAGGATTATGGGAAAAATGTCAGTGAGGTTCCAGCAATTGGACCAGCTATATCGTTAAGGGGGATCGCAGGAAGTAAAGTGAGGACAAGGGAGTATTGTGAAGAATTTGGAGACGAATATGAAGACCCAGAGATGGAGAGTGTTAGGGATAAAAATGTGATATGAGGTAATAATTGACACTATTTAAAAAAAGGACCAAGGGTTTGCTAATGGTTGGTATTCACATAGATGCAGACACACACAAACACATCGACGAACATTCATGCATGACACACATAGCATTTAATGTCAAAACTGTTTACACTGACACACACCCTCCTTAAACACTCACATATCTTAGAGAGATAGAAAATTGTTTGTGAGATATTGTTTGTTTGTGTGACAATCACACACAATGTAGCTGCAACAAATGAGAATCCAACAAATTTCTCAGAGCGATTGAATGGAATCAAGATTCTGTGGTTTTTGGCTGAACAAGAAACCTGAAGGTTCGTTGTTCTGTTGTGAGTTGCCTTGACCTGGACTGTATGAGTGAGGGCATTAGCTTTCATCTGGAGAGGGGGAGAAGAGAGAGAGACAGAGAAGGAAGAGAGACAGAGAAGGAAGAGAGACAGAGAAGGAAGAGAGACAGAAAAGGAAGAGAGACAGAGACAGAGACACAGAGACAGAGAGAGAGAGAGAGAGAGAGAGAGAGAGAATCGAGAGGTTTGGTTTCCTTTCAATTGGTTCTATTGAGGTTTGTACCTTTTGTATCGTCAGCCACACTTTGACAAAGTCATGTATAGTTGTCATTCGGTATAAGCGAGAGACACATTTGTTGTC
>NC_044069.1:8698473-8700973 GCF_902167405.1 Gadus morhua
ACTAAATGAGGTCTCTGGTGTAACATCTGTATGAACACACACACACATGCCCGCACGCACCCCAACACACACACACGCCGTACCACGCTCCTTTGAAGTGTGGTATGTACATGGATTCTGTTCCTTGAGAAATTGAAATTAACGAGATATAAAGTTGCCGATGGGGGATGAGCAGTAATAAGATATTGGACTGCAGGAGTGGTTAGCCATGCAGTCAGTCCCCCCCCCCCCCCAACCCTCCCTCTGCAGTTCCCATGAGCAATTACTCATTGATGTGACACAGCCTTTTGTATCCAGGAAAGTTCTGATTAGGATTAGATGGGATTCATTACATTACTGAAAGAAGGAGTATATACATATGGAAAAAAAAATCACAATCAATAATACTGGCTGGCTCTACCAAAGAGTAACGGCGATGTTTTGTTGTTTGCATTGTAATGGCAACACACACACGCGCACACACACACACACACACACACACACACACACACACTGAATTTCTTTGCCTCGTCGGTTGGTTCAAATTGGAGTCAAATTGGAGTCTCAATGTAAATAAAAAGGAAAGCAAAAATTAATTTGTTTGGCGACCACAAACACGCGCGGACACGTCTCCTTCGACACCTCGCCTAGACATTTCGGGCCCATTTGCCGGCATTGTCAAAGCACTTCCAGAGTGTAAACACACACACTTTATGTCCTCCGCGTACTTATTATATAACCTATTCGGGTCGCTCCGAGCTCCACCATCCGAAGGGTACAACCCGTCTTCCGAGCCCCACCACAGGCCTCCGCCAACACCACCTTTTTTCTGTTTGGTGTTTACTACGCTGTCTGGCTATGTCGGGCCGTAATGAAAAGCGGTTTTCTCTCGGAGATAAATGTTCCGAAAGGGCGAGTCCAGCCCCACGCCGGCTAGACAGAGAGAGTTCAGAATACGTTAGAGGAGGTGAGGAGGAGGAGATGGGGGACAACCACCCAGGGATACCAACCGATACGATGCTCCATGAGCCTTATTCACCCGGCAGCCATCTTGGTTGTAAACACCGGCTGGGCGATGGAACGGAACGCAGAATTCATCCTTCAGTTTTTACAATCAATATGGCCGCTATGCGATCGAGGTGCATGAAGACCATGAAAAGCCCTCAGATTCTCCGGAGTCCTCCAAAAAGGGGAAAACAGAGTAGGATTATCTGCTTGGGTCCGTCTTACTGACTGTTAACGATGCATGACCAATAAGATAGGATTAATTTCATATTAAGTATCCGTCATTAAAAAGATCACCCCTTGATGAAGCATTGCGTGTTTGAGAGGGGGGGGGGGAAAGGAACATATATTTATTACAAGAAAAAACAAAGAAGCCCATTGACACAAACACAAAGACCTACACACCGCTTCCTCACTCCACATTTGTTGTGATGCTTAGGGCCAAGCCAGTATACAGCGATATTTGTGTGCAAAATCTCTGCTTGTGTGACCGTATCCAGTCACATGATCTTAGTTAGAAATACAAGTGGCCCTTTGTAAATGTGAAAATAAATACAGTTTACTGTATGTGTCTATGTGAACACACAACCCTCACACACACACCCCCCAAACACGCACTCCATTGTTTCAGAGCCCTGTACCATCCATCACTATAAGATAGAAGCAGAGGTCCTTGCTCACTCTCAGGAACAATCTAATTTGACTAAAAACCCCCCACTTCCCATCCCTCTCCATCTCTCGCTACATCTCCCCTCTTCTCTTTATCCCCTCCCCCCCTCTCTCCCTCTCTCCCCCTCCCTAACCATTAGGATTTATATCCATGGCTATCTCCTTCTCTCCCACTCCTGCTGTTTGTATGTGCACATGAGTGTGTGTGTGTGTGTGTGTGTGTGTGTGTGTGTGATAGGATTAAAGTTAGACTCCAAAGTTTGTCAAGCATGTCTTTCGTAATACCTTAGACACACACACCCATGAAACCACACACTACCGCATACCACAACACACCACTCTAATCCATACACCACTACCTCGAACCACAACACACTACCACACTATCGCAAACCATGACCCCCACCACCGCAAAGCACACAACACTGCACACCAGGACACACTACCGCAAACCAGGACACACTACCGCCAACCAGCACACACTACCGCAAACCAGCACACACTACAACAAACCACGACACACTACCGCAAACCACGACACACTACCGCAAAACACGACTCACTACCGCAAAACACGACACACTACCACAAAACACGACACACTACCACAAACCACGACACACTACCACAAAACATGACACACTACCACAAAACACGACACACTACCACAAAACACGACACACTACCACGACACACTACCACAAAACACGACACTACCACAAACCACGACACACTACCACAAAACATGACACACTACCACAAAACACGACACTACCACAAACCACGACACACTACCACAAAACACGACACACTACCACAAAACACGACACTACCACAAACCACGACA